>NC_057807.1:234138267-234463318 GCF_018294505.1 Triticum aestivum
GCGTGGACGAGGATGAGGAGGACGACGAGGATGAGGAGGACGACGAGGAAGGCATGGACGAGGATGAGGAGGACGACGAGGAAGGCGTGGACGAGGATGACGAGGAAGGCGTGGACGAGGATGACAAGGAAGGCATGGATGAGGATGAGGAGGACGATGAGGATGAGGAGGACGACGAGGAAGGCGTGGACGACGAGGATGACGAGGACGACGAGGAAGGCATGGACGAGGAAGATGAGGCGGAGTTCTATCTCGGTGAGTCAGCCTTGATGGCAGAGCAGACCGCTATCCTGGAGTCCATCCAAGATGAGGCATATGTGGAGTCCAACCGGCGCTTCCTCCAGGAAGAACAGGCGAAGACCGATGCTCTCTTCGACGCGCTGGATGCGGAGTAGGAGGCGGAGGCCAACGACGTCGATGTCAGAATGGAGATAGTGGACATCTCTGACGGTGGGGAGTAGTGTAGTTTTGTTGGTAGATGTTTGCTTTTCCATGGTTTTTATGCTTTCCATGTCAAGCAATCGTCGATGTCAAAATGGAGACAGTTTCATTTCCATGTCAAGCAATCGTGTTTTGTTCTTAAGTAGTAGTACTGCCCCATCCAAAAAGAAATGTGTCAACTTTGCAATAACTTCGTACCAGGCAGAACAATTCACATTGTACTGGTTAGTGCAATGTTGAGCCAATTAATTTGTGACGGAAGGTGTATGTTTTATTACAAATTGCAGTTTCCAGTACAATATTTTTGTCGGAAGGCGTATGTTTTATTACACTGTATTGTTTTATTATAGACTACAGTTTCAGGTAGTACAAAATAAACGTCTCAACTGGGGCACATATTTTATTCTAGAGATTTCAGTGTGGTTAGATTTGAATATGGTTTCAACATGGTTAGATTCTATAGAGGCATTCAACAACATGCCCAAAAAAGCCACAGATGTGCTTCTGAGAACACAGACAGGGGTACGGGTTTACCCGACGTAGAGGCATGCACGTAACGAACTGGAGGCACGGACGTGATTCTAATGGAGGTACGGACGCAAAAGGATCGTGATGCAAGGATGTGAAGGTGTGTCTCTGCTTTAAAGAAGCTGTCATTCACACGTTTTCATTGCGGGGGGGCATGGACTATGAGCTGCATGTGTTTTCAAAGGCATTAGACCTCGTTAATGAACTTATTAGAGAGAAGGTGAATCTTTTGATTGGCGTCTAGAATGTTGCGTAAAACTGCTTGAAGCCAAGTTACGCACGGTCTCCTTGGTATTAGAGGCACATAGGCACATAAATGCCTATGTGGTGCACTGGAAATAAACTTGTGCAAAAGACATGTAAACTGCAAGCAAACTACAAGGTTAACTACAACACAAGCAAACCTAAATTTGTAACAAGAAAACGGTAGTCTTGAGAGAAAGCAAATCTAATGACAAATCAAGAATGGCGTGAGCAATGTTCTAGATACTTTTTTTGGCCGAGACCACCTGCTTCAGTAGTTGTAGTCGCCACAGTACCTAGTGCGCTTCCTGGTCTGCTTCTTGTCGAGTTTTGCCCGACGAAGCCCTTCCTGGATGATGGTGAGGTGGCTCCATATCTCGTACACAGCGTAAGCGTCCTTTGCCGCGTACCCGATGTGCCTCATGGACAGGGGCATGCGCGCCCAGCGCTGCTTCTCTACGTTGGTGAGCTCTACGTCGTGGACAAGGATGCCCGAGGCGTCCCCAAGGGACTCCAGAGGCTTGGTAGCTGTAGGCACCCTCCATTCTTTCTGGATGTCGATGAAGTGGGCGATCTCCAATCTGACGCGGCCGAGCATCTCTATGTCGCCGTCGATGGAGAAGCCAACAAACATGTACCTGGGGTCGGCGAGGAAGTTGTCGAACCTGGTGCAGTTCTTGTCGGTGGCGCTCAGTTGAAAGAGCAGCACCGGATGATCCTTGCCGGCAGAGAGCGGAACGAGGGCTGGTTTCTGATCTTCGCCAACATCGTTGGTGTACTCCACATCAACTCCGACGATCTTGTGGCGCTCGAATTCGAGGTGTCGCTCGTACTGCTCGATGATGGTGGCCGCCTTGTGCAACTCGTTGGTGTGGATCACTTGCAACTTGGTGTTGCCGTGGGCCTGCACCTCGAATTCCTTGGTGAATCCCATGGCCTGGAGCAGTTCGTCCTCCTGCAACCTGGTATTTTGTGGGGAACAGTGAGTGGGAGTGCAATGTCGATTTCTGTTGTTTGTGGGAGACAAGTCTGCAGCGGAAGTGTAAATTTAAGGGCGGGGAAGCGGCAAAGGAGTGCATGATCTCATTGTTGATGCGGTTGTGCACATCGTGGGTTCTGGATCGTGGTTTCATCTCCCTTACGGTGCGGTTGTGCACATCCTGGGTTTTTGATCGTGGTTTTTCTATATAAAAAAATAAAATAAAATCAGTTATGTTTTTAACAACCATCATATCTCCAGCAAGTCGTGGCGATGATAGCTCTCTTGCATGGTTTGCTGTCAAATGTTAACTTTTACAATTCATCTAGTGAGGCATGCAGGGGCAGTATGTAGAGGCACAAGTCTCTGACCAAGATAAGCATGCTTGAAGTGGCTGGCTTAACTCTCAGACACACAGGCGTGGTACATTCATAAGGAGTGGCAAATGTTTTCTTCATACATTCACTGGGAGGAGGAGTGCTATGTTTCTTCAGAGGCACTGTTGTGTGTCCGTGTTGCAACAGACGCTACCAGATGGACAGAAATAACGAGAAGCAATGAGAGACGTGGACATGCAGCTGCAAGAAGCACTCATACAACAAGAGGCGCAACAAGAGGCACAGATACGATGCTACATGAGCACGGAGATGAAGCTACGTAATTGTACGGACGTTAATTCGTGCTATGGTGCGACGTGAGGCACGGGCACGATCAGATAGCCATGCACTCAACTACATACGCAAAAAACCACATATGTGTTTCTGAGAAGCACCGGCCTCCGTGGTTTTACCACAAGGTGGGATTCGACATTTATCCAGGGCATTTCGGGTTTTACAAGTGCAGGAAGAATCGTTTTTCAAATATATGTTCTGTTGCAGAGGCACGACTATTACTTGTGTGACGAAGGAATGTATGTCGAATGTACATGACGTGAGGATTGACAATAGGTGTCCGTTACTGTTTTTCCGGAATGTTTTTCAGTTAAATTTGAGAGGCATGAATGTGTTGACGGAACAGGCACGGTTATGTCTGAAATAGTTGCAAGGTCGTCCCTAAGTTGTCCTATACGCTTCACAGTTACAAGCATGGTTGTCGTACTTGTCGAGGCACGGAGGTGTAGGATGCAAATCTTCGTAGACCCGATACGTCGGAAGTTGGCCGTAAGGCACGGACGTGATTCTAAGGGGGCACGGACGCGAAGGATCGTGATGCAAGCACATGAAGGTGTGCCTCTGTTTTCAAGAAACTTTCATTGGCACGTTTTCATTGCGGGGGCCATGGCCTATGAGTTCGATGTGTCTTCGAAGTCATTCAGCCTCATTAACGGACCTGAAGCCAATTTACGCACGGTCCCCATAGGAGTGGAGGCACAGAAGTGCCTTCGTGGGTGTTTTAAGTAGTTGGTGTTATTGATGGACAACCATGCCTCTGTAGTGTTCTTCTTTGAGGGTCACGGACATAAGCAATGTTTTGCAAGGAGAATAAACACCTAACTACCTCTGTATTCAAAATGTTTTTCAAAAGTGTTGCATTCGAACTATTTTTAATATTGCGTGTGCAATGGTTTGTTAGAACATTGTGCATTGCTTTTAGTAGCATTTTGTAGTTGTTGTCCCTGCATTTCGACGCTGCATCCACAAAGTTGCTAGTGCATGTGCGTTACGCTAATCGTGTAGCATCTGTACTGTGTTTATCTTTTCTACTTCACGCCAATATATTCTAATAATAGAAAACTCCAACATTGCATTGGAAATAAACTTGTTCATAACATATGTAAACTGGAAGCAAACTACAAGGTTAACTGCGACACAAGCAAATCTAAATTTAGAACAAGCAAACGGTAGTCTTGAGAGAAAGCAAATGTAACGAGAAATCTAGAATGGCATGAGCAATCTTGTAGATACTTTTCTTGGCCGGGACCACCTGCTTCAGTAGTCGTAGTCGCCCCAGGACCTTGCGCGCTTCCTGGACTGCTCCTTCTCTAGTTTTGCCCGGCGGAGCCCTTCCTGGATAGTGGTGAGGCGGCTCCATATCTCGTACGCAGTGTAAGCATCTTTTGCCGCGTACTCGATGTGCCTCATGGTCAGGGGCATGCGCGCCCAACACTGGTGCTCTGCGTTGGTGATCCTCTTCTTCATGTCCTTGTAGTAGTCGTGGACAAGGATGCCTGAGACATCGCCAAGCGAGTCCAGGGGCTTGGTAGCTGTAGGCACCCTCCATTCCTTCTAGATGTCGATGAAGTGGGCGATCTCCAGTCCGACGCGGCCAAGAATCTCTATGTCACCTTCGATGGAGAAGCCAGCAAACGTGTACCTGGGGTCGGCGAGGAAGTTGTCGAACCTGGTGTAGTTCTTGTCGGCGGCGCTCAGTTGAAAGAGCAGCATCGGATGATCCTTGCCGACGGAGAGTTGGACGAGGGCTGGTTTCTGATCTTGGCCAACGTCGTTGGTGTACTCCACATCAACTCCGACAATCTTGTGGCGCTCAAATTCGAGGTGTCGCTCGTACTGCTCGATGATGGTGGCCGCCTTGTGCAACTCGTTGGTGTGGATCACTTGCAACTTGGTGTTGCCGTGGGCCTGCACCTCGAATTCCTTGGTGAATCCCATGGCCTGGAGCAGTTCATCCTCCTGCAACCAGGTATTTCGTGGGCAACAGTGAGTGGAAGCGCAATGGCGATTTCTGTTGTTTGTGGAAGACAAGTCCGCAGCGGAAGTCTAAATTTAAGGGCGGGGAAGCGGCAAAGGAGTGCACGATCTCACTGTCGATGCGGTTGTGCACATCGTGGGTTGTGGATCGTGGTTTCATCTCCCTGACGGTGCCGTTGTGCACATCCTGGGTTTTTGATCGTGGTTTTTCTATATAAAAAATTAAAATAAAATCAGCAGTTATGATTTTAACAACTGTCGAATCTCCAGCAAGTCGGGGAGATGATCGTTGTCTTGCGTAGTTTGCTGTCTAATGTTAACTTTTACAGTTTATCTCATGCACAAGTCTCTAACCAAGAGAAGCATGCTTGAAGTGGCTGGCTTAACTCTCAGACACACGGTCGTGGTACATTCACTGGTCGTGGCAATTGTTTTCAGTGATACATTCAGTTTGCCGTCAAATGTTAACATTTTGCACTCTCGTTGTATAAGTGTTGTGCTTTATCAGAGGCACTGTTGCGTGTCTGTGTTGCAACTGACGCTACGAGATGGGCAGAAAGAACGAGAAGCAACGAGGGGCGTGGACATGCAGCTGCAAGAAGCACCTATAAAACAAGATGCGCAGATAGAGGCACACATACGATGCTACGTGACGCATGGAGATGAAGTTACGTGATTACACGGATGTCAATTCGTTGCTATGGTGCTACGTGAGGCACGGGCACGAACAAATAGCTGTGCACTCAACTACATGCGCAAAAAGCCACAGATGTGTTTCTGGGAAGCACCGGTCTCCATGGTTTTACCGCAAGGTGGGATTCGACATTTATCCAGGGCATTCCGGGTTTTACAAGTGTAGCAAGAATTGTTTTAAACTTATATGTTATTCTGTGACAAAGGAATGAACGTTGAATGTACGTGACGTGAGGATTGACAATAGGCGTCCGTTACTGTTTTCCGGAATGTTTTTCAATTAACTGTTAGAGGCATAAATGTGCTGACGGAACAGGCACGGTCATGTCTGAAATAGTTGAAAGTATGAGATGGGCACGAGAAGAAACAAGGGGCGTGGGCATGCAGCTACGAAACGCACTTATACAGCGAGAAGCACAACTAGAGGCACATGTACGACGCTACGTCAGGCACGGACATGAAGCTATGTGATTGCATGTACGTCAATCTGTGCCCGTGTTCTGTCAAGTGTTTTAACTCACAGTTTGTAAAGGCATGTATGCTTAAGGTGACTGAGCCATAGGGGAAGGCGCTAGGTTTTTAGGAGGTGTATGCTTGAGCTCATCGCGACAAAGTACTTGGCATGACGATATTATGCGGAGCACCATAGTGAAAATTATGTATACTACTGACATGGGGAGCTAGCAACGTCACTAAACTATTCTGAAACACACTTCACCACGGCCATACATTCTCCATTATTAGTCAGCGAATCCTTTTATTAATAGTCAGCGACTCCTTTTATCATTCCCCATTATTACTGTAAGTGTTTCACCTTCTTTGACAGGAAATTTTCACCACCGTCCTCTTCGACATAATTATATGCTCAGTTACACACCATGACATAAGTAAATAACAAAACTGGTGTGTACAACCTGTTCAAAAAACAGACATAAATTACTGAACTAGGAAGTATAGCCACAGGCAATGCTCTATCAGGAAAGGTCGGTGATTATCATCTGCAGCAATTTCATGTTTCCTAGTGTTGGCCACCGCTTTTCAATTGTGACAAGGACAATTGAACCAACACTTAGCTGAGCTTCCCGGGCAAAATCTGAAAAACCTGTCACCTCCATTCTGTCGTCGGTTTGTATGGAGTACATTGTGCTCGTGTCTATTGCGTCATACATCTCTGTTAGGATGATTCCACCGTTTTGAGGTAGATATCCCAGGTTCATGTTTAGAAGCCTCACAACGGCAGACGGGATTCTCTGCATATTGTACCGATATTACTAGATAAAATCAATGTAGAAGGACATAAAACATCGAAGATAGCAAATAAAACCATGGCAGTGCATCAAAACAAATATTCAATGACTAACCAGGCGACCATTTATGACATTGGTGACGTTTAGACGTTGCACAAAGGGTACGGTGGGGAAGTCGCCAGACTCAAACACATAATATATCATCTGTCCAAATTGTCTGTATGAGAGGTTTACGCCTCGACCAAACACTGTTTTCTCAATGTACTCCCTTTCCGAGTCATTTAGAAATCAAGAGCTGCATGGAAAAAATAACTCATTTTCAAACAAATTTGTTTAAACAGATGGACTCGGTATTTAAGTTTAAAAGGAATGGTTAAATTCAATGCATGTGATCAAGTTGGGGTGATAATCAACAGAATTGCATAAAACGTTTTCGAAATAACTTTGATTGTAAGTATGACACTCATTTAGTGGACATGGGTAGGAGCACCAAAGTATGCTGATAAACGTAGTTGATAAAACAGGATGGAAGTTGGTGCACTTACCTAGTGATGGTTTGGGAAGGGGCCTGTGACCTCCTCGAGAATCACTGAGTCTCAGATCTATCTCAATGGAAAGACTCCCTGTATCCAGGTTTATGATGACTAGATCTCGATAATGAAGATCGTAGTCACTAATTAACTTTTCCCAGCAAGGTCCATGAATTTTTGACAGGTTGTGTTCATCGGTGATGCAGATCTCATATGACAGATCGTCGTTGGTGATCAGTACTGGATTCCTTTGTTTTCCTTCTTCTTAAATGCTTGCTCTTTCCACTGATAGATTGAAGAAGTGACTTGCTGCCTGCAATAGCATGGCACATAGTGCGCAAGGAAAAAAAATCTTCAAACCAGAAAGAAGGAATCCTTGAATACCGACATGTATAACCAAGACAGATAGCGCTTATCATATATGTAGGAATTGTTTTCAACAGGTTGCTATTTGGATAAAACAAGGTACACCAAAAAATTGAAAACATGTCATTAAATTCTTAAATGTAGGCATTCCATTCCAACAATATGGTAGAAACGTCTATTTCCTCAATCAGAAAGATACACTAGTAAGATGCACTGTTATCGCGCTGTGAACAATATGGTAGTAACTGATGGGCAGCACGGGGTGGCAAACATTTCTCCTTACCAGGCATGTCTTGAAACATCGAGGAAGTTGCACTGTTATCGCGCTGTAAAGAACACCCGACTCCAATCCAGGGCAGCCGAAGTTGGTACATATATCACAACACATGGTTTCCCCTAGAATACATTGCAACACTACGGTTATATGAAATTCTCAAGACAAGAATAATTTTATTATCTTAAAAAACTATTCGTCTAAACCGACATTTTTACATAAATAGTCTTTCACAAGCAATTTCCTAAATAGACATGTGCACAACTTTTGACTAGAAGGTGAACAATAGATATGGCATATGTAGTAATAGAGGAAATATGAAATTAATTAAATTAGTATTTTATTTTCCAAAAGTGGTTGCTTAATTCATCACAATCCAGTGAAAGGATTTCTGCTTCTTGGTTGTCAATGTCAATCAGTGAAAGGATTTCTGCTTCCTGTTTTTAAAAGCAGCTTCAGCAAATGTATATTTCAAGACAAGAGAGGCAAAGAGGAGAAACAACAGTTTATCAACAGGCAGCTCAAAGGAGTGTTTGTAACATTAAAATTATATGTAAATTCATCAGAGCCGCACCCAGCAACATTGTCATCCGCAACCATACGCCACCGTCGCCGATACCCAACCACCGGAACATGTGTGGCTAGATTGTATTTGAAACGGATGATCCATCAACGTTAACCTTGCCTCCAGCGTACAGGACCCCAAACGCTATCATCAAGCACAGACGCCGACTCCAGTCAACAGCACCCCAAACGCCGATCTCCAGCACACTGTGGCCAGTTACGCAATAGAGCTCAATGTCTGGCCACTCCCTTGGACTTCCGGCCACCGCCGTTGTTTGCAAGACCTAACGGGCTTCAATTTAAACTAGCAACCTCCCTCGGCGAAGTTCATCGCTCACCTCGAACTTGGACGTCGCAGGTGGCTGCAGCTCGTAGTGTTCTTGAGCACAAACACCGACTCCCAACCAACCTATCCCTAAGAGGCACGGGTCATGTACAGGTTCGTCCTCGTACTGCGCGGATTTGGGTTAGATCACAACGATTTTCCATGCAATTCCTAGCTTAACAGCGTATATGAGTCGCATTCAAACACGGAGAGACGAAACCAATAGAGAGGAAAACGGATCGTAGCGAAAAATTCACATAGAAACTAAGAGAAAATGTACTAACCCTAGATCTAGAGGGAGAATCGAGGGAGAAGGGACGATGAACTTTACAGCGGGTGAGCGGGAGGGGGCAGTCTGGGTTGGCAGAAAGCAGAACATACACTTATAATACGCGCCTGCTCACTGACATGGGGCTACTGTACAACGGCAAAGACAAGACTATTGGTTTATTATGAGCATAGAGGCACGCACGGACAACACAAACACGCACGAACTTACATGCAAATAAGGCACGCCCATGGCGCACGACCATGGTTCTGTTTTCCGAAGTACTTTTCTCTAACACGGTCTCTCGGATGGACAGGGACATGAAGCCACGGTGCGCATCATCATGTAATGATAAGAACGGGACACACGGAAAGGCCTCTGTATTCTAAATGTTCTCAGTGACGTGTTCATTGACAGACGTGCGGTCTTTAAACAGTTGGCGCACGGTTGTTCTCCTAGTTGTTTTTGTGTTCTCCTGGTTGTTTTTGCAAGACACGACCACTCCGAGGGACAGGGGAGTGAAGCCACGGTGCGCACCTTTAAACTCTGTAATCTATTGCTTTGATGAATTCTTCGGATGCATGAGTTTTGTTCAATATGGTAATGATAATGGGAACCCGGCATCTAAAAAGTGATTGGAGGTTCGTTGCTGACCTTAAGTCATTATCACAACATTCCAAATGTTTTTATTGACGCATTCGCACAGACGTATGGTTTTCACAACCTCTTGATGCCGGTTCGTTTCCTGTGGGGTGCACGGACATCCTTCGGAGAGGCACAGTTGCAACAGTTGCAGGTTTGCAGTCGACGCATGTTGCTTTTAAAAGACAGAATTTCATGGCAAATAACTGAGATAAACAAGAGGATACTAGTTTGATTTTTGAGCATCTGTGTGAGTTGATTTCTTTTATCATTAGGTCTAGAAACATATGATCGATATTGAAAACAGAAAGCATAAACGTTTATATCCCTAATCTTAAAAATATGAGTTTACAGCCTCAAAAAAAATTACAGACAGTACGGTGGAAAATGAGTGAGAATCATTTGACCATGTTTACACAATGCACTCATTCAATACAGCAAGTACATCTCTCCAAACCTATTTTCAGCATCCACAGTTGAACGGATCTGGCAAATCCAGATATTCAACACCTGTGTTTTTTAAATCCATGTGCATAAGCTTGCAAGTTGTTGTTAATTTAAGCTTGACACAATTAGAAGCCCTTTTGTCCATCTGAAGTGCCTCTTCTTGCTGTTTGTAAAATTCACGAGTGAAATCTCCGCGCAGGCCAAACTTAAGCCTGATTATCAGTAGCATCCTAGCATTAAGAACAAAGAATGTCACAAATGTAGTGTTTGCATCTGTGATTTCATAGTCTTCCAGCATTAATGTCCTCAAACAAATGTCATGATTATTGAGAAACACCAACTGCTTTTGGCGGCATTCATTTGTTATACCTCTTTGATCCCATCCTCCCCCCTAAACACACATGAAGAGCAAAACTGAGCAGTTAGTGCTAGTATATTATGTATATTGTCCGTGGGCTTTCAACGTGTGTGAAATCATCACCTCGATAAACAAGTTTTGCAAGCATCGAAAGCATCGCAGCAAGTCAACAATCTCATCCAGATTAAAGCATGTCTGTGAGATAAACAAGGTCTTGATGGAATCCAGCACCGCGTGTAGGCTACTTATGCAGAGACCCTTCATTAAGCACATAACGAGATATTATTAGCTCGTGGATGTGAATCTCAAGTGCTTTTGAATAATGCAGATCAAAGTAACATGCAGAGGCAGTACCTGAATAACTGTAGAACCAATGACGATATTTGTTTCATTGGGAAATTCAGAAATTTTTCCCAGTGTGTCCAACACAGGCGCGAACACAACTGTTATTTGTAGTTGTGCATCTACAGAATCATGTAGCAGTCTCCAAAGGCAAGGCGCATCCTCAATGATCAGTTTTCCTTCGTCGGAACGAATGCCAATGCTTACAAGCCTAGCTGATTTTATTCATAGACAGGTGAATTTCTTGTTGCAAACAAGCAGCAGGCACTGCAGGGCAGGGAAACCGTGGTGGATGAACTTCCGCAAGGAGACATCCGATATGTAAACCTCCACCAGCGAAAGTCTCCTGAGCAGTGGGAGGCAAAGCATTTCTACTAGATTGTCTTCTAGTTTGCACATGGCGAAGGTGACAGTGTGGAGAGACGAGCGAAATCTAGAGATGGATGCCGGTGGCGACGACATAGAAGAAGGGATTGTGACTGCCGATGGCCCTGTATAGAAGAAATTTGGGAATATATGATAGAACTCTAAAACCTGGAGTTGGTCCAGATTCCGAGACAGGAACAACTCATCGACGCCACAAGGTTGGCACTGGAGGTAGCTTGTCGGGATGCAGAGGCGGCGAATCGGGCCCTCGTGATCGGAGAGGACAGATACAGGAAGACTGAAGTCATTGGCGACCGATTCTCCGCGACAGTTGCAGCTAAGATGTCGGCATTGAGTTCCGAGGTATGTTTCCTGGACGGTTTGCTTATCTGGGAGAACGCGGATGATTTGGCAGCAGATTTTTCCAGATCTCGTAGAACGAGTATCAAGGATCACACGGAAGTCGATCTCGAGTGGTGCGGTGTGCCATATGCGGCGCCACCAAGATGCGAGCACTTGTGTGCGCATGCCTTCCTTTATGGGCAGACGAGAGATGATCTCGCCGAGGATGGCGTCCGGGAGATCGCTGATGCGGTCCGGACCAGACTCAACATGGTTCTCGGATCCAGTGGGCGGGCCACGGTCGCTCCTATTAACGAGCTCAGAGGGCACGGGTACAGCCGCGAACCTCGTCTTCTTGTTGCAAGAGGCACGCTTCCTCGTCTCCATTGCCGAGCTCATGCTGCCTCCGATGCAACTCCCTGTGCGGTGGATCTGGGAAGAGGGCTAGGGTTTTACGATTCACAAAGATGACAATATATATATGTACCTAATCTGTAAGATTTCGACGGACATGGTGGAATAGTCACGGCTTGGACGGACGTGCGTCTGGACGAGGCACGGCTATCAACCGTGCGGACACAACAAAAGTTTGGTGGCAGAGCCAAGGTTCGACATACTCAGTTAAGGATGCACGGTTGTGCGGTCTGTAGAGACACGGTGGTGTGGATCCACGACACGGTGGCAAGTGTCATGTGAGGCACGTGCATGGAGGCGCTGGGGGCACCTAATCGCAGTCTGTGCAGGCACTGACCCCATTGAAGCCTCCACAGACATAGGTATCAACTCCCTGGATGCACAAAAGTGTGACTGCACAGGCATGGCTGCGAACTCTCAGTTGAAAAGACACGGTTGTCGAGTCTCTGGATCCACGTCCCATGTGTCTTCAGGGGAACGTAAAAGCCACGGCTCATGGCACGCCAGGCACGAGGGTGCAGGATCCGGAGGCACCGAAGTCTAGCCTCTACAGGCAAGTACGATTGTCAACCCTCTTAATGCACAAAATAACGGTGGCAGAGGCATGGATCCGAATACTCAGCTCCGGAGGCATGGATGTGTACTCTCTGCAACCACAATGGTCACGACAAGTGTCATGTGAGGCACGTGTAATGAAACACCGGAGGCACGGAAATGAAGCCTCTTAAGCACGAGTGTCAACCCAACAGTCACGGCTTATGTGACCTGAGGCACGTAGATGCAGGCGGGCGCCGGCGGCACTATCGAGGAGCCACTACATGGACGGGCGTGGTGTTTCTCCAAGCCTGGCTCAGTATAAACCCTCTCTGGGTGCAGAAAAGTGTGCGCAGAAGGCGCCGAAGTCAGTAACCTTCTCTGGGTCGGCATACTCTGTTAAAGAGCCACGACACAGTGGCAAGTGTCATGTGCGACACGTGCGTGGAAGCGCTGGGGGCACCTAATCGCAGTCTGTGCAGGCACCGACCCATTGAAGCCTCCACAGACATAGGTATTAACTCCCTGGATGCACAAAAGTGTGACTGCAGAGGCATGGCTGCGAAATCTCAGTTGAAGAGACACGGCTGTGGAGTCTGTGGATCCACGTCCCGTGTGTCTCCAGGGGAACGTAAAAGCCACGGCTCGTGGCACGCCAGGCACGAGGGTGCAGGATCCGGAGGCACCGAAGTCTAGCCTCTACAGGCACGTACGATTGTCAACCCTCTTAATGCACAAAAGAACAGTGGCAGAGGCATGGATCCAAATACTCAGCTCCGGAGGCACGGGTGTGTATTCTCTGCAACCACAACGGTCACGGCAAGTGTCATGTGAGGCACGTGTATTGAAACACCGGAGGCACGGAAATGAAGCCTCTTAAGCACGAGTGTCAACCCAACAGTCACGACTTATGTGACGTGAGGCACGTAGATGTAGGCGGGCGCCGGGGGCACTGTCGGGGAGCCACTACATGGACGGGTGTGGTGTTTCTCCAGGCCTGGCTCAGTATAAACCCTCTTTGGGTGCAGAAAAGTGTGCGCAGAAGGCGCCGAAGTCAGTTACCTTCTCTGGGTCGGCATACTCTGTTAAAGAGCCACGACACGGTGGCAAGTGTCCTGTGGGGCACGTGCGTGCAGGCGCTGGGGGCACCTAATTGCAGTCTCTGCAGGCACCGACCCCATTGAAGCCTCTACAGACATAGGTATCAACTCCCTGGATGCACAAAAGTGTGGTGGCAGAGGCATGGCTGCGAAATATCAGTTGAAGAGACACGGTTGTGGAGTCTGTGGATCCACGTCCCGCGTGTCTCCAGGGGAATGTAAAAGCCACGGCTCGTGGCACGCCAGGCACGAGGGTGCAGGATCCGGAGGCACCGAAGTCTAGCCTCTACAGGCATGTATGATTGTCAACCCTCTTAATGCACAAAATAACGGTGGCAGAGGCATGGATGCGAATACTCAGCTCCGGAGGCACGGGTGTGTATTCTCTGCAACCACAACGGTCACGACAAGTGTCATGTGAGGCACGTGTATTGAAACACCGGAGGCGCGGAAATGAAGCCTCTTAAGCACGAGTGTCAACCCAACTGTCACAGCTTATGTGACGTGAGGCACGTAGATGCAGGCGGGTGCCGGGGGCACTGTCGGGGAGCCACTACATGGAAGGGCATGGTGTTTCTCCAGGCCTGGCTCAGTATAAACCCTCTCTGGGTGCAGAAAAGTGTGCGCAGAAGGTGCCGAAGTCAGTAACCTTCTCTATGTCGGCATACTCTGTTAAAGAGCCAAGACACGGTGGCAAGTGTCCTGTGAGGCATGTGCGTGCAGGCGCTGGGGGCACCTAATTGCAGTCTCTGCAAGGACCGACCCCATTGAAGCCTCTACAGACATAGGTATCAACTCCCTGGATGCACAAAAGTGTGGTGGCAGAGGCATGGCTGCGAAATCTCAGTTGAAGAGACACAGCTGTGGAGTCTGTGGATCCACGTCCCGTGTGTCTGCAGGGGAACGTAAAAGCCACGGCTCATGGCACGCCAGCATGAGGGTGCAAGATCCGGAGAGACCAAAGTCTAGCCTCTACACGCACGTACGATTGTCAACCCTCTTAAATCACGAAATAATGGTGGCAGAGGCATGGATCCGAATACTCAGCTCCGGAGGCACGGGTGTGTATTCTCTGCAACCACTACGGTCACGGCAAGTGTCATGTGAGGCACGTGTATTGAAACACCGGAGGCACGGAAATGAAGCCTCTTAATCACGAGTGTCAACCCAACAATCACGGCTTATGTGACGTGGGGCACGTAGATGCAGGCGGGCGCCGGGGGCACTGTCGGGGAGCCACTACATGGACGGGCATGGTGTTTCTCCAGGCCTGGCTCAGTATAAACCCTCTCTGGGTGCAGAAAAGTGTGCGCAGAAGGCGCCGAAGTTAGTAACCTTCTCTGGGTCGGCATACTCTGTTAAAGAGCCACGACACGGTGGCAAGTGTCCTGTGAGGCACGTGCGTGCAGGCGCTGGGGTCACCTAATTGCAGTCTCTGCAGGCACCGACCCCATTGAAGCCTCTACAGACATAGGTATCAACTCCCTGGATGCACAAAAGTGAGGTGGCAGAGGCATGGCTACAAAATCTCAGTTGAAGAGACACGGCTGTGGAGTCTGTGGATCCACGTCCCATGTGTCTCGAGGGGAACGTGAAAGCCACGGCTCGTGGCACACCAGGCACGAGGGTGCAGGATCCGGAGGCACCAAAGTCTAGCCTCTACAGGCACATACGATTGTCAACCCTCTTAATGCACAAAATAACGTTGGCAGAGGCATGGATCCGAATACTCAGCTCCGGAGGCACGGGTGTGTATTCTCTGCAACCACAACGGTCACGACAAGTGTCATGTGAGGCACGTGTATTGAAACACCGGAGGCACGGAAATGAAGCCTCTTAAGCACGAGTGTCAACCCAACAGTCACGACTTATGTGACGTGAGGCACGTAGATGCAGGCGGGCGCCGAGGGCACTGTCGGGGAGCCACTACATGGACGGGCGTGGTGTTTCTCCAGGCCTGGCTCGGTATAAACCCTCTCTGGGTGCAGAAAAGTGTGCGCAGAAGGCGCTGAAGTTAGTAACCTTCTCTGGGTTGGCATACTCTGTTAAAGAGCCATGACACGGTGGCAAGTGTCCTGTGAGGCACGTGCGTGCAGGCGCTGGGGTCACCTAATTGCAGTCTCTGCAGGCACCGACCGCATTGAAGCCTCTACAGACATAGGTATCAACTCCCAGGATGCACAAAAGTGTGGTGGCAGAGGCATGGCTGCGAAATCTCAGTTGAAGAGACACGGTTGTGGAGTTTGTGGATCCACGTCCCGTGTGTCTCCAGGGGAACGTAAAAGCCACGGCTCGTGGCACGCCAGGCACGAGGGTGCAGGATCCGGAGGCACCGAAGTCTAGCCTCTACAGGCACGTACGATTGTCAACCCTCTTAATGCACAAAATAACGGTGGCAGAGGAATGGATCCGAATACTCAGCTCCGGAGGCACGGGTGTGTATTCTCTGCAACCACAACGGTCATGGCAAGTGTCATGTGAGGTACGTGTATTGAAACACCGGAGGCACGAAAATGAAGCCTCTTAAGCACGAGTGTCAACTCAACAGTCACGGCTTATGTGACGTGAGGCACGTAGATGCAGGCGGGCGCCGGGGGCACTGTTGGGGAGCCACTACATGGACGGGCGTGGTGTTTCTCCAGGCCTGGCTCAGTATAAACCCTCTCTGGGTGCAGAAAAGTGTGCGCAGAAGGCGCCAAAGTCAGTAACCTTCTCTGGGTCGGCATATTCTGTTAAAGAGCGAAGACACGATGGCAAGTGTCCTGTGAGGCTCGTGCGTGCAGGCGCTGGGGGCACCTAATTGCAGTCTCTGCAGGCACCGACCCCATTGAAGCCTCCACGGACATAGGTATCAACTCCCTGGATGCACAAAAGTGTGGTGGCAGAGGCATGGCTACGAAATCTCAGTTGAAGAGACACGACTGTGGAGTCTGTGGATCCACGTCCCATGCGTCTCCAGGGGAACGTAAAAGCCACGGCTCGTGGCACACCAGGCACGAGGGTGCAGGATCCGGAGGCACCGAAGTTTAGCCTCTACAGGCACGTACGATTGTCAACCCTCTTAATGCACATAATAACGGTGGCAGAGGCATGGATCCGAATACTCAACTCTGGAGGCACGGGTGTGTATTCTCTGCAACCACAATGGTCACGACAAGTGTCATGTGAGGCACGTGTATTGAAACACCGGAGGCACGGAAATGAAGCCTCTTAAGTACGAGTGTTAACCCAACAGTCACGGCTTATGTGACGTGAGGCACGTAGATGCAGGCGGGCGTTGGAGGCACTGTTGGGGAGCCACCACACGCACGGGCGTGGTGTTTCTCCAGGCCTGGCTCAGTATAAACCCTCTCTGGGTGCAGAAAAGTGTGCGCAGAAGGCGCCGAAGTAAGGCCTCTACAGGTACGTGTACCAACCTTCTTGGTACTCAGTTAGAAAATCACGATTGTGAAGTTTATAGGGAAAGTCTGAACTCAAGACGAAGAACAGCCGGCATGTCACGATACACATGGTTTTATTGGCCTACGAATCACGGACTTGCTTCGGTATTGGAAAGGTTCCTACCGACAAGTTCATTATTAGTGGGAATATGGTGTTGTACTAACAAAGAGTCAATGTCGTGCCGGTAAAATACTCAGAATCTTTCCGCTGAAACATTCAATGTTCCTGAAGGCATGGACGTTTGCACAGTCACAACACTTTCATTTGCATAGTCACAACACTTTCTGGTCAAGGATTGTTATGGCAAGCTTACAGACGGTACAAAATACTACAAGGGTTGTCTGTTCGTGTTTAGACAAAATGCACGTTCAAAAGGTTGCAACAGCATGTAAACCTGCAACCTTGAACAACTTACTCCAGCTTTGTATTCAGCAGTCACAGCCGAATGGGTCCGTCAAATCCAGGTATTCAACACGCGTGAGTTTTAAATAAAACAAACAACCGGTGCTTGCATGCTCCTGACAATATAAGGCGAGCATGTTCAGAAGCCTTTTTGTGCCACAGAAGTTCCTTTTGATGCTTTTCATAAAATTCTTCTGTGAAGTCTTGGTCGAAATGGTAGTTAAGCCTCATGGTCTCAAGCTTTCTTGCACTCAGAACAAAGAATCTCAGAAATTCAATGTTTACCAAGCACGGTTCATAGTCATCCAGCATAACTGTCTTCAAACGAAAGTCATCTCGTTTGACAAACGGTTGGTGCTTACGACGCCATGTATTTGTTTCTCCGCAACAGAGTCCTCCCTACATGTACATGAAGAATGAAAATACTTAAGCTCTAAAAACAGAGATTCTGTCGAAAGAGCATCCAGTGTAAAGTATTTATTGGTTTTTTTGTACATATGGGTGTATGTAATACTAAAACATGTCTAGCCACGGGTGTATCAATTTATAGACGAATGCAAGACAAGCTTTTTAAGACATACAGTAGAAGTAGTACAGTATGCATGTTATGGGTTTTCAATGTGTGCGAGAATCATCACCTCGATAAACAAGTTCTCAAGGCTTTGAAAGCATTGCATGAGGGAAACGGCCACGTCCACTTCAAAACACACCTTGACGAGCAAAGTCTTGACCGTTTGAAGCACCGTCGACAGGCTGACTGCCGGCAAACCCTATATGGTGCATGCATAACAATTTTAAAAATTGAACAAAAGGTTCTATTACATGAAATTTGTTTACTCGGACAAATGCAGCTGAAAACTAGGTACCTGGATAACTGTAGGGTTATGCGTGACCTTGGATTCAGAGAAAAAATCATGGAATTTGCCCAGAGTCTCCAGTTTAGGTGCAGACATGACAGTTATCTGCAAGTTGCTGCTGATAATATCGTTAAGCAACCGCTGAAGTGATGGGGCATCCTCTATAACAAGTTCGCCACGTCCACAGCGAATTCCAATGCTTACAAGGTTACGTGAGTTTATTCGTATGCAACGGCTTTCCATATTCCAAGTAAGCAGAAGGCACCGGAGTGCGGGGCAACTAGAGTGGATTATGCTTTCAAGCGAGATGTCTGATATACCAACGTCCACAAGTGAAAGTCTCTTGAGCACTGGTAGTTTAAGAGCCTGAATGTAACTGTTTGGTATTTGGCAAAGAGCAAAGGTGGCGGTGTGTAGGGAGGATGCAAAGCGAGAGAAGGACGCCGGTGCAAAAGGCGCGGATGATGGTTGTGTGAGTGGTCGTACGACACAGTCTCTCATGAAATCTGGGAATGTGTAATAGAACTCGAGCACCTGGAGATTGTTCAATTTGTATGATTTCAGCTAGGTGTCGACGGCGGAGTGTCTGGACTGGAGGTAGCACGCCGGTATGTAGAGATGGTGAACTGCGCCCCCATGGGTGGAGAGGATGGCTTCTGGAAGGGTCGTATCATTAGTGCCAGATTTGCGAGGGCACCGAGTTCCGTAGTGCCTTTCGCGGGTGAGCTCCCAGGTAGGAGGCGCCATGGAGATTTTCTCGATATGAACTATTTCTAGAGGCTTAAAAAGACGAGCGGCAGGGATCTCACGACAGTCGAGATTCAGAGGAGCGGTGGGCCATAAAGGACGCCATCGACAAGCGAGGATGTGAGTACGGATGCTATCCCTGATGGGGAGACGAGAGATGATCTCACCTAGGATGACGTCCGGGAGATCACTGATGCAGTCTGGACGAGTTTTTCCCGTGCTCCTCAGATCCGGTGGGCGGACCCTCACCGGTCCCCGCCGGTACCGCCAAACACCCAGTAGAATGCGTCGTCGGTGGCACGAGCCTTGCCCTCTTGGTACGAGAAGCATCGGACTCCATCTAGGAGCGACGGGTGTGGTGGATCTGGAAAGACGAGTTAGAGTCGACTTTTGCATGTTGTCTGAAGTGTCTACAACGCCTTATAGAAATGAACAGAGGGAGTAGTATTTTTTAAGTGATGTCGCTGCGAGAACAGTGACATCGAACAGTGGAAACAAGTCGGACTCCATGCCTCCAATTGATTCACGCACATGCCTCTCCGAGCAGCATGTCACTACAAACATACTGAACACGCACGCACGATCCCAGCTCTTCTTTTTGACATGGGACGCACGACTGCAAGTCTTCTTCCTAATATGGCACCGTGCCTCCGCTTGCTCGACCAACATCTCTATCTGAGGACACGACTCAGCTGAAATAATGACAACTAGGAGGGACGGCCGTACCCTCTTATACTACATGACCGTGCCTTCACTAACTTCACGGTTGTGCCTCTCTTACTGCACAAAGTCAGCTAAGTTAACCAAAGCACAGAGGCATGACCATGAGTCTTCTTAACACAGGACTGAGCCTGCACTAGGTTCAAGTGCCTCTTTGAGCAAACATGTTGAACCAAGAGACACACCCACAACAACAACAACATCAACAAGAAACAACAACAACAGCGACAACAACCACGTTTAGGATCGCATCTGCTTTCAGTACCATAGTCTGAATAAGAATTTAAACCGATAAGTTCTATTAGGTATGTACTACGATGATTTCAACTGCACTCATAGTTTGAAATAACAGACATACGATACTTAACTTAATACCATAGTAGTTCAAATTTATGTGGTCTAAAGACCGGTGATCACAAGTGAGAGCGAATCCTGCCCGCGCACAGTGTGCCACTCCATAGTGATGAGTACAACGCAATCAACTGTCAGCCTGGCTGCATTTGCAAAAGGAGAAATCCCGGTGATCGCCATCCTTCCATCTTTGTGTATACAGCAGGTGCCAGGCAAATCAATGCTGCTGAAAATTTGAACAAGCCTGATGCTGCCCTTGAGAGGCAAATATCCAAGCTTCATTCTAAGATCATTTGTAACAATAGCTGGGATTTTCTGTACAATAACAAATTATTCTGGCATTAGATTACGAAGACACACATGTTGACTGTGGTTTAGAGAAATAAACAACGACGCACCAAATGGTCTGTGTGAATGTTGGTGAAACATAGACAGTGCACAAAGGTAATGGCAAGGATGTGTTTAGCATTTAGGACTAGTTTAATCATGCAGGCTATGTCGATATAGGAAAGTATTATGCCCCGGGTGTAGACTGTCTCGTCTATGTAGCTCCTTTCCGATAAACTGAGGCCTTCGAGGGCTAAGTAAACACAACCATGTATTAGCCACCGTGTGTGAAGCACTGAATAAAGCAGTTAAAACTAAAATGAACGAATATTGGCTTTTAAAAGGGAAATTACAGTTATAAACTACACTGTGAGTACAAAGAAAGTTTTAATACATTATATCACAGAGATTAAGCACATAGATATCAATGGCACGCCACAGTAAAATTATAATAGATAAATGTTAAACCAGAACAAATATTGATAAGCGATCAGAACGTACCAACGGAAGGTTTGGGAAACGCTTTGTGACCTCCTCGAGATTCACTCAACATCAAGTCAATCGGAAAGAAGAAATCTTCTGCTTGCAAATCCAATTTTATAATATCACCATAAAACAGATCATAGTCACGTGTCAACTTTTCCCATCCAGGTCCATGAAACTTAGACCTGTGGTTGCAATCTGTAAACTTAATCTTGTAAGACAATTCCTCAGTAGTGCCGAACACAAGGTCAAAATCTTCGTCTTCAAAACCATCCTCGAAAGCTTCATCTTTCCATAAAGAGATCAAAGAAAGGACCTGGTTCCGGTAGTAGCATGGGACATACTGCATAAAGGTAAAATCAAGACAAAGGTAAATAAATGTTTTACTGATTTTCAGAAAAAAATGCATGAAATTCTTTTTTTTCCTTAAAATTTCCTGGCTTTTAGGCACGGGCACAACCACCATCTATGACATTTAATTAAACCTATACAAAACAATTGAACTTCTAATTACATTACATCAAGGCCTATAAAATAAAAACAAGCATGCGCAGTATAGTTCGCTCTGAACGAATACGTGTGGTTGCTGACTGCGGAATAAAGATAACTTACCAGGCATGACTCATAAGAACGAGGCAAAGGCACAATCAAGAAAGATTGGGCAACATTAGATTCAACACCGGGACAGCTGATGTTCCTGCAAACATTACACACCATCTTTGTTTGCGAGATGTAACAATATGTAAGACTCAGGTTCATTAATTATTAAAAAAAATGTTTCAACACTCCACTAATGGCACAAAGAATTAAAGGACTGTATATCACTGATACACGCTTGTTTCAACAAGTAAGATAGAGGGGAACGAATGCTGCTACGGTGATATCCCTCGATCTTAGTGTCTCTGCAAAAAAATGAAAAAACACGCACAGAGCTCCTCAAATCTACAAGCTTGCAGCGAACTAACTAAAAAAAATCAACTGTTGCCCCACAAGATTATTCCCCTATAGAACCTCTTAAAAGAGGTAAGATATTAACACAAAAACTAATATTAAAAGGGTAACATAAAACAAGAATCCATCTAGAAAAATACAGCGCGGAAGGCGTAAGTATTAAGCAGAAGGGAGAAAACTTACTGTATTTCAGAGCAAGTGGGCGAATCATAGATCCATCTATGTGGACTATAGAGTGAGGAAGACGAAGCAAGAAAGACAAAAGGAACCAGAGAAGAAGGCGAGCGGAAGGGAAAGTGACTCGGGAGAGAAGACGAACAAAACGATGTATTTATGGAGTAATTATGGAGAGGGAAGTAATTTTTTGTACTCGCTCGCCAAAGCTGAAACTAGTACTGACAATAGTAAATGGCTCCTTGCCATCCCAGTGCAAAAAAAAGGGGGGGGCGGCGGAGGTGGGTGGTGGTTGGTGGGTCTGGCGAGTAGGTGCAGTATTAGGTCGAGCCGGACCATGTCGAAGTCCTCTGGCTCTCTCACTGTATCTCTTCCCTCTCTCTCTCTCTATCTATCTATCTCTCTACCTCTCTATCTCTCTCTCTCCTCTCGAATTCGATGCCGCCTACGGCTTCGCATCTGCTCACATCCTCCGGGCCATGTCGACACAAAAGTTCGGACAAGAGGGGAGGAAGGAAGGCTTGAACTTCCTTGAGCTGGATTTTGATTTCTATGTAGGTGATTTCATTCTACATGTGGAGCATTAAACTGTGATTTGTTTTCCAAACAAAAGATGTGAGCTATAAACATTCATGTGTCCTTGTAGGAGAACCCTGATACCATCCAGGACCATGATTTCTGTGGCAAAGAGCTCGACCGCCCTCTCTACTGCGTTCTCCATGATACCAAACCTCTCAGGTGTGTGGCTTTTGAAGGAAGTGACACGGGGAGGAGGTTCTACGGCTGTGCTGTGAAAGTTAGTCACTTTCGAAAATCCGAGCTACTTTCTTATTGAATCAAACTGTTTGGATATAGGACTTATAGTCTTCCAAAGAAGACTTATTTCTTCTTGTGTTTTCCGGTTGATTGTAGAAAACATTGTGTAGTCCTTTTACTTTACTTAAAAGGCTAAAGGTCACTACTTATTTTACATCAATAAAAACAAAAGAAGTGATCTAGACACTCTCATGTTTGTTTACAAATGGGACTTCTATTTAATGGTCAGTATATTCTTCAAAAAAAATCTCTAAATAACTTGACTGCAGAGGTAGCTCCAGATTAATTCAAGCTGGCTTAAAAGAAACTAAGTACAATTATGAAATAACTCCGTGGACAGGGTGGGCGAAGTACCATAATTAGTGTTGTGGGTACCTAACCATTGATGCGCAACGTTGCACAAACACGGTTCATAGTTAGTTGAATGAGGTTATGAAGCAAGTATATGTGAAATTTGTTATATTCCAGAGCTCGTGCAGCAATGTATTAATAGTCTCTGTTTATTTTGTTCCTTTTTGTTCGCAGAGAGGCGTGAACTGTGGAGTCATTGAATGGGTTGACCGCCCATGGCCTGTCATTATGCAGAGGTGCCTACTGAAGCTCTAGGGGAAGTTGCAAGCAAAGGATGAAGAGATAAGCAGGCTTAAAATGGATATTGAACAAGTGAACCTTAAGCTAGAGAACCTTGTTGCAGCTGTGGAAAGAAGTAATGTAACTACCATGAAGATTGACAGGCAAAAGAAGCAGATGGGTATCATTGATAAAGACGTCAAGCGCATTCAGAGGTCTCTCACAAGTGCCATTCATAATCTTAAGGACGACAAGGGTGATATTAAGCTAGACATGAATTTTCTGAAGGAGGAGGTGCATAAGCTGAAGGAGAATAGAAGCAAGATGATCATTAACAGTTGCCTTCTTTCGAAATGTTGCAAGGGATACTCGTCTAGTATAAGTTTATGCTTGGACATAATTACTTGACTAAAGGCATGTATCTCATTTTTTGCAATCTCTCAGAGGGTGTGTGACGGTCTACCCACATCAAATATTTATCTCCTGAATATTTTGTATTTCAAAGAAACGTGCTGCTAGCGAGGCGCATCCAATAATATTTCATCTTGCATCGTTCAATGAGGCATGGGTTACTGTAATTTAGCAAGGCACATGTGTCGCTTTGGCAGGCATGCGGAACCATGCCTCTGATAACCTGGCACTGACTTGTCAAAGGCACAGTCCTATGTGAGACAGAAGCACCGCACTAGCGCTGACACACATAAAATCTACAATCTACAGAGTCCTACTTACTCCTGATGCAGATGCACATCTATGCCTCCGTGACTCGATAGTTTGTACTCAGACATAAACTCGTTCACGGACATGCGTTTACACGAAAGGCACGTACAGCCTGAGCTCGCTGGGAGCACGGTTTGAGATTAAGCAGAGCCACGGCCATGTGCATGTACAGTCTGCCACTAAAGGAGGCAGTGCCGTCCGGTCACTGCAGACGCACATGCTCTCATGCACTAGACGCACATTCCTTGCAGAACAGGCAAGGCAGTGCCTCTTCTCTTCCAAATGTTTTTGTTCCCTGGTCGACTACCGCACACGAATGTTTTTGTAGCATCACGATAGTGACATAAACTATCAAATTTTCAGAATAGCGGGTGCATACCACAAGAGCATTGTTATAACAAGCTTACAAAATGGTGCAAAAGGCGAATGGATTGTTTGGTCATGTTTAGACATAACACGGTCTTAGATTGGCACAACAATATCTAACTATACTAGCTTGAGGAAGTAACTTCAGCCCTGTGTCCAGCAGGCACAAGTAAACGGATCTGACAAATCCAGGCATTCAACATGCCTGTGTTTGAAATCCAAGCACAGATGATTGCAGCATGCTGATAACTTGAGATGGGCGTGTTTGGAAGCTTTATTCTCCCACAGGAACAACTTCTATTGCTGTTCATGAAATTCCTGCGTGAAGTCCGAGGGAAAGCGAAACTTAATCCTCATGGTCTCTAGCTCCGTTGCATTTAGAATAAAGAACCTCACAAACTCAGTGTTCTTCCTGCTCTTTTCATAATCCTCCGGCGTTACTGTCTTTAAATGAATGATGTGTTCTTTGAGAAACTCGCGGTGCTTACGACGCCAAATATTTCTTGCACCATCAGGAACGTTTCCTCCCTGAAAACGCATAAATGTTGAAAGATACTCAAGATCTATTGAAGGACAAGATGAACGATAAATTCCATGACCCCTGTACCAATCAGTTCGTCGAACACTTCCCTAGATACGGATGTATGTATAATAATAAAAAAAACTTTCCTAAGCATAGGGTGTATCCATTGCAAACAAAATGTAAGACAAGCTTTTTGAGATGCAAGGACTGCTGCACTATGCACGGTATGAGCTTTTCATTGGGCGTGAGAATCATCACCTGAACAAACAGGTTCTCCAGATTTGGAAGGCACTTAAGCAAGTGAACGACCATGTCCACTACATAAGACATGGCCAAAAACAAGGTTTTGACAGATTGCCGCATTGTAGATAGGCTGACCGTCGCCAGACCCTTCACATAACATAGAAAATAAAACATAAAATTATTACAACAAAAGGTTGCATGACATGAAACTACTTTCTCAAGGAAATGAAGCTGCAATTGTTGTGAAATGTCAGTACCATAAGACCTGTGGAGCCAAGCGAGATCCTGAATTTGCCCAATATCTTCAGTTTAGGTGCAGAGACGATGAATACCTGCATGTTATTGCTCTGGAGATCATGGATCAACCTTTGAAGAGAGGGGGCATCCTCGATGATGAATTCTCCTTTCTCACCACGGATGCCGATGCTTACAAGGTTAGGCGAATTTATAGTGATCTGATGCCTTCCTCCATTGCAAACAAGCAGCAGGCACTCGAGTGCAGGGCAACTAGAGTTGATCATGCTTTGCAACGAGAAGTCTAATATATAAACCTCAAGAAGAGAATGCCTCTTGACCAGTGGTAGTTGAAGTACCTCTACATAATGGTCTGGTATCTGGCAACAAGCGAAGCTGACAGTGCACAGAGAACAGGAAAACCGAAAGACGGACTTCGGTACTGAGGGCGTAGATGAAGAGCATGTGTGTGATAGTTTGACAGTTTTTTTCATGAATCGTGGAAACAGGTAGTAAAACTCAAGCACCTGGAGATTGTTCAATCTGGGGGACTCAAGCCAGGCGTGGACAGTAGAGGGTCTGCATTGGAGGTAGCACGCTGGAATACAAAGGTGGAGAACTGCGCCCACATGGCTGGAGAAGATGGACTCTGGAAGGGACGAACCATCATCAGGAACTGTTTTTCCCTGATGCCAAGTTCCGATGTATCGTATGCGAGCAAGCTCCTCGCTGTAGGCAGAGGCCCTACTAATGATTTCGATACGAACTATTTCTAGAGGGTTAAAAAGACGTGCGACAGGGATCTCACGGCAGTCCAGATTCAGAGGAATGGTGGGCCAAACAGGGCGCCAACGACGTGCGAGGATTTTAGTACGAACGCCTTCCTTAGTAGACAGATGGGAGATGATCTCACCGAGGACACCGTCCGCGAGGTCGCTGATCCGGTCCGGACCAGACTGTCCTTCTTGATCCTCGGATCCAGTAGGCGCACCCTCGCCGCTTCCAGCCGCTACCTCCAAACCACCGGAAGAGGCCATCAACAATGGCGCGAGCCTCGCCCTCTTGGTGCTCGGGCCACTGGAGTGAACCTCCATCTCCGTCTCCATTGCTGGGATCACGCGGCCTGCGAGCGCCGCTTTATGTGGCGTGGACCTGGAAAGACGGCTAAGCATAACTGGGGCCGGGAAGGAAGGGGAGAGGAGTGGAGGAATCTGTTCAAGATCAACAAAAACAAATGATCGAACTCCTCTCTTTGCATTAGATGAAGTGCTATAGATACCACTAGAACAGGCGTTTCAAGGGGGCGTCGGTTAGGACGGAACCGAGGCAACTACAGAAAGCAACTGTCGCAAAATGCCACTATTAATATTGATATTATTTCCCCCGCAAAAAATACATATAGAAAAAATTTATTTCCTGTTTGAGGAAGGAAACGAGGCACAACCTTTTAGAATAGGGGAGCACTGCCCTGCATGCCATAGAGGCATGTTCGCCGATCGGAGTAGCAAGAGCATGTTCTACATACACCATGCTTCTCTGTAGTGCAACGTTACTGTCATTAAGTGCTGCGGAGTGACAGCCGACTGTCCGTGTTACAATTGTTTTCGTTGTAAGATTTTACCTCCAATGCATAAGGGCGACTTTCGATGTTTAGTAGCGTCATGGTCCTTTATGTATGAAGGCGACTTTCTGTGTGTTAGTGTTTCAGGTCACAGGCACGGTTGACCAGCCTATGAAGCGCTCAAAGCGCCCAAGGAAAAGCCGCCTCATCCTTGATTCAGTGTTTCGGATTACAGGCACGGGCATGCAGTGCTCAAAGGCATGGTCGGTGGTATTACATAGAGTCACGCTAGCCTGTGACTCTATCAGACAAAGATGCACATGCGTTTAGCCCACAGGGATGAACCTTTGTCTTACGCACATCCACGGACGTTTACTCTGTGAGGCACGAGGCACGGATTGGCCTATACAAGAGACACTATTTTTTAAAGCATGTTTCCTTGTATTCAAAAGCACACACGTCAAGTCCATGCAGACACGATTCAGTACCGAGTTGCGTCACGCTTCTTTCTTGATAAAGGCGTCGACATTCGAGGCTATCGCTATTTCAGTGTCAAGGGTCACAAGCAAGCACGGGCATACAACCCTCAAAGGCATGGCGTGCTATTACATAGAGTCACGCACAAAGGTTTTCTGATTGTATTCCGAATGAGTTGGTGGGCTCGGTCAAAAGGAGAGGCATGGACATCAAGCCCACGGAGGCATAGTTTGTTCTTACTCGGAGTCACGTTTGTGCGTTTATTACGAAAACCTAACAGAATCGGGCGACTGTCCTTGTTACAATTGTTTTTGTTGTAATATTTTACCTCAAATGCACGAAGGCGACTTTATATGTTTAGTAGCGTCACTGTCCTATAAGCATGAAGAGGACTTCCTGTGTGTCAGTGTTTCAGGTCACAGGCACGGTTGTCAAGCCCACAAATGCACGAAGGCGACTTTATATGTTTACCAGCATCACTGCCCTTTATGCATGGAGACGACTTTCTGTGTGTCAGTGTTTCAGGTCACACGCACGGTTGTCAAGCCCACAAACGCATGACCTATAATTATCCAGAGTCACCTTCGTGTATCTTTGTGTTCCAAATGCATCCGTTGACTATATTACAGGACAGGCATGGTCGGGACACCGAGGGAGGCATGCTTGTGTTTAATGCGGAGCCACGTTCGTGTGTTGATTGCGGAAACCCAATGTTTCGATGGGCGTTTCCACCTACTCGGTGTGAACGCCACGTGGAGCCGCCACGGAAACCCAAGGGTCCGACGGATGTCTCCTCCGGTGACGCCGGTCTAGCTCGTCGCCCGAGGCCAGGCTCTGGCTATTTAAGGCGGACGAACGGAGTCTCAAAACCCTAGCCACACACTCTCCCCCCCTCTGCCCACCGCCAGGCCATCCATTCCTCTTCCTGATCTCTATCCTGACTCTCTCCGCCATGGCTGGTCAGGAGGAGACTACTGCGGAGCCCAGTGTCCAGGCACTGCAGGAGATCTAGGCTGGCGAGGGCTCCTCATCTATGAGTTCACTCTGCTTCTGCTTCATTCGTTTTTCCTTTCTTTCGGCTACTTGATTTAGTAGTGAAACCTGAATAAGCCAGACGGAGTCTAGAAACCCTAGCAACATTCCCTTCGTCCTTTTGTTCGCCTCCAGGCTATCTAGTCATCTTGCTGTTCTCTATCCTGAGACTCTCAGACACTTCTATGCAGAAGGAGACTACTCCAGAGCGCCGTGTCTAGTCGCAGCAGGAGATCTCGACTGGCGAGGGTTCCTCATCTGTAAGTTCGCTCTGCTTCAGCTTCATTCATTTTTTCTTTCTGTCGGCTACTTGATTTAGTTGTGAAACATGGATCATTGTGGTGAGCTTCATCCTAATGTTGATGAGGGTGTATCAACCTGACACCTTCTCCTTTGACCAGCTGAAAAACCTGTTCAATACTATGGACGACTTCATGAAGACATCCGTGAAGCTGGACGAGGAGAATAGATCCATGATTGCACATCTTATGAATGAGAAGGCGCGGCACAAACTTGAGCGCGATAAGCTGAAGCTGGAATCATACGTTATGAAGAAACAGATCGAGGAACTTCGCGCCGAGCAACCAAAAAAGAAGTCTCGCTGAACTAAGTAGACAACAGCGACCCTGATCCTCGTATCTGAAGCTATTAAGCAGTGCCCTAAATGTTTCTTATTTTGTCTTGCGTTACCTCGTGTTGTCAGTAACTTTGATAACAAATGTGTTTTGCTTTCCTGGGTCACGTTCATTCCAAGCAGCGACCCTGATCCTCGGTATCTGAAGCTATTAATAAGTGCCCTAAATGTTTCTTATTTTGTCTTGCGTTACCTCATGTCGTCAGTAACTTTGATAGCAAATGTGATTTGCTTTCCTGGGTCACGTTCATTCCAAGTTTATGGGTACAGATGAACATTAACGTAATGGCCATTTCTAGAGACGCTGTTTTTAAAAGCATGCACCAGAGTCATGTCTTGTGCACACATGAAGGCGTGGACATTACTGCCTTTTATTGTTTCAATGTTTCGGGTCACAGGCACATGCATAAAGAGCTCAAAGGCATGGTCGGTGTTATTACATAGAGTCATGCTCGCCTGACGGAGACCCACGGGCGTTTAGCCCACGGAGATGAACCTTTGTCTTACGCACAGCCATGGGCGTTTACTTTGTGAGACATGAAATGGCCTATGTGAGGGACGCTGTTCTTAAAATCTTATTTCCTTGTATTTAAAACCACAGACGTGAACTCCCTACGGACACGGTTCCATATTGAGCTGCATCACGCTTCTTTCTTGATGTTATGTATATTGTTCGATAAAGGCGTGGACATCGTGCCTGTTTGTGTTTCACTGTTAAGAATCTCAGGCATGGGCATAAAATGCTCAAAGGCGTGGTCGGTGGTACTACATGGAGTCATGCTCACGGATCGAGAGGGAGTGCGGTCGCCTCTTCCTTCTGCTCCGACAACAAGCACACAACGAGAAGGCGGCGTCGCCGGCAGAGCCACTCTAGACCTCTTGGTACTACGAGCAATGCTTTCCATCTCCACCTCCATTGCTGCCGTGGCGCCGCCTACGACCATTGTTCGGTGAGGTAGAAGCCAATGGAGCCATACTTTAATATTAGGCAGAATCACGTTGTGACTCTATGTGTTTCAGTCATTAGGTTCACAGGCACATGCGTCAAATCCTCAAAGGCATTGTTTGGTATTATATTGAGTCATGTTCGGTTGTGTTTGTGTTCCGACCGATTCAGTCAACTCATTCAAACGAAGAGGCACGAACGAGAAGCCCATGGAGGCATACTTTAGTATTAGGCAGGGTCAAAATCATGCGTTTATTATGCATGGTCGATTGTATTACATAGAGTCATGCTGGCCTATGAGACTCGACCAGGCGGAGATGCACGGACATTTACTCTGTGAGGCACGGAATTGCCTATACGAGAGACACTGTTTTTAATGCATGTTTCCTTGTATTTAAAAGCACGGACGTGAAGACCATACAGACACGGTTCAGTGTCAAGAGTCACAAGCAAGGACGGGCATACAACCCTCAAAGGCATGGCGTGCTATTATATAGAGTCACGCTCAAAGGTTTTCTGATTGTATTCCGAATGAGTCGGTGGACTCAGTCACAAGCAGATGCACGGGCATCCAGTACATGGAGGCATGGTTTTTTCTTACCCAGAGTCACGTTAGTGCCGCTGCTATTCGGGTGTGAACGCCACGTGCCACCGCTACGGAGACCCAAGGGTCCGACGGACGTCTCCTCCGCTGACGACGGTCTGGCTCGTCGCCCGAGGCCAGGCTCCGGCTATTTAAGGCGGACCGAGGGGGTCTCGAAACCCTAGCCACACCCTCTTTCTTGGACTGTCCAGATCCACGCCACATAAAGCGGCGCTCGCAGGCCGCATGATCCCAGCAATGGAGACGAAGATGGTGGTTCACTCCGGTAGCCCGAGCACCAAGAGGGCGAGGCTCGGGCCACCGACGACGCCTTCTTCTGATGGTTTGGCGGTAGCGGCTGGAAGCAGCAAGGGTCCGCCTACTAGATCTGAGAATCAAGAAGGGCAGTTTGGTCCGGACCGGATCAGCGACCTCCCGGACTGTGTCCTCGGTGAGATCATCTCCCGTCTGTCCACTAAGGAAGGCGTTCGTAATCAAATCCTCGCACGTCGTTGGCGCCCAGTTTGGCGCACCGCTCCTCTGAATCTGGACTGCCGTGAGATCCCTGTCCCACGTCTTTTTAACCCTCTAGATCAAGTACATTTCGAGTTGGTCACCGCGTTCTCCGCCACACCGGAGGAACTCGTCTGCGTAACATACACTAGAACATTTTTTACAGGAGAACATGTCGGTGAAGATAATTCATATGATGATTCATACCTTCCAGAGACCATCCTCTCCAGCCGTCAGAGCGCACTTTACCGCCTCTACATTCCGGCGTCCTACCTCCACTGCAGGCACTCCACAGTCGACGCCTGGCTTCGATCCCCAAAACTGGACAATCTCCAGGTGCTCGAGTTTTACTACCTGTTCCCACCATGCTTGAGACAACAGCACATAAGGCCATTCTCATGCCCTTCGCTCATGCCATCACCACCAGCATTTAACCCTCAGATTTCATCCTCTCTCCAAACAATTGCCTTTGCTCTTTGCAAGCTACCAGACAATTATGTACGGACGCTTAAACTACCATTGCTCGGGAGACTCTCACTAGTAGATGTTGATGTATCAGAAGTCTCATTACAAAGCATCATCAGCTCTACTTCTCCTACACTTGAGTCTCTGCTGCTTCTTTGGCATGTCAGGCACCATTGCATCAGAATAAACTCACCTACCCTTATGAGCATCGGCATTTCTGGCATCTATGGGAAAATTGTTATACAAGAAGCCTCGTCACTTCAACGGTTGCTTTGTGATGGTGATTGCAAGAAGTTGCAGATAGTTATCACCTCTGCACCTAAACTGCAGGTCATGGGCAAATTATCTAATATTTTCTCTGAATCCGGCATCACAAATGACCGTATAATTATTCAGGTATTGACTTTCAACAATACTTTCACCTCCATTCATTAGTACAAACAAGTTCCATGCAATTCAACCTTTACTCTACTAATATTATATTTTATTCCACTTGAAGCGTTTGCCGACGGTCAGCACGTCCACAGCGGTTCATTCTGTCAAGACGTTGTCTATCAGGATGGATTATGACCTGCACGTAGTCTTTTCCTTGGCGCAACACTTCCTAAACTTGGAGAACTTGTATATCGAGGTGATGCTTCTCACACAAATTGTAAACACATACAATGCATGGTGTAGAACTCCAATCAACAACAAGAACAACATAAAAAAACGTCACTTACATTTGTATGTAATGGACAAAGCTCTATATAGTAATGGACAAGTATAAGGACAAAACTAAATAAAAGCTTTTATCACAACATAGGTTATAGAATTATTCCTTCACTTGCTCTCCCAGCAGAACCACTCTTTATGGTGCTTAACGATTTCAAATCTTCATGTTTATTCAGGAAATATCCTCTAATGAAGAAAGTCTTGCGAACGACTGTTCTTGCAAGCACCATCATGATGTTCGTTTGAAGTCACTGACGCTGGAGAGCTATGTTCAATGCGAGAAAAGCATTCGATTTGCGACATTCTTTATTCTCAATGCAACACAGCTGCAGACTATGAGGATAAAGTTTCTTCGTCAGGAAGACTTCACGAAAGAATTCTACAAACAGCAACAAGATGTGCTTCAGTGGGACAAAAAGGCTTCTAAACATGCTTGCCTTACGTTGTCGCCAAGTTGCAAACACGGGAACTTGGATCTAAGTCACGCATGCGTTGAGCACCTGGATTTAAAGGATCCATTCACTTGTAAGTGCTGAAAACAACCTTGGAGTGACATGTTGCCGCCACTTTCCGGTTTGGAATTTACGTAGGTGTGGTGAAACAATGCCCATACCTTTTTGCTCAATATGTAACCTTGCCAACAGTGAACACGGCATTTCGGTCTATGGCTAAATGTTCTTTTGCTCATGCTGTACATTTCATTAGCTGAACAGGCTTCAAGTCTCTTCCAGCCACGGCTATGTACGTTTGTGTCTGTCTGTGTTTCAGTGATAAGGGTCACGGGCACGGGCGTCAAATCAGCAAAGGTATCGTGTGGTAGTATATAGAGTCATGTTCGCTTGTGTCTGTTTCCCGAATGATTCCGTCGACTCTTTGCAGACACGGCTATGTACGTTTGTGACTTTCTATGTTTCACTGATAAGGGTCACGGGCACGGGCGTCAAGTCCACAAAGGCATTGTGTGGTATTATATAGAGTCATGTTCGCTTGTGCTTCTGTTTGTGTTCCGAATGATTCAGTGAACCACGATCTGTCAGCAAACACACAGACGATCATGCCTGTCACATGGGCACGACCATGCCAAGCGCACGGTTTGCCACGTACCACGCAACAGTCGTGAAGTGATACGACGCACATTGTTCTACATGCCGCACAGGATTCTTACACAGCAAACGCTGTGAACCTACTGCCAGGTACAATATCCATTTGTGAAATAGAAACGCAAACACGTTAGCCTGAGTTTCAGTGTTTCAGTCATTAGGATCACAACCACGGGCGTCAAATCCACAAAGGCATCGTGTGGTATTATATAGAGTCATGTTCGCCTGTGTCTGTTTCCCGGATGATTCCGTCGACTCATTTAGACGTAGAGGCACGGACGACAAGGCCATGGGGGCATACTTCAGTATTAGGCAGAGTCACGTTCGAGGGTTTACTGCAGAAACATAACTAAATTGGATTCAGATGTGAACCCTCACTGTTTACTTTGTGAGGCAATGAATGACCGATCCGAGAGACACTGTCCTTAAAAGCAAACCACGGTTCTGTACCAAAGAGCCACTGTCAAACGAATGGAAGTCAAGCAACGAGGGCCACAGTTTTAGTAGTAGAAAAAGCACTTCATCAGCTGGCGTTGATTCTTTGCTACACGCACAGTAGGGTGGGCGTGGAAGGGACGTTATTCAAGCACACAATGAACATCATGATGTCACGGCAAGGTCAAAAGCATGGTTGTGAGTCTGCGGTGTCACGGCTAGAATACATGAGACGCATTTGGGTGTGGCCTGTTAAGTAGAAACTCGGTTGTGCGGTCACCAGAGGCACTACGTAACGCCCCGTGAAACAGGTTTGGTTGACCGCTGGGGCGGCTATCTATGCTTTGAGCTCTTTTCATCTCTGCTGTGTCACAGCAGAGACGCATGGTTGTATTCTTACATCATCCAGCTTCATAAAGAAACGGCTGCATAAATTTACCCGCAAACCTATCGCCCTTATAATATTTTCTCAAGTGAGTAATAAAAGTACCTAAACAAACAAAAACTCTTCTGCTTAAATTTGCTTTGTTTCTACAACTTCACCAAATAAACTTACAAGTCGTTTTTTATAACCACCGAACAAGGAGCAGAAACAGTGCAGCGGCTCAAATGCAGCTCCATGAGTGCAAGGCTCAACTGCAACTCCTCAGTGTGTATGGCAAGTACATACAAGAACGTGACCCAGGCACGGATGTGCATCCATTCTGTGCATGACAGGTACATATGAGAGGCACTCTCGTACATACAACACATGTATGGTTACACGTACAACGAGCATTTCTCCACTGAAAAATTAAAACTACTTTATATATTTTAACCTTCGTGCCACAGAATTCCATAGTCCTTCGGCCCGTACAAAGCCGCAAAACCACAAACTTCCTTCATGGCTGCACGCAACACAAAAACGGACAAGCCTACAACCGGTGCAAAGACTACAACAGTTCTCTGATAAAGTTTACATAGAACCCAAGCTCCTCTTTTCAGACAAGCCTACACAGGATGCAAATAGGACGCAACAACAAATAACTCCATACACCTGGACAAGTAACACAAGGCCTGATTTCAGCATCCACACCTGAACGGAACCGTCAAATCCAGGTATTCAATTCTCCTCGTTCTTAAATGCGGACGCGCATGGCTGCAACTTGATGATAATCTAAGACGTGCACGTTTAGAAGCCCTTCTATGCCACTCCAGAGGCTTTTGTTGCTTTTCATAAAATACTCCCTGAACTCTGCGGGAGGGGAGGAAAACTTAATGGTCATGGTCTCCAGATCCTTTGCACTATGAACAAAGAACATCACAAAATCAGCGTAACTCCCGCAGCGAACATAATCTTCCAGTGATACTGTCTTCAGACAAATGTCGTGATGTTTGAGAAACTGCCGGTACTTACGACGCCATTTGTTCTTTTCATCATGAGAAATCAGAAATCCCTAAAATATAAATGATAGGTTGAAAACACTTAGCGTCTATAAAAAGAGTTACAGACCATGAAAAAACCAAATGAAACAATTACTTCTACCACCTCCGTAACAATAAGTTAGACATAGACTTGTCTATGTATGGATGTGTCCAACAATAAATCATGTGTAGATACGGGTGCATCAATTTCAGTCAAAATTAAGAAAAGCATTTTGAAAAAGAACGAGTACTACAGTATGCACATTTCTGAAGATCATCACCTCAACAAACAAGTTCTCCAGTTTTGGCAAGCACTGCAGCAATTCAACGATAATGTCCACCTTATAATCGATGTAGATAAGCAAGGTCTTGACACACTGACGCATTCTTGTTAGACTGACTGCCTTCAAACCCTTGATGAAAAGTAACAGCAGGTGGATCACAAAACAAAGTAGAATAAAGGTTGGATGAAATAAAACTTGTTTCCTCACAAACAAAGTGAAGCTGGAAGTATCGTGAAAACTCAATACCTCAATACACGTGGGATGACATGGATACGGTTCAGACGTAGAGACACCGGTTAACTCCAAGTCCTGACTCTGCATAAAGAATAGAACATAGACCATCAAATTAATAGAACAAACGTCGGAACAAGTGCAACTCTGTTCCAGTATGAAGGAAAGGCAGTACCTCAAGACGCGTCGAGGGGGGCACGAACACGAATTCACCCAACACCTCCAGTTTAGGTGCAGAGACAACAGTTATCGAGCAGCCTTCGACCAGACAATCAACAATCAACCGTCGAACTGAAGGGGTATCCTCAATAATGAGTTTTCCGAATGGACAATGAATGCCAATGCTTACAAGGTTAGACGAGTTTATTGTGACGCGACGACCTCCTCTATTGCAAACAAACATGAGAGACTCAAGTCCAGGGCAACTAGAGTGGATTATACTTTGCAGCGAGGCATCTGATATATCAACTTCCACAAGTGAGAGTCTTTTCACCAGTGGTAGCTTAAGCGTCCCAACGTAATTGTCCAGTATTTGGCAAAGAGCAAGGACAAGAGTGTGGAGAGAGGAAGAAAACTGAAACACGGACTCCGGTGCCAAGGGCGTAGATGAAGTGCATAGATCCAGTAATGTTACCTCTTGCCTCAGAAACCTTGGGCAGAGGTAGTAGAACTCAATATCCTGGATATTTTTCAGCTCCGAGGATCGGAGCCAGGCATCAACGATGGAAGGTCTGCACTGCAGGTAGCACGCCGGGATATAGAGGCGGCTAACAGAGCCAACATGGCCGGACAGAATGGATTCCGGAAGACTTACAGCATCAGAGACAATATTTCGACCGGAATACCATTTGCGAACACACTCCTTGGCCAAGGCGGACACATGAAATATGGTCTCGATTTGAACTTTTTCTCCATCATTAAAAAGACGAGAGACAGAGATCTCGCGGCAGTCGAGATTAAGAGGAGAGATGGACCACAAAGGACGCTAGCGACGTGCGAGGATTTGAGTATGGACGCCATCCTTGATGGGAAGACGAGAGATGATCTCACCTAGGACGCCGTCGGCGAGATCGCTGATGCAGTCCGCACGACATCCCTCTTCTTCCTCCTCAGATCGAGAGGGAGCACGGTCACCGCTTCCATCCCCTCCGACGACCAGAACACCACCAGAAGGCGGCATCGCTGGAGGCACCACTCTTGACCTCTTGATCCTACGAGCAACGCTTTCCATCTCCGCCTCCGTTGCAAGGGTGGCGCCGCCCACGACCAGTGCTCACTGAGGTGGATCTGGAGAAATGGATTACAGCCTGTCAATCCATCAAACGACTTAAATACCCGCGACGGGGAGCGGAGGGGTCCAGATTAATTACCTCTATTTTTCTTTTGACAGGAGGGTCGGGGTTAATTACTACTCGTAACGAGTAAAAGGTAGGTGGCTGCTTGAAACATTAAATAGAGCCACGGCTTACAAGGTACGAGATGCACAATTGAAGACGCAGACCAGGCACGGGCGTGCCCGTTCGTGTTTTAATTATTTAAGGCACACATTCAATAGAAGAATTTGTTTGACGCCGCAAGCACGGTCCTACAGTCATCTTCCCTCTGGGAGCAGCAAAATTTTCCACGGGCACTTTGACAAATTAAGACACTACAAGATTCAAGGCTGTGCCTCTGCTTTGCAGATGATTCTGCTAAAACACTCACGAACAAAACCGTTGAAGCGTGGCAGAGGCACGACTTGTCATGAACCAGCCACACGGTCCTCCCGTCGCCATTCTAACGCATTGTCCTACATGCCACACAGGCATGTAGAACAGTTCGGGTCTACGTTCGTGTATCTTTGTGTTCCAAATGATTCCTTTGACTCTATCACCAGAGGAGACACGGTATGTCAGACCAGAGAGGCATGATTGCGTTTTACGCGGGGTCACAATTGTCACAGGCATGGGCATGAAGCGCTCAAAGGCATGGTCGGTGGTATTACATAGAGTCATGCTAACCTTTGTCACGCACAGCCACGGGCGTTTACTCTGTGAGGCACGGAATGGCCTATATGAGAGACATTGTTTTTTAAAAGCTTATTTCCTTTTATTTAAAATCACGGACGTACAGTCCATAGAATGTTATTCGGGTGTGGACGTACAATACATAGTATGTTATTCCTTTGACTCTATCACCAGAGGAGGCACGCTATGTCGGACCAGAGAGGCATGATTGCGTTTTACACGGGGTCACAATTGTCACAGGCACGGGCATGAATCGCTCAAAGGCATGGTCGGTGGTATTACATAGAGTCACGCTAACCTTTGTCTCATGCACAACCACGAGCGTTTACTCTGTGAGGCACGAAATGGCATATATGAGAGACGCTATTTTTTAAAAGATTATTTCCTTTTATTTAAAAGCACGGACGTACAGTCCATAGAATGTTATTCGGGTGTGGACGTACAGTCCATAGTATGTTATTCCTTTGACTCTATCACCAGAGGAGGCACGCTATGTCGGACCAGAGAGGCATGATTGCGTTTTACGCGGGGTCACAATTGTCACAGGCACTGGCATGAAGCGCTCAAAGGCATGGTCGGTGGTATGACATAGAGTCACGCTAACCTTTGTCTTACGCACAGCCACCGGCGTTTACTCTGTGAGGCATGGAATGCCCTATATGAGAGAAGTTGTTTTTTAGAAGCTTATCTCCTTGTATTCAAAAGCACGGACGTACAGTGCATGGTATGTTATTCGGGTGTGAACGCCACGTGACACAGCTCCGGAAACCCAAGGGTCCAACGGGCGTCTCCTCCGATGACGCCGCTCTCGCTCGTAGCCCGAGGCCAGGCTCCGGCTATTTAAGCAGGACGGGGTCTCGAAACCCTAGCCACACCCTCTTCCACCCTCTGCCCGCCGCCAGGCCATCCATTCCTCTTGCGGCTCTCCATCCCGACCCTCTCCGCCATGGCTGCGCAGGAGGACACTACTGCAGAAGCCCGTGTCCATACACTGGAGGGGATCAAGCCTGGCGAGGGTTCCTCGTCTGTAAGTTCACTCTGCTTCCGCTTCTTTCCTTTTTTTCTTTCCTTTGGCTACTTGATTTAGTTGTGAAATATGAATAAGCCACATCCACTTCATCCTTTTATCCGCCTCCAGGACATCCGCTCCTCTTGCTGTTCTCTTCCCTGACACTCTCCGCCATGGCTGTGCAGAAGGAGATTACTCCAAAGAGCCGTGACCAGACGCAAGAGGAGATCTCAGCTGGCGAGACATCCTCATATGTAAGTTCACTCTGCTTCCGTTTCATTCGTTCTTTCTTTCATTTGGCTACCCGACTTAGTTGTGAAACGTGAATAATTGGGTCGAATTTCATCCTAACTTGATGATAGTGCATCCTGCCATCAATATAACACCTTCTATTTTGTGCAGGTGAAGAACAAGTGGAAGGCTACGGAAGCTCACCTCTTAAAGATCCCAGAGCTACCATCTTGGCGATGAGAAGACGAAGGCGAAGCTCAAACGTGACCACGACAGGTTGAAGCTGGACATATACGTTATGATAAAAGAGATCAAGGAACTTCGCGACCAGCGACCCTGATAGCTGTATCTGAAGCAATTAAGCAGTGGACTAAAAGTTTCTTATTTTGTCTTGCGTTACCTCGTAGTCAGTTAACAAACGTGATTTGAACATTAACGTAATGGCCAATTCGAGCGTTGTTTTTAAAAGCATGGGAGTCAAGTCTATGCAGACAAGGTTCTTTGTACCAACTAGATTCATGTCTTGTGCACACGTGAAGGCGTGGACATTTCTGCCTTTATTTGTTTCAGTGTTTTGGGTCATAGGCACCGGCATGAAGCGCTCAAAGGCATGGTCGGTGGTATTACATAGAGTCACACTAGCATGTGACTCTATCAGACGGAGATGCACATGCATTTAGCCCACGGAGATGAACCTTTGTCTTACGCATAGACACGGGCGTTTACTCTGTGAGGCACGGAATGACCTTTGTAAGGGACGCTGTTTTTAAAATCTTATATCCTTGATTTAAAAGAACAGACATGAACTCCCGACGCACACGTTTCTGTATTGAGTTGTGCCACACTTCTTTCTTCATGTGTTACGTATATTATGTGATATAAAAGACATGGACGTTCGTGGCTATCTGTATCTCATTGTTTCACAATGAAGCACGGGCACACTTTAAACAAAGCACAAGCACGTCTCGATTTGCAGAAAACAGGGCTGTCATGGTTCTACAGGACGCTATGTTCTAGGCTGTGCAGCATGTTTCCACCCAAACGTTCACCACACGGTCACGAACATACACAGAGGAAGTGCCGTGCACTGGTAACAGACGCACCCTTACAGGTACAAGAGGCACGAGGAGGCATATTGATTAACATCATCAGAAATGAATCACATTATACATGCGCACACATATAGAGAGATGCACAAAAAGTGGACTACGACAGGTACGAGGAGGCATATTGATTAACATCATCAGCAATGAATCACATTATACAAGCCTGTCTTTGTGGATCTGTTCGACACCGGAAGCACGGTTCTACGATCATCTTGCCTCTGCAAGCAGCAAAATTTTCCAGGGGCAGGTTGACAATTAAGTCACTAGAAGATTTAAGGCCGTGCCTCTGCTTTGCAGATGATTCTGCTTAAACGCGGACAAAACCAAGTAAGAGAAGTCATGGCAGAAGCACTGTTCTACATGCCATACAGGCACGACCGTGATTCCACAGTCATACCTGTTTGGTCCATCACAAAGTAAGTGCCGTGCAGTGATAACAGACACACAGTCTTACAGGCACAAGAGGCACGAACACCTCTGTATTGTAAAATATTTCAGCTAACAAGTTATTTGGATAGGCACGGCCATCACATCACACATGACTACGTGTTCCAGGTGATTTTATTCGCTCGCTCTATTCACAAAAGGAAATCCAAACTTACAGACGATGCACAAAAACATTAAAACTTGTTAGTTTTTTGAGCTGCTGAATTGCTTCCCGACTCAAGAGCACAAAAACAAGTTCCTGACAACATCACAGACAGTGCATAAAGTACAAGCTGGAAATCCAAACTAGAAAGCTCACAACAACACCTATCTTTGACAGCCGGATAACCGTTTTCAACATTCACAAATCAATGGATCCGGCAAATCCATGATTGGGCACTGGTTTGTCCAGATGTGTACTTTTAAATCCAAGTTCATATGCCTACAATACCCTGACAATATAAGACGAGCACGTCTAGAAGCCTTGTTGCCCCATTGAAGCGCCTCTTCTTGACGTTTATAAAATCCTTCAGTGATGTTGTCTGGGGGGAGAGAAACTTAAGCCTCATAGTCTCTAACTCCTTTGCATTCAGAATAAAGAATGTTGCAAACTCAATGTTTTTGTTGCAGTGTACATATTTTTCCAGCGTTACTGTCTTCAGACGAATGTCATGCTGTTTGAGAAACACCCGGTGCTTGTGCCGCCACTTGTTTGTTACACCTTCCTCACGGCAAACTCCTCCCTGGAAATGCATAAAGAGTGAGAATACTTGAGGACTACAAGGGGAAAGAGAGGCCTCCAATACAGTACACTATGCATTGTTTGTGCTTTCCATGCGTCTGGAAATCATTTTACCTCGATAAACAAGTTCTCTAGGCTAGGAAAGCATCTCATCAAGGCAACAACCTTGTTCAGATTTAATGACATGTGGATAAGCAGGGTCTTCACAGATTGAACCGCCATTGATAGGCTGACTACAGACAAAGCCTGCACCAAGAACATATCATAAAACTAGATGGATAAAATTTTACATGGCATGAAACCCGGGCAGTGGAACGAATGCAACTAAAGAGTATATAGTGCAAAAGGTGAGTACCTCGATAACTGTAGAGCCCAAAACAATCTTGGATTCAGGAGATCCTTCGTAAAAATTGCCCAGACACTCGAGTTTAGGTGCAGAGAAGACAGTTATCTACAATTGCCGGCTCTGAATATCGTGAATCAGTCGTTTAAGCGAGGGCGCATCCTCAACAACGAGTTCACCATTCTCACAAAAGATACAAATGAGTTCATGGTTGAGTTTATTCTGATGCAGTGGTCTAGGTTATTGCAAACAAGCAGGAGCCTCTCGAGGGCAGGGCAACCATGGTTGATTATGCTTTGCAGTGAGACGTCTGATATATCAACCTCCAAAAACAAAAGCCTCTTAAGCAGTGGAAGTTTGAACGATTGTGCATACTCATCAGGTATCTGGCAAAGAGCAAATGTGACGGTGTGCAGCGAGGAAAACAGCAACGTGGAATTCGATGGTGAGGCCGCGGACGAACATAATTCGTGCAGTAGTGTGATGGTTTTTCCCACGAAACGTGGGAACATGTAGTAGAACTCGAGAACCTACAGATTCTTCAGTCTTGGGGATCGAAGCCAGGCGTCGACTGTAGAGGGTCTGCAGTGGAGGTAGCACGCGGGAATGCAGAGGCGATGGACTGCGCCCCCATGGGCGGAGAGGATGGTTTCCGGAAGGCACGAGCCACCATCGTCAGGCTGAAAATTGCATCGAGTTCCAAAATATCTAATGCGAATGACATCCTTGCTGGGGAGCATCGAGACTACGTCGATATGAACTGTTTCTAGAGGCTTAAAAAGACGACCGACAGGGATCTCACAGCAGTCAAGATTCAGAGGAGTGGCGGGCCACAGAGGGCGCCACCGACGTGCGAGGATTTGAGTGCGGGTGCCCTCCTTAGTGGACAGACGGGAGATGATCTCACGGAGGACACAGTCCGGGAGGTCGCTGATGCGGTCCGGGCAAGACTCCTGCTTCTCGGGACCACTGAGCGGGCCCGCGCTGCTTCTGGCCACCACCGCCATGCCGCCAGAGGACAAAGTCGCCGGTGGCCCGAACCTCGCCTTCTTGTTGCTCAGGGCACCTCGCCGGATCTCCATCCCCGTCTCCGTTGCTGGATTCGTGCCGCCTGCGAGCACCGCTATATGTGGCGTGGATCTGAAAAACTACTAGGTCTTCACTACGCGCAGATCTAGCGTGTGAGGAAAGGAGGGGAGGGGACGTCGACCAATTGGACGACAACTTTAAATTATATCTTTCCTTCACTGTTGCAGTGGAAAACAAAAGAACGGTCATTTTCCTTCACTATTGCGGAAGAAAACATACACAGGCATGGGTGGGCAACCCAACAAGCATGGTGTGGTATTATATAGAGTCATGTTCGCTTGGGTTTGTGTTCCGAATGATTCCGTCGACTCGTTCAGATGGAGAGGCACGAATGTTTGGGCTCATAGGCACGAGCATGCAAAGCTCAAGGGCATGGTCCATGGTATTACATAGAATCATGCTCGCCTGTGACTTGATCAGACGGAGATGCACGGGCGTTTAGCCCACAGAACTGAACCTTTGTGTTACGCACAGCCACAGGCACTTACTCTGTGAGGCACGAAATGCCCTACGTCAGAGACGCAGACTCCTTATATTTAAAAGCACGGACGTGAATTCCATAAGGACACGGCTCCATATTGAGACGCGTGACGGTTCTTTCTTGATTCTACTTATATTATTCGATAAAGGCGTGGACATTCGTGCATGTCTGTCTCCATCTCCATCTCGCCCTCTTGGAGCTAGTAGTAGCACATTCCATCTCCATCTCCATCTCCATTGCAGGGGTCGGACCGCACACGACAAGTGCTCAGTGAGGTGGATCTGGAAAAATGGATTATAGCATGTCCACCCACGAAACAACTTAAATACTGAGAGGGACGGGAAAGGTATAGATTAATTACCTCTCCTCTATTTTTCCTGTAAATTGTAAATGCCTGCTTGAAACATTAAATACAGTCACGGCTTTGATTATGAGAGATGCACTGTTGAAGACGCAGACCAGGCATGGGCGTGCCCCTCCGTGTTTTAATTTTTTACGGCTCTTACATACATTAAAAGAATTTGTTCCACGCCGGAAGCATGGGTGGGCAGCACACAAAGACATCGTGTGATGTTATATAGAGTCATGTTAGCTCGTGTCTGTGTTCCGAATGATTCCGCCGACGGAGAGGCACGGACGTGAACCAGTGGAGGCATGTTTTGGTATTACATAGAGTCACGTACGAGCGTTTACTACAGAAACACAACGGAATTGGATATAGATGTGAACCCTCACAGTTTACTTTCTGAGACATTGAATGGACGATCCGAGAAACACTGTCCTTAAAAGCATGGGCAAGAACTCTGTACAACCACGATTCTGTACCAAGGAGCAACTGTCAAACGCACGAAAGTGAAGCAAAGAGGGCCACGCTTTTAGTAATAGAAGAAGCACTCTATCGGCTGGCCTTGCTCCTTTGTCAGGTGCACAGTAGGACGGCTGTGGAAGGCACGCTTTTCAGGCAGAGAAAGAACGTCACGATGCCATGACAAGGTGAAATCATGGTTGTACATATGCACTGTTGAACAGTCACGGCTTTGATTATACAATATGCACTTTTGAACATGCAGACCAGGAACGGGTGTGCCCCTCCAAGTTTTAATTTTTTACGACACATACATACATTAAAAGAATCTGTTCCACGCCGGAAGCACGGGTGGGCAGAACACAAAGGCATCGTGCGGTATTATATAGAGTCAGGTAAACTAGTGTCTGTCTTCCGAACGATCCCGTCGACTCGTTCAAACAGAGAGACAAGCGGCGTAAACACGCGGAGGCATGGTGTGGTATTACATAGAGTCACATCCGTGCGTTTACGATGCAACCGTGAGAGTCACGGTTGAACATTCACCAGTGGCATGGCCGTGGCTGCCCGTGCCCTTCAGTTATTTTTATCTCTCTATCATGCAGCAGAGAAGCATGCTTGTATGCTTACAACATCCACGTTCACAAAGCGACGCGGCTGCAGAAAATAACAAGGAAACCTGTGCCTTTGATATTTTTCTCCGCCGAGTAAAAATACATAAAGAAACAAAAGGCGTTGTTATTTAAATTTGTTTTCTTTCTATGACTGCAGCAAATTAACTTACAAGCCGTTCTTATAACCACACAACAAGAAAAAAAACAATCGACACCAGCCCGCCATCCACACTGATCACCTGATATTTCATCGCTCCACGTGCAGCATTGTTTTTGAATGTTCAGTGATCCATTCTTCCTTCTCGACACTTGTGCAACCCCACGATTCTGCATACCTATTCAACCTATTTGCCTGCAATATTAACATTCATACATAAAAATGGAGCGAAAGATTGCGGTCATCACTGTTTTTTGCTTACGCCCTGTTTAGCCTGCATTATTACGTTTTAATTTTCCTTTTCGTACTGCTCTCCGGTACCAAAAAGTCTCCACTCAGACCTTTCCTTTCTGAAAATGGACTGCGCAGATTCCGTGTCCCGGGCTTCCCTGCATGCATTCTGTGTGCCTGGCTTGTGTGATGTTCGATTCTGGCGTAGATACAAGACTTTGGTAAGTGCTCCCTGCTGTCAGTGGGGTCGTTGGAGTTGCTGGCGTTTGATGTCTTCCTCCTGGGCTTGGAGTGCATTGTCCTGAGCCGTTTGATGTCCTCGATGGTGTTGTCAGTGTTGTCGGCCATTTCATTGACCTTGCCCTCTTCTCCTGCTGTGATTTCCTCTTCTCCTCTTCAATCCTCATCCTCTCCTATACTTCTGGGTTATCCGGGCAGTTTGTTTTCCTGTGACCCTTTTCTCGACAACGGACGCACTTGGATATGACTTTGTTGCCTTTTCCTTTCTTCTCAGAACCAGCTTTGATTCGATCTCCTTTTTTCGTTCCCTTTGAGCCACTCATGGGAGGGTTCTTGAGAGTTTCGGCAAGAATGCCTGTGTCTGGTTCCTCAGCAAGTGCCGCCATGACTTTTATTTTCATATCTACCGTACACTCACGCAGAACACTGTATGGCTTCTCTTTTCTGCAAGCATTTGAACATATATCCGACAACTCAGCGTAAGCGAGGCCGAATCTCATCGTTCCATCATCTTGTGCGGTCATGCTATCACCTTGACTTGTAGACAGAACTTTCAGACTCTCTGATAGATTCCTGGTCCATCTGGGGATGACAAAGGATTTTGGAAGTTGATCGATCATGCCTATTTGGTCCATCACCTTAAGCACATGGCAGCACTGGATGCCATCCCTACTTATTTTCTTGCAGCTGCAACTGTATATTTCTTTTTGCTCATCCACATCTACCCTGAACTCAGACCTCTCAAATTCCTCGCCCGGATATGGTTTCCACACTTGTTCTCCAGGCCCAGTAATCCTTTTTAAAAAATACTGCCTCCCCTTTGCCAGGTCAGAGCACTTGAAGTAAGTCCGATTCCATAGCTCCAGCTGGAATTTCCTGAAAATTTCATTGGTGTATACTTGACTTGCCTGTCTTTCAATCGGAAAACCCGTCTCTAGTGATGGCGCCTTCTCTTCTGTTCCGTGTCTTTTCTTGTCAAGCGTGGCGAGGCAATTTTGCTGAATCATGTGATACGCATCAACAAACCTTTTTATAGTGTCACTGCGGTCGACGTAATTCTTCCACATCGAATTCGTGCTCTCACTGCGAGTGGTTGTTGACGAGAAAGGATAGAAGCAGTCCTTGAAGTAAGCCGGCACCCAAAACTTTCGGAGTTCCCATAGCGTGTTCAGGTGTTTGTTGCCTTCCACCTTGTGCACAGAAATTGCTGCTTTCGAGGCACGCTCAAACTCGTCTTGATTTAGTGAGTTTTTGACGATTCGAAATAAATCATCAGACATCCCTGGGTGCTACGCAAACACTACTGCGTTATTTTCCTTCAGGTTCTTCCTAATATGCCACCAGCAGAACCTGTGCCTTGTTCTCGGAAGAGCTTCCTTTATTGCAGTCTTCATCGCCTGGTCCTGGTCTGTTATTATGTATTTCGGCTCTTTACCCCCCATTGCCTCGACAAACGTGCTTAGGAGCCACTTGAATGACCCTATTTTCTCATCTTTCAAAAGGCCTAGTCCAAACAGGACGGTCGACCCATGGTTGTCGACACCTATAATTGGTGCAAATGGCAAGCCATATATATTCGTAGAGAATGTCGTGTCAAAAGACACGAAATCTCCATATAGATCATAATTCATCTTGCACAAGGAGTCTGTCCAAAACAGGCTCCGCACTACATTGTTCTCTATCTCTTCCACATGGTGGAATCCGGGCCTCCGCCTCTGCATATCGGCAAACAGTTTCATGGTGTCCTCGATATCAGTGCCGCGCTCTCCAGCCCTGTCCCGGCATGCAATATTGCTTATGTCAATCGTGTCGAACATAATTTCTCGCCTCGGTGTCCCCATGGCAGTAAAAATCTGCATAACCTTCCTCGGTTCTAACCTCGCCTTCTGCAGCACTTGTATAAAGAATTTCTCCTAAGGTGTCATCTTCTTATAGCATCTCATGAATTTCAACATCCAATCTGATGGGTGAAGTTGGTGGTTGTGCTCTAGGCGCACGTTCTTTAGATACCATTTCCTCCTATCTGCATCCCTCTTGGCTGTTATTTGGACTGGGCAGCTTGTCCGGATCAAGCAATTGCTCCTTCTCTCCTTAACATGTCTCTCAGTTGTTTTATTCTGCCCTTCCTTGGTGCACTGAAACACCTGCTTGTCAAGCTGCTGATCATATGTCGATCTTCTGCTCGTTGATCGTTTGGCAGCAAAGCCAACATTTCTCGCATATCTGCAGAAGAAGAAAAAGCACTCATCCAATGATACAAATACCATACCACCCTCTGGTTTGAGCGCTTCAGTGACCTCCTGAATCGTTGGGTATATGCCTTCTTTGAACATGTTGTCCATTTCTTTCTCTACAATGGTCGGCGGTGCCATTTTGATTTTGTCTACCATGTCTTCGTTCGTCTGATCGCATTCACTTCTGACGACATCGGTTTCATCACCAGCCAGAAGTCCACTTACGGCGGAGCTGCTGCTGCTCTGTTGTTTGTCACACGCAGTAGCGTCGTTTCTGCATGGCATGGACAAATCCATGAATGACTCTGCCTCTCCACTGCCGCATTGTGCAATGCTGCTCCTTGTTTCTCCGGCACTCGTGCAACCAAGGGACTGTGCTGCTTCTACAATGCAATCCGTGCTGGCGCTGCACGCTACTTGCTGCTCTGAACGTTGCGTTCCTTTCGAAATGGATGGAGAAATATGATATTTCTTTGCCTCATCTGTTATCCCCTCTGCCAAATCCTGAACAAATAGCACAAAACAGAATTAGATACCCAGAGCAGCATATGCATTTTTTTAATTTCTAATAAGCGGTACACCAGAGGCACTGTTCACATTACACCCAGCAGCACGAACGTGACCATGCTACACACACATCTCGACAAAGAGGCACAGATGTGCTTCTGCTTACACCATACAACCGGAGAGGCACAACAACATCCTATACAACTGCATATACAGCCGCACCAGACAGACAGCCGTCCTAATGTTTTACACTTTACCCTGTTCTTCCATAAAACTGTTTGTCCGTTGAATTGAAAAAGCATAGTTCAGATGTCACCTTTGTTTTCCCATGCCTCTCTTGTCCAGCAAATCTTGGCGACAACCTCCGTGCATTGGTAATTTCGCTCACTATTCTGAATGCCATCGGAGATCCTTTGGAAGGACCCCTCATGTTGAACACCGCAGGTGATCCTTTCAAAGGACCTTGCCTTATGTTTTCATTGATCCATGGACTACCGCGATACTTGCTTCCTTGCTCGTACACATGCGTGTGAAAGATACTACAACTTAAATATACCAGATGAAAACAAAGAAAAAATTGCTCACAAAAAAATATACATTTGCTTTAAATGTTGTTGCACGTCCATATTTGCTGTCACCTGTATTGCTTTCTGGTGCTGCTGAACAGTAAAGTTTATTCCTCCTATGTTTGATTTTGTCGTTGGACTCTTCTTGCCTGCGCAGACCATACCGAATCCTTGAACACTAATGCTTTTGTTGCCAATGATCCTTCTGCTTGCATCAAGGCAAATTCTGTTACCCTATACCTCTTCATTATGACCGCCATCAAACGCTGGGCCGTCACAACGCCCGCTCTGCACCTTTGTGGACAACTGTGTCTTGAAAGCAAAAAATAATTAGAGGCACGTGAGAGTATTACGAAGAATTAGCACGTAAAACTTCCACGTACGTTCAAAACTAGCATTTGAAGTTTTCATCGTTACCTGCACAATCTGCTTAGTGGAGTCTCTGTTGCTTAGAATGCTCCTCTTCGCAGGTGTCTGCTGCACAACATGCTCCTGGTTGGGACGTTTGCCAAGAACTTGTATCTCACTCTTGACTCCAATTACTCCAGCCCGCATAGCATGTGCGTGTTTGACAACATCTGCATCCTTCATCTTCTTCTCATTTTGTAGTGATTTTTTCTTCTTCCACCTCTCAATACTCAACTACAGAGTAGATGCACAGGATAAACAGATATTACAGCATTCATCCAGGATATATTAATCATTTTTGTTCTTCTTAATGATCTACGAATTGGTGTTATCAGTGGTAGCACCTTGACAGCAAACGTCACAGAAATAAAAGACCAAACCCTAATGTTCAACTGCCTTGCTATTACCTGCCTCCCATAATCCTTGCCGATGTCGTTCAAAGACCGACCGTCCCTGTTGTCCTGACTAGATGTCGAACTCCTGAACATCTACCCGAAAAAGTTATAAACCCACAGTATCAGTGTTGAAAATTTTCAAAGTCGATCTCAATCTTTCTTACTAAGGTACTACACTTACCACGCAACAGAGATATATTTATACTTCTATATAATTGAACTCACACCTTTCTACTAACCTTTGATTGCCGAATCTTATGCACTGATTGTTCGGAACTCACACCTTTCTAAATTGTGAGGGGATCTGCTTCCCTGCAGTTTGTCAGCGATCTCCTTCAATGATTTTGAATTTGGGAGAGAGAGAAAAGAGAAAGAGAGACGGAGAGAGAAAGAGAGAGCCTACTTCATTTTTTTGCGTGCAGGAGAAGAATAACCTGATAGGTGGGGTGAGTTTTGCGACGCATGAGAGATGCACATGTTTTTTAGGCGTGACGAGATGTGGTAGGTCGACTTCACTTGACCGTCGACGAGACTGACAAGTGGGCTCTTAGTTACTAATTCCTTTAAGTCTCTCACTAATTTGTGGGGTCGGCCTTATATGAGTCCTACGAGGAGAACCTCCGTCCGGGGTGACAAAATGTGGTATGTGGACTTCGAAGTCACACTGACATGTGGGCTCTCAAATAGTTCCTCCAAGTATTTGACTAACTTGTGGGGTCGTCCGCAAGATGAGTTCCAGATCTTTCTCCATCTAGCATCGGTGGTGACAGGCGAGGCATATTCTAGCTCTCCAAAGGAAAGCCAATCCCGCTCCCTCCGCAGAGTTCGCTCGTCACTGAAAATTTATCGGTCTCCTTCATCTCACTCGCTGTGGATCTCCTGTTCAGGTAATCCATTGCATTATCACCATGATTATGCCACCGATTCAATGTTTGAACAAAAAAAATTACCAGTACTAGCAATTCCGCGGGATGCGTATACACTGCATCTGCACAACACAGCATGTGGGGCGCGATTTGAATATCGGTTCCGGATCCAATTATCTTCAGCTGGTCCGTGCTCAAACTGTTGCGCCGTCTTAACAGCAGAAGGGTTATGGATTTAAAATTAGGACTCAGCTGACCTCACTTTAATCATGCCAACTGCATGCTTGCACCGTGGTTTTGCTAAGTTGAGCTATATCTCCAGCCATGTAAAACTTAAGCACTCTCGTGACCACATATTATATTACTTGCAGAGCTCAATTAAACCGTAGTCAAAATTCACTAACCTGATCCCTAACATGAGGTCACAGGTCAAATGATTGTATAGATCCGCAATTTATAGCAGAGATCCAAAGGACTTACATCCCTTTTTGCAAAGCAGTTACTAACCCAGATATAGAAACCGTCTTACATGGACCAAGCTGTTGATGATGGTTTCACATGGACTGCTAACAACTGCCTTACATAGTTGACCTGGCAACGATGATGTCTCGTGACCTCTTATGTAGAGTTCGATGAGATGGACTCCACCCTACAGCTGTCGGAGACTCAGTCCCAGTCTGTCAATGGCACAGAGATTGTCACCCAAGATTTCATGGTTCATGACCAGCTAGAAACAGAGAGACTAAGGATCGAGTTAAAACGTGCAGCGCACAAAAAGCTTGTTGAGGAGTACAGGGCAAAGAAGCAGCTTGCTGCCTGGAAGTAGGTGTTTTTTATCATGCATCTTGCGTGTGTCGTTGAAATTTCTTTCGAAATCAATGCCTCTCATTCTAGCTGCATTTTTAATCACGCCTTAAATATTTGTCTTTGTTTTGCTGACTCGGCCTTTGTATGTAAGCTTGTGCAAGAAAAGCATGTGGTTCAACAATACATTTGCTAAAGGTCGTTTCTTATCTTTGTCAACAGAGCTGTTACAATGGGTGAACATGAAGAAGAGTTCAGCACAAAACTTAGCTTCCAGAAATTCATTACTGTCTGTGAAAAGCTAACAGAACCACAAAAGCAGCTTGTCAGAGATATTGGATTTGGATACCTTCTAGATCTGTGCTATCGCGAGCTTCCAAGATGTTTCGTTCGCTGGCTTGTCCGCTATTTTGATTGCCCTTCCAGGTCTTTCATACTGCCTAGTGGATACAGATTCCTCATCAACTCATACACAGTGCACCGGATCTTAGGAATTCCACTTGGCGGGCAGGTTATCCCAAGAAAATGCTCAGAAGCTTTCAGATGTCAGGTTAAGTCTGAAACTCGGTGTGCTGGGCACGCTCCAAACATCAGAGAGTTAACTGATCTCATAACCCCACAGCTGACAGGAGAAGTGTTTCAACGGGTTTTCGTGATGTTTGCAACAGCGGTATTTCTATGCCCAACGACATATGACTGCGTTAGCCCCGACTATTTAGCCGCTCTAGAAGGACCAACAAGTAACATACCATCATATGATTGGTCCAGTGCTGTCACAGAGAAACTGGTGGCATCACTCTAGACCTTCAAGGACAAAGGATTCGCAGGCGCCCTGTGTGGCTGCCTCCTGATTCCAGTGGTTCGTTCACTAACTTGTACATTTCTTTATACCCACAAGCAGCTGCAAGAACATGATTCATTTTCACCTCTTCCCCACTTGCAGATAACGTATTTTGAGTACCTGGATATGAAGATTATGGACCTGGAACCTGACACTCCTGCAAGACTTGTCATGTGGGACATAGAGGCCATTAAGAATTATGCTAACACAGACAACCTGTCAACAGAGGACGGAATTTTTGGGAAACACACGGTGAGTCAACTTTTCATCATCTTCCTTTGGCGAAGTTTTCAACTCAACATAATGACTTAGCTGGAATGTATTAACTTGACTTGACTATAATTGTTTCCTTTTCCGCATGACAACTGAAAGACATTAGGCGCATGCCTTTCCAACCACCACCTGGGTTTCAGGCGCCATTTTTCCAAATGAGTCCTAGACTAGAATCCTACATAGAAGAATTTGTGCCTCAAGAAAAACTTTGTTCCGTAAGTGATTTCCAGCTACTGCACCTGATTTTATGTTTGAAATGATGCTCCCTAAGTTTTACAAAAAAGATACATGTCCTATTATGACCATCCAGGCAGTTTCTTATAGTACGTTAGCTGTCCTTTTATGTTAAACTAGAAGTGCTTCATATAGGACGAGTGCTCATCCAAACAGTTTCCTATAGTACGTTAGCTGTGCTTTTCTATTAAAACCAGAAGTGCTTCTATTAAAACCAGAAGTGCTTCCTATAGGACGTTAGCCGTGCTTTTGTATTTATTATAGAAGTGCTTCCTATACTACCTTAGTTGTGCTCTTGTGTTAAATATAAAAGTGCTTCCTATACTACCTTAGCTGTGCTTTTTGTGCTAAAACTAGAAGTGCTTCCTATAGTATGTTAGCTGTGCTTTTGTGTTAAATATAAAAATGCTTCCTACAGAGTCATGTTAGCTGTGCTTTTGTGTTAAACATAGTAGTGCTTCCTACAGGACGTTAGCCGAGCCTTTGTGTTTAATATAGAAGTGCTTCCTCTACTACCTTAGCGGTGCTTTTGTGTTAAATACAAAAGTGCTTCCTATAGTACCTTAGCTGTGCTTTTGTGCTAAAACTAGAAGTGCTTCCTATAGTACGTTAGCTGTGCTTTTTTGTTAAATATAAAAATTCTTCCTATATACTAGTAGGTTAGCTCTGCTTTTGTGTTAAACATAGGAGTGCTTCATATAGGACGTTAGCCGTGCCTTTGTGTTTAATATAGAAGTCCTTCCTATACTACCTTAGCTGTGATTTTGTGTTCAATATAGCACAACTTCCCTGCAACGGTAGGTCAACCATGCTTCGTACAATACGTCCGGTGTGCTCTTTCAAGGAATGTGTTGACCATGATTCACGGACCTTGTTACCCGCGCTTCCCCGCAGCATATCATGCGTGATTCTGTAATTCTTGACAGAACATACAATAGCTCACAAGATATTTTTCATTTTCAGTATTAGTAACTAATTTTCATTTCCGGTATTAAAATTTTCTGATGTTTTATTTTTTCAATTATAGGCCAAGGTGAAAATTGCAAAAGTTATCAATGAAATGTACACAGAACTTTTCTCGCGGTTTCAACCAGTTCTCGAGCAGAAATTGGAGAAGCTCCTTTCACTCGGTAGGGATCTTAGTGCAAAAGAAACCAACACCAGAGACTGGGGCGTTTATTGTAACTTGCAACATGACAACTCAAATGAAAAAGAAACTTTTTCATCAGCCCCTTCAACATACTCTACGCTTCCAAGTTCTAGCATGACAAGCAGTCAAAGTTCTTCCAGCAGTGGCTCAACCAGTGTCCTTCACGCAACGTCATACTCCCTTGAAAATTTAAAGGGTTGCTGCGATACCCCTGACCCAGACTCCCAAAATCCATACGACAAAGAGCAGGCCCAAATTCGTCTATCTTCACAGCTAAAATCATCAACTCAGATTAAGTTGCTACTGGAGGTGAACAGGATAGACCACAACAGACAGGACATTGATGAACAATCAAAGATTCATCTGGACAAAGTGCATAACCATCTGCAGAACTGCCTTGATGGCTTGCCGGTTCATGAGCCCTTCGTGCCAATGTCTGAGATGCTCGAGAGTGGGGCAATCATAATGACAGGTGAAAATTCATCTGAGTGTTCTGTACGGATTGAAACCCCAAATTCTGCTGGAGGATCTGCAGACCACAACTCTCTGACAAGCACACTGGAAAAACTCTTGGAAGAAACAACAAAACATACTGCAACAGAAACATCAACCTCGCACTCCGCGGTTGACAAACAGTTACTGACTGGTCCAATCTCAACGGATACACTTGGAGCACATGTTCATCACATTGGGAAAACGTCACCAACTACTGAACGGTCCAGCGGTTCTGATAGCGCTCACAAAAATTCTTCAACCAACACAAAGAGCCTCACTGTATCCCAACCTGCACAAAAGTTAAACATTGTCACTGAACAACGTTCTTCTTCACTGCAAGAAGCTAAGGTCCATCTTATTTCAATTTTGAGAGATGAGAAGACGATTGCTGAAACTGAACACACCAGAGCCACTTCCTCCCTTGCTCCTAGAGTAGCCGTCACCACTGATTCTGACAGCGGTTCTGCCACAGTACTGGATACGAGAAAAGCACTTCCATCCACTAGTGATGCTCCAATCATTACTACCACATCTACCGATGCGGAAGACAATAACATTCCAGAAGAACATGAACAATGTACCAAACAACCACGTATTGATCCCACAGACAAAATCCCTCTTACCACAACCGCACATCCGCTAGAACTGGAAACACAAATGGCAACTCACAAGAGGTCCTTACAGCAGTTAGAAGATCCAGGAAACAATAATACGGCACCTACTAAGAAAAAAGTTAGAATACTGGAGCCTCCACATAATTCAACAGAAACTGCAACCAATCAGTCTCTACAGCCTGACAACCGCAGAAGCCTCCTTGATGCTGGATTCATTGGTGATGATGAAATATGGTCTGACCCATCTATCTATGAACAAATTGACAGAGTCGTTGAAGAAAAGAAGAAGCAACCCTTTCATAACCAAGTAGGATCCCAACAATGCCAACCTGATACTATCTCACACTTGACCAAGAATTCAACCTCGTCATCCAAATCTTGCCTTTCTAACTATGAAGAGCCACATATGACCGGCAGATCAGGCGCAATGCCAGGCGGTAGCCACCTCTCACAGACTTTTGATACATCATACTCCACAGGTTTAACTCAAACTGTCTTGTCCGACGGTTTGCCAACATCTGCTTTGTCCCAACACTACCAACAAGTTCCTACTCTCAAAAACAACTACTACCGACGTCCTGGTGCTCAGAATAACGGCAGCTCAAACAGCAGCCAACACTCACCCTATGCAATGAACAACCAAAGTCAGAAACAATACAACCAACAAACCCCTGTCCACAATTCCCACTACCCCCAACACAATGATGCTCAGAATAACAACACTGCACGGTGCCAGCAATGCCAACCTCAAGAGCAGAACCATCAGCAACCACGGACAAGCGAGTCTCGTGGCCAAAGTTACAGTGCCTTGCAACAACAGTTCAACAGCATGCAATATTCCCGCCATCCTCTGCAACATTTTCCAATAGATATTCCTTTGAGCTCAACCGGTGATCCAACTGTCAGAACATTACAACTGCACATGCAGCACCAACCACAAGGCCTAATAGTCCAAAGAAACAACAATTGTAATGAGGGTCATCTGCAACTTAGTAATGATCAAATGAACTCCGGTGGTCATGTCTTCCAACCTCATAAACATCATCCTCAGCTAGAACAGACTCGGTTCACTCACCAAGGGAATGACCATCAAGATCACTGCCAACTTTTGGAAATAAGAGATTCTACAACGCAGGAGAAAGAAGTGTATGAAACAATCGTCGACAGTACACCAGCCATCAGTCAACATGATAGGTAATGAATTAGTTCTTCCTCTTACAGTAATGTTTTGATCCTTTCTTTTACTACTGCAATACATTCTGCCCAAAGCTTTCAAATTAAAGAGTTTTAGCTCGATTATTCTGCTATTGCAATTGAATACTCATCAACTCTAACGTTAAATAATAAAATCATACGATTTAAAATGCATCTATCTCTTTTGGCAGCAAGAGGATATTCTACGTCGACCGACGTTGGGCCGATCATCGAACTTTAGGATTGTCAATGAAGGTATACGGATATATCAACTCATTCGTGGTCGATGCTTACTCAGAGTTGCTGATGAAAGAACAATTCTATGCAACGCCAACGCCAACATTTATGCACAAGCATATAATGTACATTGACGCCTCTGTAAGTTCTTGCTTCTCATAAATAATAATAACAAACCACATTTACTACTACTAGCACGCTGAGTGACACAACTTCAATTTAATGCAGGGTAAATTTCAAGTTCTAGGAGAAGCACAGATCTGCTGAAGGAACAAATTGTAGAAAAAACTATTGGGTTCAGGCTGCCAAACAAATGCAACATCGTGAGTTCACCCTACTCACTCTATCTGTCCAGTGTTCGTCTTCAATTCTACCAGATTTTCTTGTTACAATGATATAACTTCCTGTTAATTGTTTTAGGTATTAATACCTGTGAGAAAGAAACCACATTTTATCTACCTCATAATCGTGAATCTTGCAATGTGTCGGTTCGAAATTCTGTGTCCTTATATCAATTGCGACAGTATAAAGGAACAGTCGGACATTGTCATCGAAAACTTCAAGAGAGCTTATCATTCTGCTTACAACAACTATCCTCACACAATGGCCACCTTTCATGTCAAACCTGTGCAGAGTGTATGTAACTCAGACAGAGAGTGAGTTTCTTCTAACTGTAGCTCTACCTCATTTACACCATGCATTTTTTTGTTCCACTACATACCCCATATCTACTGTCCACCTACTAACCAATAACATAATGGTCTCAAATTTCAGGAATGACAGTGCTATTTACACCATGCATCTGATGCCCCTCATTAATTTCAATAATAATTCATTTTTTTATCAATAGTGTAAGTTCACTCTCATTGACAACACATAAACATATGTTCATCCTCATACAAGCCAACTAAACATTAAGTTTTAGAATAAATTTTATTAGTTTGTGCGCTTATTTGTTTTGCAGATCCATGTGAAACCGATGAGAGAACAACTAACTTACAAAATGATAACATCGAACTACAACACAAGCCATGTATTTGAGGCACTGAGCATCATACTCAACAAACACAACATCTGACGCGAAAGAAGAAGATTTGCAAGAAGATGACTACTACTTAGATGTGCCTTAATTTAGATGGAGACATCCGAACATTGTTTCAGCCATATCGACCCATGTAATCACAACAATGTTTCAGCTATTTTTTGTGTCAGTCCAAGATATCTGCTATGGATCCCATCAAGCACAGTTGTGCATTCAAATGGTCAAGTATTAAATTCCTAACTTCGTATTTTTTCGAAAATAAGAATCGTATTTTTTCAAAAAGTTGTAAAGATCATATTCAAGACATCAATTCCTTGCACTAGAACACCACTCACTCCTACTAGACATAAAAAAAGAAACAATTGTAACACAGAGGAAAAACACTATCGATTAGTAAGCATCTCACGAAGGAGCTAAATGACTCACCTAGAGTAATGCTGGTCACAGAGGCACTGTCGTGCCTCTTATCCACGTAGAGCGTGCCACTCTTAACATGGACAACTAACCTGACACACACAAGTGCGACACCAATTAACATAGGACCGTCCCCTCGATAGCTTAACACCGGTCCCTCTACCAAGTCAACGAGTGATGGAAGCACGACCGTCACTTCAAGTAAGTGAAAGCAAACATTTCGAAAGAAAGACACGATCGTGCCTTTGAGTAACAACGTATACGTGCCTCTCCGAACAAACGTGTTGAGAAAGCATTTCCGAACGACAAACGCAACTCTGCCTCAACATAACATAGGGCATGCCTCCACCAACTAGACAGACGTGAATTCACTAGCCAGACTAAATAGAAATATTACAGAACATACAACCATGACAGTGACTCATACTAACATAACGCACTGCCTAACACAGAGCCACAACCGTATATTCGTTATAAAAACAACCATGCCTTGCCTAAAAGAAAAACAATGCATTCCTGAGCAGAAGATTGTGTGCTGCCTAGATTCACGAAAGTGCACATCTGAGTGGTCCTCTTAATACATCTCATCTTATACCAACAAATAGCAAGAAATCATAGAGGAAAATATTCATGAAGGCACCCAGTTAAGAAAAACATGATGGAACGAAAATAAACTTAAATTCCCAAACCAGTCAACTCCATTTGGTTCAAAATAAAACCACCACAATTAAAATTCATCAGTCGATGTAATATTACCCAATACAATAACTATCAAATAACCAATTCATCACACAATCCTCAGAAACGTCCTCGCCATCTGACATCAGGAAGACGGCGACGATGAAGGATGTCGCTCATCGACAGAAACCGGCGGTATAGCTCATAGCTCACATACCCTTCCTATAGGAAAACCAAATGAAAACATCAATGTCCAGAAAAAAACAAAAAAAACATATTGTTCTTGCAACAAAGGCAGAAACTAATGAAAATGAAATCTTCACTTACAGTAGCTCCATGTTTCAGGTGATCAAAGGTAAGTGGCTTCCAATCCCAGTAGTGACGAAGAAGCTCTGGAAAAGAGGACTCCAGCTTGGAGTAAGATTCGTTAATGATAGCTCCTGCTAAGTCCTCCATGGAATCCCTTTCTTGACCGCCTTTATCATGAACTTCTCTTGGATGTCGATGTGGTACCCTTCTGGAATTCCGATGAAATCTTGAAAAAGAGCATCTCTAATATTCCTGACGCCCACACTAGAGAAAGTTATACCTCTATTCTCAAGGAAATCCTTCAGGACAGGGCACTCCATCCTGGCCTTGCAGAAGTGATAGACCAAAACTTGATTCCACATAGCCAGTTGCATGACGGCGACTTTTCTACGCCCATACCAATCCTTTTGTGTGAACTCCATGCCGAGACCAACAAACTTGTACTTGTCCTCGCGCAACCAGTCCTCGTACAAGGCAATGATCTCCTCCACCTTGCCAGGCTCGTTGGTGTACCACAGGTCGAGCTTAGTGTTACCATCTACAACTATCGGATGGTACTCGGTGGTGTTCAAAAAGTCATACATGGCAACGAGCAGCAAGGTGCCAATGGAGACTCCTGAGACCCTGCGACAAGGTTAGGGAGTGGTAAGGAGGGTGGGAACTGCCTGATGTTCTGCGGCTACAATACGACGTGGAGACCTCACAAACACGCCCAGTATTTAACCTTGGCGAGGGACGTTTGGGTTACCATACGGATTAACGTGTGAACTAGGAACAACGTATAGACGGTTGTGCTTCTGAACCTCATGGAACCATGCACTTCCTAAAGTCACGGCTGTGCACAAATAATTGATACCGCGGAGAAACCAAGGAGCCTCTAACTTTATTTTACGGTAACTGACACACTGAATAGTCACATTGAACAGCCACCACACCGGTCATCGATTCCTCCTTTGAACAAAGACCACCGATGGAAGAATCCAATAAATCAAACGAACAGCCTACTAAACACCTTAGATCCGAAGGCCAGAACTCATCCGTCCCTCATCTAGCTACATTCACACCATCTGTCCCTCGAGAGTCAAGGCTGGTTTCACGTGAGGCACGGGTATCCAGGCACAAGACGCACATACATGTCTATTCCACAGGCACGAGCGTACAACTTTTGCAGATAACGGTCGCTATCACAACAGGCACGTACACATGCAGGCAGAAACTCACCGTAAACACGTCAATGCAGGAAACAAAGGCACGGAAACATAGCCTATACAGGCACATGCGTCGGCTTCGTGAGACACATGATCTTTTCTGTCCTTTTTTTCAATCTCAACCTAAATCCTCTGTATACAAATCATCTGAATGCAAAAAAGAGACCTCCAAGAGGCACCGGTGACAACACTCTGTTCGAGAGTCATGGCATGTATCACGTGAGATACATCAATACTTGAAGCAAATCAATGGCACAAGTCGAAGAGCCACCATTTTAAAGACTCCGGACGCACAGGCGTGTAGAAGCACAGGCACGACGAGTAACAACCACCGCATCCCCTCACGGACGGACGTCTGACACCACGGGCACGAATTGTGTCCCCCGAGTAACACGAATGCACCCACAGGAAGCACAAAACTACAACGTATACAGGCACGGAATTGCGGCTTCTTGGCACACATGCACGGCTTTGGAAATGGCGTTCTTGAGGCACATGTACAAACCAGCTAGAAGCACAATAGAGTGGTGGCAGAGGCACGGTTGTGCAGTCTCAAGAGAAACTGCCGTGTGACACTAGCACATACAGACATCACGTGTGTCACGTGAGGTACAGAAATAGCGGAAAAGAAGCTACGGGAGTGAAGCCTCCGCAGACACGGGTGCCAGGCTACTAAAGGCACAGCCCCGAAGAACACAAAGACAGGGTACTGAAATGTTGCCTCTTACGTTAGCAGACGCGCCTCTCTTGTGCCAACATGGAAAAGACAACAATTCAAACACAAACAAACGGCGCTGAATATAAGCCAAACAAAAAAAATGCTTCTCCCAAACAATACATATGCATAACGTCATGGACGGACGTCTGCACCAGAGGCACGTAGAGTCACAGCCAACATGACGCCTGAGACAAGAAAATGCATGAACAGGTGCCATGGAACTGAAGCGTATACAGTCACGCAATTGCGGCTTCTCGGAGTTCTCAAGGCACTGGTACAGACCAGCTGGACGCACAAAAGAGTGATGGAAGAGGCACAGTTGTTCAGTCTCAAGAGAAACTGCCGTGTGACACCAACACAAGCAGACATCACGTGTGCCACGTGAGGTACAGAAATAGCAGAAAAGAAGCCACGGGAGTGATGCCTCCGCAGACACGGATGCCAGGCTGATAAAGGCACGGTCCTGAAGAACAAAAAGATAGGGTACTCAAATGTTGCCTCGTACGTTAGCAGACGTGCCTCTCTTGTGCGAACGTGTAAAAGACAACAATTCAAACACAAACAAACGGCGCTAAATATAAGCCAAACAAAAAAAAACGCTTCTCCCAAACAATACATATGCGCCACTTCAACAGGTTACCTAAATTTACATGAACTCGCGCAAACGTCAACAATGAACTTGTAACATGAAAAAACATAAAAAAATTATTTACAAATCACATGAGACAAGCCAAACACGATACTGAATAACAAAACGGTACTCCATAGGATTAAACTTAAAGTACTCATTAATTATACAAAAAAAGAAATGAAAGTCTTCCAGGAGTCCATTCCTCACATAAACGTCCACATAAATGTCCACCGTGACCATTATACTCAGTTGGAGTTCTAATCCAAAACATCAACGACATCTGCGGCCAGGAAGACAACGGGGATGCATCATGTCCTTCATCGACAAAACTCGGCAGTAGAGCTCGTAGCTCACATACCCATCCTAAAACAAAAAACGGATGAGAATGAAGATATACGTAAAGAGGAAAAAGTACTATTGTTGTAGTAAAACAAAAATATAAAGACAGAAAATCATAAGAAAATGAAGTTTTCACTTACAATTGCCGCATATTTCAGATGTTCAAGGGAAAGCGGCTTCCATTCCCAGTAGTCATGCAGACCCTTGGGAAAAGACGACTTCATACTCAAGTAAGATTTGTCTATGACGACTCCTACCAAATCTGCCATGGAATCCCTAAGATTGCCTCCTTTGATCATGAGCTCCTCTTGAAGATCGATGTGACACTCTATTGGGATTTTGAGGAAACTGTTTGCGAGAACATCCCTATCATTCCTGACGTCGACACTAGCGAAAACGATACCTTTGTTCCGAAGGAAATCCTTTAGAGGAGCGCACTCCGTCCTGGCCTTGCACAAGTGATAGACAAGAACATGCTTGCGCATCGCCAGTTGCATGACGACAACTTTTCTACTATGATCAAAATAATCCTCTCGTGTGTACTCCAGATCAAGACCAACAAACTTGTACCTGTCCTCACGTAGCCATTCCTCATAAAGAGAAAGAATCTCCTCCACCTTGTAGGGCTCGTTGGTGTACAACACCTCGAGCCTGGTATTACCATCGGCATCTATAAAGAGACACTCAGTATTGTTCCTGAAGTCATCCATGGAAAAGACAGTGACACGACAATGGAGTGTGACTGTGCTTCTCGTACGAGCCGAGGATGATGGGAGCTACCTGCACTTCTCTGGAGAGAATAACACACGATAACCTCCCGGAATAGACCACTACTTAACCTTGGGGAGAGACGACTCAGTTACCATGCGCCCATTAAATTGCATCGGGGACGGTGTGAATGGACGGTTGTGCTTCTGCAGCTTATGAAACCATGCAGTTAAAAAGTCACGGTTGCCACGCTATAATCGAGGAGCCTCTAGGTTAACTCTAGCATGGTATCTGCCACAATGAATACTAACAATAAATAGCCATGCCATCAGTCAGCATCACATCTTTTGACCAAGAGAACAATGAGAGGAGGCAAACTAGATGACCCTGTCGTACAAATACAACACGGGGAGTGAACCAAATTAAAAGCACGGTTCTGCCAGCACAAAAGCCACACGCGTGCCTCCACTTTGCTTAAAGACAAACCTCAGTGATACCAATGGACCTTCATCTATATGCCTGCACGTACCACCGAAAACATTGCTAAAACAAAAGCACGTCCATGCTTCTGACATACAGATAACTGTGCCCTATCATACATATTCCCGTTTGAACCCAACGTACATAAAAACAGTGGCTCCCTGGGTCAATGACTATTGATTTTTTTTACAATAACAGAGTCACGAACCGTGGCTCCATTCCAGATGCAAAAGTGACTCTCAATAGGAACCATCATGCCTCCCGTCAATTTGCCTCCCCCGACGTATCGACCATGCCTTTCCTGCTACGACGACCGCGCATCTAATAACATCATCACCGTTCCTCTCCTAAAAACACACCCAACTATACCTGATTAAACATGTGATTAAAAAATTTAAAACACAAAAGCACGAGTATGCTTTCCAGCATCTATAACCGTGCCTCGCAAAAAATATGTAAGGAAGGATAGGCACGTAAAAGACTCCGCTGGGAGGCAGCACAGCTGGACAACTATAATGGAAGGCAGCTGGGTGAGTCAAACATCTCGTGTCCCCACAACACCTCGGAATGCACGCACACCATCTACAACCAGCATTAATTCCATTTCACAGAATAAAAAAAAGAAACACTCATTACTACTCTTGCTCTCTCCCGTCTCCTTTTATATTTCAATAAGCTCTGACTCCCTCAGCCACATCAGAACTCATTTGCCTTCTCCGCCGCCTGCTTCTAGGGTTCGTCCTTCTTATCCACCGCCTGCTTCTAAGGTTTGTGCTTCTTCCCAGCAATCAATCGATTAATTTCCAAGCCATGATTCTCTCCTACATTGCTGGCCGTGCGTGCTTGCCCTAAGCTTCCCATCACAACCCATCCTCCTTATCCGACCACCTACTTATAGGGTTTGTGCTTCTTTCCCACACATAGTCTCATTTCAAACAAGTTATTGTAGAGTTTTTGTTGGGTCCCTCGATTAACTTCCAAGCCGTACTTCTCTCGTAGATTTGCTAGCCGTGTGTGCTTGCCCTAAGCTTCCCCTACCCCGTACTTCTCTCGTAGATTTGCTAGCCATGCGTGCTTGCCCTAAGATTCCCCTACCCCGTACTTCTCAAGTAGATTTGCTAGCCGTGTGTGCTTGCCCTAAGCTTCCCCTACCCCAATCTCCGTTCGTCAAACCTCATTCTTCTTCTCTCCCAGGTAAAAAGCATATGCGTAAGCAGCATGCTCCGATCCGTATTTACGTTTTACGTCTTGGTTTTTCATTTGATAGTTATTGAAGCGTCAGATCCGGTACAACGACTTCATTCTCTAAAGGAATATAAAAAGCATTAGAAAATCCAAACAAGTGTACTGAACTCTGTCATACTAATTTTCTGGAAGGAGTACATGAGAAGATTTCTGGTAAATTTGTAGTTGTTGTCTGCCTTCATACGGACATTTTAATATGGCTAACATAGTTGAAGCTAGTCGTTGTCTACCTTCAATGCTGAAGCTTGTTTTTAAATTGTTATCATATTCTTGTTTTCTTAACATAATTGTTCTGAATTATTTAGGTATGATTTGCCCTACCTGCCGCCAACCAGGCGGCCCTTGTGAACCACACCCTAAAGTTCTCCAGGAGTTTGAGGTTATTCTTGATGAAAATTGCTGGAGACACATGGTTAGTAAGCATCACTAACATATTAGTTGCCTACAACACACTAGAAATCGTCACTGTTACTTCTTCGCACCTGCCTTGTGTTTTCATTTCCCATTAGTTTGCCTGCCTATGCCCTAATTAATATAGTCCATTAGTTTTGCCTGCCTATGTCTTGATTACTATAATGCATCTTCAGTTCTAATTAAAACTAGTCAACATATGCCAAAAATCTATATCCATTAATTTATAATACCATTATGTTGTTACCTGTAATTCTTATCAAAAATTCATATCCAAATTAAGAAAACTTTTAACATTAATAATACGCGGGTTCAAAGTTATACTTATAGGTTGTTATTTTTACTATTTTTTCCAGTACGTACCTTGTAACGTCAGAGCTTTTCTCGCTGAGTACATCGGCGAGAGGAAGGAAGAAGCAAGAAAATTGCATAAAGAGCAGGTAGAGCCAGCCCTCCTTACACATGAAGGAAGGTCTTACAATGCTTTGTTTAAGCATAGGCCGAACTACACAAAGTTCTGCGGTGGTGAGTGGAACACCTTTGCGGATGATTATCAGCTTCGTGCTGGAGACCGCATAGAATTTGAACTACCACACGAGGGTCTCAATCTCGAAATACAAACATATCGAAATGACAAAAGGCTGCTTCCATTACCCCACGTTGGTACGTATTTAATATTACAAACTTATCTTCTTTGGCTGTATTTTGATATGCATGAATAGAACTGAATAATATTAACCCGCATTACCTAAAACTTTATCTAACTTTCAAATCTTGTTCTTTTTCTAGCTCTGGACGACCTTTCTTCTGACGATTTCGACCATGTTCACTGCTGTGTCTACTCGAAGGATATTGAGCTTACCTACAACCAGACACGATTCTTTCTACAACGCCTTTTTGGAGATACTTTTATCCGTTGCCGTCCATTTGTACACGTCTTGACTCCCACTAACACCAAAGAATGCGTCATGGTTGGTTAAAACTGTCCTTGTTAAAATACCAAACGTATTTTGCTAATATATAATATAAACAATATTGACGAAATCTTGCTTATATGTAAAATTATAAAGAACCTATTTATTCAAACATAAAACAACAAAACTTTTGTTGTTCTCTTTATATGTTGTTTCATCTGTTTAGACACAAACCTGAACATGCCAGGAATTATATTACTTGCAATTTAGAATTTCTTAATTTTTGCGCACTCACCATATTCAGCCATTCTTTTATTTATTGTCCAAGTGGCAATTCAACGGTTTTAATTTCCATTTAATCTCGATTTCTTCTAGAAAATTCCGAGGAGCGTTGTCTCAACACTGAAGAGATGGGTGGACATGCCAACCAATGGCACGGTGACCCTTGAAGATCCTGATGAACCTACCCATGTCATCACTCCTTCGTCGTACTACATATGCAAAAACGACAAATGGATGGTAATAGAAAAGTCTTCTTTCAGAGACTTCATATCAGCTACATCCTTTGTTGAAAAGAATGTCGTTCTAATCACTTTCAAAGAGCGCCATGACCGTTCTGTGTCCATCATCATTCAACGCATTGTGTAGATTCCGTCAGAACCTGCACCTGAAATGGAAGCACAGTGTATCTCCTAGGATGTTCAGCGCTCATTTCAAGATGATGCCTCCCAGGGGCAAAACACTGGTTTATTTAAAATAAGTTTGCTAGTTAGAATGGTACAGTAATGTAACTATTATGGACCATGTGCTTACTTGAACTATCCGAATGATCTTTTGAAACTTATGTAGCTCTTACGGACCCTCTACTCACAGTTTCAACCATCAGAATGATGCTTTGCAACAAATGCTGTTTGAACTATCAGAATGATTCATTTGAAAAAATGTAGTTCTAATCTTTTGAAAAGTTTCAAAAAATCAAACGAAACAACATTCAGTTTTTGATCCAAAACCTACAGCAATGCCATGTTATCAAACTTATTCAAACGATCTACTGAAACACATCTCAATTTAAAACCAAACAGGACTCCATTTTCAAGTGCAAACTATGTTTACTTCACCAACTTTTCATGAACACACAGTTGTGCACTGAATAACATAACAACAGTGCCTCCCTGACCAAGGAAGATTGTTAATTGAAAAAAACGTTTTCACAACAAAGGCACGACCATGCATCTGCTGAGTGTTCTACCGTTCACACGACTACTTTCACAGCCAAAGATGGAATACGCACATATGGATCACGCACGCACCACGCAACGAATAAAAAAATTCAAAGAACAAGATAAGTGAAAATATTAAAAAAACAGATAAAACAAACGCATGTTTCGGAAAATCTACGCCTGGAACCACCGGGTGACTAGCAACTGCTCTTTGGCGGTTTCCTTTTTTGCACGACAAAAGATCCCTTTCACTTTTCAGACTCCATCTGCGTCTTCTCCCTCCAAAGTTTCTCGCCGGCCACAGTTCACCACCGCACACCTCCAGCCATGGACGACGGGAAAATAACAACATTCACCGAGCACATCACTATCCACAGTACAACCGTGCTGGAGGTGGTGTACACCAACGACCCAAGGACCATGGAGCAGATCATCAAAAAGTACAAGGAATGGCTAAAGGAGGAGAAGAACAAGTTCATCGGCCTCGACCTCGAGTATACATGTAAGAGTAGTTACGCACGACAAGGGATCGCCGTCGTCCAACTTTCCATGCGCGAGCATGTCCTTGTATACCACTACTGCAGGTCCGAGCGCTCCCAGGCGTTAGTTGACTTCCTGCAACGGAAAGCGGTAACTTTCACCAGCGTCGACACCAGGAACGACAAGACCATGCTTGCCCATGCATGCATCAGAATTCCAGACGAGCACCACGTTGACATCCAGAGACTATTCTGCAACAAGGGTGGTGGAGAAAGGGACTCCATGGCTGACCTTGTAGCAGCCATCATTGGCCCCTCATACAAGAACATGAAGAAATCATTCCCAAAGGAGAAGCACTAGTTCTGCGAGTGGAAGCCGCTTTCCCCGATACACCTTGAGTACGCGGCAAAGGACGAGTATGTTAGCTACGAGTTGTACCGTAGAATCCTAATCATCAAGAATGGGCTACGTCACCTCCACCAACAACCAGTGAAAGAAAGACTCCGCCCGCATAAGAACAAAGACGAGGGATCTTCCAGCGGCTGGAAGCGCCGGAAGGGAAGCAGCGGTTGGTAAATTGCGAGAAAATGGATCGTGCCGTGATTGATTGATCTGTCGTGATCAAGTGATCAGGTGCATGGCACAACTATTATGATAATTTAGGTTGAATGAACCCATGTTGTAAATATGTTTGTTCTTGCTCAAAGATGTTGTCTGTATTGTATTACTATTTTACGTTTGAACTTTGAACACAGTGGTGTGCATGTCTAAATGTAATTAGTAAGTTATGTCCAAGTATCGAGCAAGCATATATTGTATCCATGACTATAGAACTAGAGATATGTCGCACGACATTGTATTATAATTTTCATACTCAACCTTTACAAGATGCATCATGCATTTACAAAGATATGTGATGGTATCGTTGCAAACTTTCAGTAGAATGCTTATTCAACATTGGCATAAACAATTCATAAATATTGCAGAAGAACATTCGATTCATAGGTTCCTCTCCGTACACCAGTCCTCCATGATGCCACAAAACTACACTACCATGTACAACTGACCCATGTACAACCGTGCCTCTCTAAGTGTAGACTCAACCCATGCCTCTGGTGCCACGCACCCATGACCTTAGAGACTTCACACCTGTGCATCCACAACCGAGCCTCTCTAACCAAATATTCGAACCGATGCCTCTGCTAACATACATCCGTGCCTCAAGACACTTGACAGCAGCAAGAAGGTTCAAAACTGTGCATCCACACAACCGTGCTTGTACTGACTGCACTTCGGTGCCTCCGCGATCGACGTGCCTCACATGAAACCCATAGTAACTCTACGTGCTCCATGCGACTGATCGCCCGTGCCTCCGCACAACCGTGCCTGTACTAACTTCAATTACGTGCCTCCATTTACTCAATCCACGTGCCTCACATGAAACCCACTTTAACTCTACGTGCTACACACACACGTGCCTCTCGCATGAAACCCACAGTATCTCTGCGTGTTAGGCACCCGTCATCGCCCTTGTAACTTTGGTATTGCACACACGTTCCTCTCAGTATACCCATGTTCCAAACAACCGTGCCTGTACTGACTGCAATTCCATGCCTCTGTTTGCTAAAACCACGTGCCTCACATGAAACCCATGGTAACTCTACATGCCTCCACACAACCGTGCCTGTTCTGACTTCAATTTCGTGCCTCAGTTTGCTGAACCTAGGTGCCTCTCACATAAAAGAGATGCACAGCCATGCCTCAAAGTAAACAACACACATGCCTCTACTGTATTTATAACTTAGACCACAATTAAATAACATCCGTCCAAAAACACATCATTAAAAGAGATGCACAGCCAAGCATCTTATACATCAAAATCCATTATGTTCAAAGGCTATAACTAACATCACTGCGGCAGAAGATTGAAGATAACAGCAAGCCTCCCAACAAGCTGTTTGAAAGTTATCAGCACCAAGCTGTTTACTTTAATAGACGATGCTTGAAGAAAATCACTGAAACCTTCCTGTTTGAACACCATTCTATTACCCAAACCAATGAAGTAGGAGCAAGGAGTGCTCACATATATATCATCATCACCAGATTCCAGAGTAACTTCAAGAGTTAAAACACCAGTTCTAGGAAAAGTCACAAACTCCTTCAAACTCCTCACAATAATACCAGGAATAACCTGACAAAAAACATCAAGCTATCAGAAATAGAATAAAAATTCAAAACTATAAATAGAAGACGTAATAAAAATAAATAAATAAACAGAAACAAAAAAACAATGGAAAAAATCTGACCATATGATGACCATTAACATTCATGGAATCAATCCTGTGAACAAAAGGACAACAGGGTATGTAGTCATCATCAAATAGTTGACACCTCATGAAATACATCTGTTGATAATTAAGAAAAACACCACGGGTGTCATAACAACTCCCAACAAGCTCCTTCTCAGAGTCGCTCAAACCATGTAGAGCTACAAAATATAATTACACAGGCTCAAGTGAACAGAAAAATCAAAATGTACAATAAAACAAGATAAAAACTTCCTTAAAAATAAACCTTACCAACAGACGGTAAAGGAGACAACGCATCTCGACGACCAACACGATAAAAATCAATACCAATCCAAGTTCCATAATGTTCAAGCCTAATGGTCATTATATCACGAGGACGAACACCATAATCACTGACCAATCGTTCCCAGGAAGGTCCATGGAATTTGCTCCTCACACGACCATGACTAAACAGAACACCATACAAATAACCCTCATTGCAGTGAAGAGCCAGATCAGTATCTTCGTCACCCCTCCTTATGGCTAAAGCCCTACACTCCTCAATGTAATGAGCAAGATGAGCTCTAACACTGCACGGAACATACTGCACAACAAATCAAAACAAGGATCATAATCAAAATATAAACAGCATGGACATCACCAAAAGAAATAAGCGTGTGTGCCAAAAATTGAACAACTATAAAATGATTTTCTTACAACACGTCTCCAACACGCCGATCCAGGACCACACTGAACCCATCTATAGAAGAATCAACAGAAGAACACGGGCCACCAGGCATACGGCAAAAAGGACAAGCCATAACTGCAAGGAACACAATGGTTATCAACAACTAATCCCACAAAACCCAGTTGAAACTTGACATCTGATAGTGTTGGTAGTCCCCACCCGTAACTACCCCATAAATCTCCATATCCCGAAAATATAATGGGAACAAAAAGAGAAACAAAAAAGGGAAACATGGAACCCACGAAGGCAACCAGTAGGGAATGACGATATCATGAACGGGGAAGCGCGCTCGATGCTAAAGAAGGACTACCGTAAGACCAGGCAACAAGCATGGCGGCCGGAACAACTGCCGCCGGAACCATGCGACAAGAGCAGCGGCGGCGACAGGCGGATACGACGGCAAAGAACAAACAATGCGCGATGAGGGTTCGCCCACAACAGAGAGAAACGAGAAACAGATCTCAAAATAGATCAAAAGGTATTACAAAACATTAGAAGTATATGGACTAAAGTGAAAAAAAGAAAAACCACAAAGGGAAACCGGAAACTGGAAATCACGGGAGAAGCCGTGCGTGCGCCAAGTGTCACGCGCGGAGCGCATCCGAAAATTCTCGGGAGCGCTCCGAGTGTGACACTTGGCGCGCACGAAGCGCTCCCCGACTAATTGTAGCGGGGAGCCCTCCTCAATTAGTGATTTCGGCCAAATAGGATTTGGCGCGAAAAAGGTAGAGCCTCTTCCGATCAACGCCACACATCTGCTTAATCAACCCAATACAGATTTTATAATAATCGGCCCAGTATGTATTTTTTTGAATAAAGCATTAGAAATTAATTAATATGTTGATTAAAGTGTTTGTTGGACGCGTCCCCTCAAGGGTTATATATTGTACAGATCATCATCAATAAATGAATTGCTTGATTCATTTGTTGTCTGTCGATTTCTTTCTATATCTCTGTTCTTAATACGTTATCAGCACGATTGGTTTATGTTCATTAGAGGAATGAAATATTGTGGTGACACACGAGGCAAGGTGTATACCACAGGGGTTCACGCAGAGACCCGTCATCACATATAAGATGAAACATATTCTCCTATGAGTGGAATAACGTTTTGATATTTGATATCATTGGCAGTGAATAATGAATTTGTATATCCAACTGATGGATGTTGTGACTACTGACTACATAGTTGTATGAATCACTTGATTCAGATATCTCTAAGATAATTCCGAATAAATGAAGATCCTGAAATTTAATTGCAACATGTGTTGTGTAAAGCTTCAGACGTCGTTTTATGACTTCAAGTAGTCGGTGAGGATGTGGTATAACTGACTGGGTGAGTTCCTTTGTTAGAAGGGTTACTCAAACATTGATATTGCTCATGCATGTTCATCAAGAAATATAAAGATGGATTTTGCATCTTGTATATGTTGATGATCTGAATATCATTGAAACTACACAGGAAATACACGAGACAAGTAAATCATCTTAAGGCGGAGTGTGAGATGAAAGATTTAGTTGAGACCAAACATTGCTTGAGTTTGGAACTCAAGTGTATTCCTTCGGGAATACTTGTTCACCAGCCTACATTTATTCGAAAGATTGTTGAAAAGTTCAAAATGGATAAGTCATACCCATCAACTAACTATGGTTGTGAGATCTCTCTTAATTAGTAGAGATAAATATCCATTTATACCTAAGTGTAGTGATGAAGAGATATTAGAACTGAATTTCCATATCTCGGTGCAATGAAAGCACTAATGTATCTAGCAACCACACCAGGACTGGTATATTATTTGCAGTGAATTGATTGTCTAGATACAACTAGAAGAACGCTTGTGCGTTGCAACGGGGCCACATTAACTTTAAGAGTTCAATATTACGACATTGGCGACCTTTTTTACCATCAAATCCTCTCACACACACACACTCTCCCCCTCCCTCTTCCTCACTCCCCCCTCTCTCTCTCTAACACACACACACACATAGCCTATTCTCCCCACCAATAAGACTTACTCAATTGGCAATAATGTGTGGACTTGTGGTGAGTTTGACTGAACTAATGGATAGTGTGATATATTCCCCCAATCATTTAACAATGAAATTTTAGAAATGGGAAGATTATGTAACACCTCAAGTCGTTAGCTACAGTGACCTCCCCCTAATGATGCCATGTCATTAGGCTTGCTAAGCCAAATTGCCACTTGATAAAAATCAAAGCCCAATTCAAATTTAAAATAAAGTCAAATAAATTATTTCGTCAAACAGTAAAACTAAAATGTTCACCATATTCTATAAATTCCATTGATCTTTGACATGTTGAGGCCAACATTATTTGACCCAAAAATTAAATCTTGTCAAACTAATAAGAGGTCCAACAGTAGTTAAAATAACCAATTAAATATAAACCTAGTTTTATGTATTTCCTTTTGGCCCCAAACTTTTTGTGCCACCTAAAAATATTGTGCTCGAATTGTGTGCATAGTTCCACAATTAACAAAATCCATTTAGTTGATATAAGAATAAATAGAAAACAGTGTTAAAAAGGAGAAACGGATTAGAATACATTAAAAACCAAAAGGACAATGAAAAAGGGGATTCCCCTACCCCCGGGCCTTTCCACCGAACCGGCCCAGTGGTCCAGTCCCCACATGGTCGTCTTCTCCTGTTCCCCGAGCCCGTCGCTACAGAGCCGGGCTCCCGCCCGACCACCTCGCCTGCATCGAAGGGGAATGGATAAGGGTGACGCCCTGCCTCCCCTGCCCCCATGGCCTTACTCCTCCTCAACGCCCCTCCCAGATCCACTTCTCTTCCTTGCTCGCTCGATCCCGGTGATCTGGACGAAGTCAGATGCCACGACCACCATGACCGACCCCGTCCACACGGCCACTGCCCTCCTTGCTGGCTAGGAGCTTGTCCAGGAGCTCCGAATGCCTCCGCTACTTCGTCTGCGCCAACGAGATCAAGTCCAGCACCCCCAGATCGACGTCGTTGTCGTCTTCCTCAACCTTCGGCCACCGCGACATTGTCGTTCGATCCACGCCGCCCCAAGCTTCCCTGTCTTCCCCTAGGGTGCCATTGACACCATCGTGATCTCCTCTTGCCTTTCCCCAGTTTCCCCTCTCGTTTGCTCTCATTAGGTATTTCGCCGTGGCCGAGAACCGCCGTCTGCCATGGCCATTGCAGGGGTAGCCACTGAGCTCCTCGGATTGACCCCGTGGCAGATGCCCGCTCCTATGCGCGCCCATGCCCGAGCCTTCAGCTCTTCTTCCACGCCCGCGGGGCCACTCCCACTACAAAAAAATACACTTCCGTGATGATACGTGTTTGTCACAGTAGGTCGCATTTTTTGTCATGCATGTACATCCATGACAAATTTATGACAGAATCAAGATAGTCATACCTGTGCTGTCGTAGAAGTGTTCCATGACATTACCAAAATTATCATCACGGAAGTGTCCACTTCCATGACGATAAATCGCTCGTCACAGAAGTGCTTTTGTCAAGGGTGACCGACACGTGGCATCCACCATAATGGAATGGCATTAAGCTATCGGGTCGGGTTTTGGATCCGATAACCAATTAACAGCCCCGACCAATGGGGATTTTCCACGTGTAAAATCATCATTGGCTTGAGGAAACACGTGTCGGCTCACCGTTGGGGCAGATGTCATCCACTCATTGGACAGAAGGAGCCTATGATACGTCAACATGTGGCATGGCCCAACAAAGGCCCATTCCTGTGAAAAGGGCGGCCCGTTTGACTTGGTCAAAAGGTGGTGGGCTGGCCCATGTAAAGCCTGTTAACGGCCTGTTCGCATATAGCCCATTTACAGCCCGCTAACCCAATGCCCGTTACGCCCTATCCGAATTAGGCCCAGTAGCATCATCTGGGCCACCCAATATGATTCCAGCCCGTTTTCACTTCTGGCCCATGTATGGCCCGTGACGTCTTTCGGCCCATATGAGGCCCTATGTAACTCTTGGCCTATTAATGACCCATGGTGAAACTGGCTCATAATGAACAGTGTATCACTTTACACCCATTAACGACCCGTGGTGAAACTGGCCTGTAATGAACAGTGTATCACTTTATACCCATTAAGGGCCTGTTATTCCGTTGGGCCGTTTCTAGCCCATGTTATCTTTCGGCCTTCTCAGAGCCCATTTATTCTTGGGCTCATTTCCAGCATTCGTTTACTTACAACCCGTCACTGTCATTTTCTGCTTATGGGCCAAATTCAGCCCATGGTTACAGTCGGCCCATTTGTGGTCCGTTAACACATTGCGCCGTTTTCATAGCGTCATGAAATATGGCCTATTAATGATGGCCCGTTATGGTCGGCCCATGAACGGATGATTCCAACTCTAGCCTGTTTACGGCCATAATGCGGCCTGTTATTGGCCCACGTTTGGCCAATCGATCATACTGCCCGTATAAGGCCCATTGATGATACGTCCCGTAGAAGGCCCATTGTTTCTACGGCCCATAGAAGGCCCATTATTTCTATGTCCCGTAGAAGGCCCACTATTTCTACGGCCCGTAGAAGGCCCACTGTTTCTACGGCTCGTAGGAGGCCCAGTGTCACTACAGTAAATATTAGCCCATGGTTATTGTGGCCTAGTTTTAAAAAATAGGTTATTGCAGCCACTAGCAAACCGCGGAAAAAGAACTGCAATGACTAGAAGCAAACAAATAACCAAGACAACAAGGAAATAAATAAGCAAGCAACTTACGCTAGGCTATCACTGCTATCACACATATTACATCCATTGGGCATCAAAGTTCGCCACCAGTGAAAATAAACGCGTCGACAAAAGAATATACAAAACTAAGAGCACTTCAGAAGGCACTAGGCCTGGCCAGGTCGGGCCCCCCAAACTGCTGAAGAAGCTGAGTAGACCTCAGTTGTGTCAACGATAGATACATCAACACTAGATTTAAGGCATGATGGTGCGCATGACAGTCCTCTGACATCTTCATTGCATCTTTGACTTCAAGTCGGAGCTGAGCTGAAGCAAGCCTTTCCACTTTAAGTTGAGACTGAAGAAGTCGAACTGATTGAGGCAGCGACTGCACAGAGGTTGTCTCACACCTGCTGGTGAGTAGCTTCAACTCACTGTCTTCATCAAGACAGGACCTTGGGGTCATATCGCTATCCTCAAGATGGTTTGGCTCACTATCTTCCCTAAAGTTCTGCCTGGCATAAGAGATACGACTCTGAAAGAGAAACAAGGAGACACGTAACAAGTTTCAGAATTATATAAGCAAATAAATGGATCTGTTCTGCATAAGGAACATGTTTTTACAACTACAATTTGAAACTGGTAGTTGTTGCAAACATCCAATCAGATGTAAACAGCAAAGCAAACAGCAGTGGAGGCAATGATGCCTATCCAAATCTATACTAGAACAAAGTTTGAAGGCTTGAGAAGTATGAACTTACATTACATGTTAACACGGGCTGGACAAAGCCTTCTCCATGTTGATGGAAGGATAATTCAATAAATTCCCCAAAGAAAATTCTTTATAAGCGTTGCCATTATTCTACATTTTGCAAAGAGTAAATATAGATCAAATAATATTGGAAGAAACAGAGGATAATGAAGCTCAGGTGCAGACTAATGATACATAATCAAATAGCAATTAATTAAGTACAGCGTTACAAGGCAAAAGGGAGAGATGTACTGACAAGAGCAATGCAGAGCCCATTATTGTTTTGAGATCGTATGATCCTTTGAGCAAGGAGATTCATCTGAAATTAGTTTTCATACAAGAGAGAAGGTAAGGCACAAGCAGAAATTTAGGAGTTCAAATTTTGGATTGATATCATAGACAGTACCTGACGCTGGGCTCCCAGCAGTTCTAATAGGGTTTGGCCACTGGAGTAGGGGTAAAGTGTGGTACAGTTGGGCCTGTGTTTTCTGCGGCTGCTGATCTATCTGATTTAACAGGTACCACTACCTTTTCCAAATACCTAGTTTGTACTCCTTGAGGATCTGCACTCACCCTCTTCCTTTTGGACATCTATCACGAAAGAACAACATTTGACTGGAAAAACATAGTGTGACGACACATGGAATAGGTACAGAAAATGGATAGTTATGGCATATACTCATATATGATGCTTAAACTAAGCAGATGGTGTAACAAAGTAGAAGAAATGCAAGAGGTGAGATGCAAAATATGTGCGACCAATACAACTTTGCAAAGTTAGAGCAAGAGCCTTGATGGGTGAATAAGATAGGCATCCTCCACCATGCCAAGTTTGTTAGCCAGTGGATCATTCCGCAATATTCCTCTCGTGCGCCCATTCTCATATTCATTTTGATAATGTTCAATATCTGACATGCATGAAAACATAAAAACAAGTGAGATTTTCTTTGTAATGCAGAAGTGATTCTAATCCAATACTGCCTCCCTGTAAACCCCTTTGCGCTATCTCTGCAATTCTTTTAAAAGATGCCATGCATGCTATAATTTGTTGTGTGCATTAATATAATGTGGCCTACTACTCAAAATATGAGAGCTCCAGAAGTGATGACACTTCGCAGATGATAGCTTCAACATATAGTAAAGAAGAACAAGTCGACCTGACCTGACAGATTCAAAATATACTAAGGGAGAACAACTCGACCTGACCAGTCGACCGCAAGAGAAGAGTATCATCTTAAAGAAGAGCAGAAGAGCAAGCAGATTGAAGATATTACAAGTGTTTCAATACAATGTCGGTTGTCCACCCATGATGAACCAGAGCGCACAGAGAAATACTATTCTTTCCAGTCTCTCCATATGTGGCTCACATGCATTTCGAAACTAAAGTAGGAACATTTAGCTAACCAAGTAAACATCTCTCAGTTTTACTATTAGCAATAATATCATATATGAATTTGTACAACTAAGCTTGTTTAGCTCGATGGGTGGAGCAGTGCTATTACGACATGAACCACGTCGGCTGATTGTGGTCATCATAAAATGGGTAAAACATAAGCATGATGAGTACAGTGTTGACCGTGGCGGTGGGATGGCAGATCTGAAGCTGCAAACCGCGCAAAGGGTAGTTAGCAACCGATGTTTGCTTTGAAATAACAACTAAGATTTGGTATGGACAAGAAAGTACGGTCAACAAGTGACGAAGAAATGCAATTATGTTGTCTCTCTATATGTCGCGACATGCATTTGGAAACTCAAGTGGGACCTTTAGCTAACCAATTAAATGTGTCGGTTAACTAATATCAGTATCATATCACAATCATATTTGAACAACTAAGCTTTTGAATTCTGAGTGTTGTGTTGTTTAGCTTGAAGGGTGGAGTAATGCTAGTACGACAGAAAGCACCTACGGAGATCATAGTAGAGTAGATAAAAGGGGAAAACCCTAAGCATCAAGAGAAAAATCAGGAAAGTGGAACTAGCTGGATCAGTGGGTGGCACACATGCTTTTCGAAACGAATATAGGAACATTAGGTGACCAATTAAACGTTATCTGTTTTAGTGATATGAGCATCATATCAGATTCGTATTTCAACATGTAATGGGTTGAGGTCTTGAGGAGCAGTGCTAGGACGACACGAAGCACCTACGATGATGGTAGTGAATATAAAGGGGGGAAACCATAAGCTTTACGAGTATAGTGCCCGTGCCATGGCGGATCTGAAGGTGCAAACCGGACAAAGCTACTTCGCAACCAATGTTTGCTTTCAACTAGCCACTACAATTTGGTACGGACAAGAAAAGTACAGTAAACAAATTACGATCTATTTTCCGGGTGAGATCAATAACTTAAGCACATATGGAAGAGTACCACCTCTCTTGCGACGCCGTGTAGGCCTATGCTGATACGTTGAGGGTGCTGCGGGTGCGATGGCTGTTGGTGGCGGGGAAGAAGACTTTAGACGGCAGACGGCCGGGTCGGGGGGTATATCCTGTTGCCATGGACGAGGCGGTCGTAGGAGCAGCAACGACAATGTGGACGACGGCGCCGATGAAGTGAGAGGAGGCGTTGAAAGGATCCTGGTCCAACGTCGTGGATGAGAGACCTCCATCTCTTGCAGTGGACGACGGGGTAGGGGTAGCGGCTCCGGCAAGGTGGAGGATGGGGTGGTGGACGGAGGAGGCTGGCCGCAATGCGGAGGTTGTCGTGCCGCCAACGGTGTATGAATGGGGAAATGGAGGGGAGGGGGGATCTCAAACTTTGGGACGCGGTTCTCTGAAATGGGGGAAAGTTACGAACTTATCCCCCGTTTAAAATTTCGGACATCATGTCGGTTGGGGATAGGACGGTAATCTCGCATCTCCCAAATATTTGCCGGTAACTATTTCGGGCGAGGAGAGGGTGTTTTGCCACCCACGGTTGGTGCCCACGGTGTATGAACGAGCCTGACAGGTAGGGCGGTTGTGTCACGTCTTATGGAAGTTAAACATCTGCCCCTATTTAAAATATTAGCCTACATCAATTTCGGATGAGGAGAGTTTGTTTTGCCGCCCACCGTGTATGAATGGGGAAATGGAGGAAGAGACACATGTCTTTCGGACGAGCTTGAATCAAATGTGTTTTGCCGCCCATGTTTGGCACCCACCGTGTCTGAATGGGCTCAGAGGCCGTCGTGTCATGTCTGATTGAAGTTACTAGTCTACCCCTATCGACAGCAGTGTAAATCCGGTCGATAAGGATGTCAAGTGTCAGGGGTAGACAACAATTTCCATCTCGCAAACACTTGCTTCGGGAAGCCCACAAATTATAGTGGGTGTTTAGCCGCTTCATTCAAAACTTGGGAGAATTAGCATTCACCTTTGCCCTGGGACCTGGCAAACTAAATTCAAATCCAATTTGTATTCGATTACGAATATCCACAGATAATTATACGTTTTGTTATTCATTTCTTCAAAACCACAACAAAGATTTATTCCACCTTTATATATGATTATGATTTAGAAATGCCGTGATCTTCGAATTTAGTAGGTTGGATACACTCTGATTCAAACGGTTATTTCATCCAATACAATATGCTCACACGAAAAACAGTTCACCTTATGTCAATCATACAAGTACTGAGGATTACCTCGCCTAAAAAATTCGGATCATTACAACACATGGACAACATGGAATTCCGGACAACATAGGGGGTCTTGCAACATAATCCATTCAGAGACATGACACAACATGCAAGTACAATAATCTAATGACAATTTCAACTAGTATCTAAAGAAGAACCGGGATTACCTTGGGCTTCAGATAGCAGAAACAGCAGGACCTCCTCCGTCTTCAAATGCAACATTCTTACTTCCTCCAATTCTTGGGTTGCTTGCATAATGTGTGCCGCTAATTCCATAATTTCCAGCCTCAAGATAAAGATTACCTCATTCATGGCAGCCACACCATCTCTTTCTGCCTCTAGTAGAGCCTCAAGTACTATAATATCTGTGCTCAGACTGCTCTCCGGTGGTGTTGCCTCTGAATTGCTACCATCTGGTAACATGGATGATGCACTGCTTCCACAAATAGATTCTGGGGTTGTACATTGTGTCCTAGTGTGAACGGCATCCTGAAAGGTTTCCGCTGGACATAAGTAAGAGATAGTTATCGTATGATCCAGGCAGTAAGCTTACATGGTAAACGACGGACGAATTATTGCCAAGCATGGCAAACTATATTTAAATGGTTCGAAGCAGCATCAGCCGGAAAGAAATTAAAATGGTAAGATGAAAGTTGAAAGGGAGTGTACAACCGTTATATTTAAGTAGCCAAGGCATCTAAGGAGTTGAAATAATCTGAGAAAGCACTTAACAGTGTGGCCTCATATAAACTACGAAGACAGTCTTGTGATGAATTTGAGAGGAAAAGTTAAGGACTCAAATGAAATAGGCATGCATTTATTTACGATAGTACAGCAGGCACTGCTGACATATTGGCCAACTCAGGTATAACGTAACAACAAACAAGCATTCGAATCAAGCAATACAGCAAAGCAGACAACTGAACTATTTGTAATTCGGTAGGATTACACGTTGAGGGCACAAGCCAAGAAAGCAGCCCACTCGCATTACATTTAATATGTACTAAAACACACTGGCTTACCATATGTTGCTGTGAAGCCTAGCTGCTGTTGCAATGTTCTTTGAAGATATCGTCAGCATCACGTGGTTGCAAATCTAGTTGTTGTAGTTTATTCTGCACCATCTATTTAGGTAAAATTAATTTTAATCGCATGCACTGGTCCGAATTGATCATCAATGGTTCATCTAAACTAATGAAAGAAGGGTATGTGCATACACGACAATATATCTGCTTCCCTCTATTTTTATGCTTCTTCGAGGTGCCAGCCCCAAAAGAACAAATATTTTGCTTGATGGGGTTGGCAACTCCATAATTAATAGAAGCATCAAATTAGTCATGCAACTTGGGAAGATCAAGAACACACAAACAAGTAATGAATAGAGGCTTGGAGCAGTGATGTAATAGCTAGCATCAGAAAATGTAGGGTAAAACGAACAAAAAGCAGCGAAACCACATGCTAGTTTGCTGATGTGTAATTAAGCATAGAGAACATTAAGCTGTCTGATGGAATCAACAGGTGGCATCAGAACAAAACTAAAGCATATTAACTATATGTGCACTGGTATGTAATTTAACACATGTAACATGTTCACTGCCAGAAGTATGGCCCTACAGGTGCAAGCAGAATAACGCGTCTCATGAAAAACTGAATGATGCCCTGAAGAAATTCAAAGGTGCAGTGCTTATGCTAGGAAAGTGAACATAGGCGCCGGCCGTTGGATAATAGTACCTGATTCTCAGCGGCGTATGGGTATCGTTGTCATACTTGATAGCTAAGGATTATCGATGGTGCTCATGTTGCGGTTGAGTTTGGGCCGGCTGTCGCCGTCACTGAAGCGGCTCCGGTGCTACGGTTGCGGCGCCTGTCGACATACAAGAAAGCTCATCTGTGGTAAGTGAACAGTTACACGATAAAGAGAAAAAACTGAAGGAGTGCAAATCAAAATAACCTGATGAGGCTGCGGCGTCGGTAAAGCAGGGCCGGTGGAGTTGAATGGCGTCTGTGGAGCAGGTCCGATGCAGTGGGCGAAGGCTTCGGCGGGCGTGTTGTATAGTGCTTTCGGTGAGGCGGATCTGTTGCGTCGGACGAGGGCTTGTATGAAGGGCCAACGAAGGGGCGGACGAGGGAGTCAGTGAAGGGCCTACGCTGTGGTGGAGGGCACCGGTTAAGCAGATCCGGTGCGGTGGACCATGATGGCGGTCAAGGAGATCTGGAGCGGTGGACAAGCCAGTCGCTGAAGCGGCTCCGGTGAAGTGGTGAGTTGGCAGTTGGGGGTTCCAATGTGCGGAAGGTAGATTCGGCGGGGTGTGAGGTCCGCCACTGCGGTGGAGGACTAGATTCGGTGGCTTGCCATGGTTGGGGGGTCGGGGAGGGGAAGGGGAGGGGCTCTGGGGAAGAATGTTGGGGGCAAAGAGGGGAAAACAATGGAGTTACCAAAGCATCCCTTTTCCGTTCATGTGGCAGGGGTAAAACAGGAATATCGCAGGGCTAAACTTTCGGGCGCGTGATATTTTGATGTGACCGGGAAGTTTGAAAGCTTTTGGCGCCTAAAATTATAAGTATTCTGCTCTCATACGGCCGACTATGATATCATGGCCGACAATTTGTTTGTTTTGCACGCAAAAAAAAGTGCAAGTTTTGAAAATCAATGTCTCCAACTCGAAACTTAGATTTTCCATTCAATTCAAATATGGATCATTGAGCTACTACAAGCAAATACCATCATACGGTCCAATTCAAATGAAATTCCAAATGTGTTTATCCTAAATATGATGACAAAAGCAAAAATGTGTATGTGTATGAATAAAGTGGATGATTATAAGTTTGAACATGCCCGTATGTGTATATCTCTAGGTTTGATATATGAATTTGAAATCATGAAATCTCGGCCTAAAAAATGTACCTCCGTTTAAATGAATTACAAAAGCTAATGATGGAGTCGAATTCCAAAATTCCAATCTTAGGTTTGTAATTCTGGTACATCAAGGTATATCACGTATGTTCAAAAGTATCATTATCTCATAGTACAAACTGTGAAACAAATGGATCAACCATGAGTGCACAATATCTCAATTACGCTAAAGTCCCTCAAATATAGACACCTCACTCTTTATCCGAAGTCACCCCCCCCCCACCACACACACACACACACACACATAGAGAAGTCGTTCTCTCCCCAAACACCAACACACGAGCACATTAACACCCTTCTCTCTTGTAAAGTTCGGACCCCAACATAGGTCTCTATCACTTTGTCTCTCGGGCATGCACACATCTCTTCCCTCACTCTCTAGGTCTCCCTCTATCTCTCTTACCCAAGCACACGCACTATGTAGAGTGTATATTTCCCATACACACAAAACGTCGCCCCCAAACGTCTATCTCCCTAGTTATCTGGTTCTCGGGCACTCACCTCACACACCACCCCCACTGCAAACAAGCACACTTTGTCTCCTTGTGCACCACTCTCCTCTTTCTATCTCTCCCACATGCGGACCCGCCCCAGCTCCTTCCCTGCATACATATATGTCGTGACTCTTTGCATAGCTCCCTAATGTATAATCGTTCTCGATTTCGCACATTGTTCTCTACACCATCTATTCTAGATCTCTCATGAAGTCCCTATCACACACACGATGACTCGCTTCCCTTGTGTCTCTGTTCATAGGCCAATTTCGGACAACATCAACATTGTCTCCCTATCTATACGCCATTTATGGACACAAACGACCCCTCTCAGCGCCTCTCTTCCTCTCTCTCTCTCTCTCCGTCTCTAGCTCTCTCTTTCTCTCGCTCTCACAGCCCTCTCCCACACACACACTCGATGTCTCTTCCAAATAGTCTGCTTCCCCAGCCCGCACCCGTGCTATCCCGCTACTACACATGTCACACTATTCCCCCTTCCCTTATACTAGGTTTACATATTAGTGGTCTCTCTACTCCACGTACACTCTCTCCCTCTCACACACAAACGCGTGCACAAACACACACAAACACGCACAAACACCCATTTATCTGGATCCTCATCTCTCCCCATGTCCGCATGTGTATCTCACACACTCACTCTCTAATTATGTATATGTGTCTCCACGTTACACAACACAAAGCCCCATGTACATGTCTCTCTCTATCCTCCACACACATAGACACAAAGAATCTGTTATCATTGCCTCAGTCTCTAACATATCACACAGGCACTCTCTCTCTCTCTCTCTGTCGCAAACACGCTCATCAAGGGTTTCCCCATGAATAACTTACCGTCTATTCATCAACAGTCGTGGCAGTACGGCGAACATGAGATGTGAAAAGTAATAAATCTACACGTGCTTAGACCACCTAGTATGACTACTAGGACAAGAGCAAGCCAAAAAGTGTGCCGCCATCACCCCCTCCTTGTCGGCGACGGGAAAATCTTTGTTTTACACGGTTGAGAAGTCATTGTGATAAGGCCCCACATGCCGAGGCGTTGAATAGAATGTAGATGCTAGTTTACGGAAGCAAGTATCGATAATACGTTTGTATCTCCATACTTATATTTCTTCTCTTATAAAAAACGAGTTAGTGATGATGGTACGTGTGCCATCTTGTAATATAGACCGTCCGATCTATATCTGACGAATGGAAATTAAACTAAAAGATACCCGCACCCCTCTCCACCTTTGCAGACAAGGCCTTCCCTCGTTTATCCCTATCTCCAACAAACCTCATTGTTGAGCAATTAAGAAAGGAAGCCTCTGGAACAAACTGGCCCGGTGGCCGTTGTCGGCGTCATCAATCCCCATGCCTCCGCTCAGTCCGACCACCAACCACCACCACACCCCACTCCTCTTCACCTTATCTCATATTTCTCGAGATATCATTAGTTTTTACACATGGGATTACTCCCGCAAGGGTCAATCACAACAAGTGTTTTATAAAAAAAATGCATCTTGATGTTCCATGCAATGCACGGATCTTGCTAGTACTCCTACACAAGACTAAGTTGGTGATGTTGGTGTGTCTGCCATCCGTCGTTTCTGACCATTAGATCTACATCTAACGATTGTGAGGTAAGTTGTTGCCTTTTCTCACCAACATCCCACTTGTCTACCAATTTGCAGAAAAACCCATAATTAGTATCTTAAAACCAACCACATCCCTCCCTGACCTCACCAAAACAGCCCAAGGAATATATTCTAATTGAAACATAATAGATCTCTAGTGACATATGTATATCAAAATTAGAGTGTTTTGTACCAAGTTTGTGAATAAGTATTATTCTAATTATGATTCGTTGCAACGGACATGAACATTGCTAGTATTTCCAACCATGCATTTTTTCCTAGTATTCCATAGTTTCGAGTTTTCCATCAAGATATTAGTCACTAACGGTTGATATTTACTTTCAATCATGTACACATATGAACTATGTAACTAGCCTTGCTTATTGGCTTGCAAAGCTTAACTTCCACTCCTACTTACAATATGTAGAGTATTTAACAAAAAACTACCACTTTCAACCAGCCCTAGGAAGAATCTATTGTACAAAAAATAGAAAAAACATACCCAAAATTTCTTAATCCATGCCAAAAACTACTACCTAGTACTCCTACCGATTAGGTTTGTTTAAACCCATTTATGACAGGGTTGGCCCACACGTTCGTGCTGACGAGGCAGCTTAAACCAACACATTTTGTTTGACCGTTGACACAAGGGACCCACATCTGACCTTCTATCCTGTTATTCCCCCTCAAATCATTATTTTTCCTGAACATTACTTCAAACAATACTGATGCATGTTCGTCGGTGGCGCCGGTGATGAGCGAGTTGGCCGCCGCTCCGCCGGACGGGCCGGACGCCGCGCTGGCCTCCGCACGGGTTGGCAGGCTGGCCCAGGCATGACTCACGAGTGAGCAAGCCGCCGCGCAGGCCTTCGCTCGAGCCAGATGGCTGGCCTGAGCGCGGCGCGCGCGAGCAAGACGCCGCGCTGCCGTGCCAATCTAGCTAGCAAACCTTGCAGACAAGCAGCTGGATTGAGCTATCTTGGCTAGCTAGCGACCGCGAGCGCTGGACGGAGCTGGCATCTGGGCTGCTGCAACATGGGCTCCGCACCGTCGGCGGTTTTGACCTCGCCTTCTGCCGGCGGCGGTAGCTGCGTCCCATGGCCGAGGATGACTAGGTGGACGGGCCGGAGGTAGGAGGTCACTCGAGGATTTTTGTTGGTAAGAGCATGTACAATGGTTGATAAGGTAGTCTTATCTTAAGTCTGCCACGTATGCCAGTGGTAGTAGTTTCTTGGCATTTTAGTGGTTTCTTGCATTATTAGGGGTTTCTTGTAAGGAACAATGTACGTACTACTAGCGACAAAAGGCGATTCTAGGTTGTGTTGTACTCCAACGAGTACTACTAGTGGTCGCGGGAGTGTATACCTTGTTTTGTGGGTTCGATCCCAGCCGAATGCACGACGGCCTTTTTTTAAAATAGTACTACTACACTTCGCTGCGAGCCAATATTTTACACGGATAGTTTGAGTTTTGAAGTCGAACGGACGTGCGGCCCCACAATCTGGGTGCACTGGACAGGCTAGCCACGTGAACGGGTTTTCCTTCCCAGCATCCCATGGCTCGCGTGCTCGCCCTAGCCGCACCTCGCTTGCAGCTTCCTCATCAGCTAGTAGCATATTTAAACTAGCGCCTCCCAATTAAGCCCGAGGAGCCGGAAAAGCCTAGCGGGGCATTGGGAACTGTGCAATATGGCTCTGTACGTAAAGTGCTCTACTACTACTATGTAGCTTGTGGCGTTGCACGCATGTACTTCACTCCATTATCGGATCTACTATAAAAGAAATTCCTCTTGACTTGTTTTTTTAAACAGAGGCAAAAGCTTTGCTTCATCTCATTCAGAAAGAAGGAACTACTAACAAAGTTCAACGAGATCCATTACACCTCCACAAATGGAAGCGAAAAGCCTAGTCTTGCTGTATCAAATAACTCAAATGTTCTGCCCCCGTAGTAACTGTCGCTGATAAACAGGCTGCTAGTGTGTGCGTGAGAGGAGCGGCTGAGTAGGCCAGCTACTCCTACGTGAGAGGAGCGGCTGAATATAGCACCGAGAGTACCCACTAGGCCACTATGCAGGTGTACTTCCCCTGCATTGATAGTACAACGATGGTTCTAGAGAACAATAGTACCCCCCACTTCCAACTGTAGCTCCTTGGCCCTGAGATTCAAGAGTTCAAAACTGATGCACTATACTAGACTAGTATAATGCCCGTGCGTTGCCACGAGCTCTTGAAATATTTTGCTGGAATTATGTAAACATAATGCATGTAAAAAAAACTAGCACAGGTATAATCGAGTAATAATTTAAGTCCACTTCACTTACATTGTAAACTGTTAATAAAAAGCAATTTGACAATGCATACATATAGTGCGATGATCGAACTAAAAATATGTTACAAATTAATATCTATTTGATGCGTTTAACAAATTCTTGCACAATAACCGTCCACCATGACCGCTCCACCACCACCCCGAGGCTCGACATGAGTCAACTTTAATCGTGTCAAATATACATTGTATGGATCCTCATGCACATTAAGCAACATTCTTAATTTTTTTCTGCCTATAAACCATTATTCTTCTTCGTCTTCATTCTCCTGCTCCTCTTCACTTACTATCTCTACATTCCCTATCCAAGCCAACCGCAACCATCAATGGCCCATCCGGCTCAAAATCCCCAAACCTTCTACACTCAGACTACGAACTTTGAGGTACTTTTTGCCAATATTTTCTCCTTTCAAGTCTACAAACAACAATATTAATGTAAAGTAATTAGTGTAAAGTGGTTTATGCGCACTCATGGCCAGTACAACCACAAACTCTGCCGTCTCACCTACATGATGTGCGTCCACTCCCACAATTTTCCCCCTTACTCTGGCGAGGCCTCCATTACTTCCAAATATTTTGTTCGGATTATTTGCCATCAAGGATAAATTAGCATATGTGATAAAAGTTCCTATGATTTGACACTACTGAGGTAGAGCAACATGAAAAATAAAAGATCATGCTTCTAATCTTTGGACTTTTGTAGTTTAAAAAAATGGCGATAATCTTACAACATTTTTCAGACTCCCGTCCTAATTGAAAATGATTGATGCATTAAGGAACACCTATGGAATCCAAAAAAACTAACAGCAAGCGATAGTGACATGGATGGCTACCTTATTGCTTTGGAAGTGGATGGCATGAGCCGTCCCCTATATGCACGAAACAGTCCCAGCCATGCACAGCTAGCCGAGAAACATTGGGTCTAAACAAGGGTGTTGGTACCTTGAGCAACGACGCCATCACGTTGACAAATGCCCAACCCAATTGCTCATTGCCATCCTCGGCCACCACCTGGACACACTCCTCTAGACCCAGGCGTTTCGAATGACATCCTCCCTGCTTCCCCTAGGCGATGGCCGACTACCGTAACTTCTCTGGAGCGAATCCTTCCAAAGCGCTGCCTACAACATCGTCCCTGTGGCGCTGCTCCTTCCTTTTCGTGCCTTTTGCTTCATTGACCTCCTTCCTATGAAGTTTTAGTAACAAGGTACATTTCAGTAATCGGTAAAAAAATTCAGATATTAGTACAAGAAAAATGAGCCACTTGACAAAGTTTTAGTAGAAATCAGATTTTCGTACAACAAGATATTTTAGTACGTACTAAAAAGAATAGTACAAGGGCAATCATCCGAACAATATCATCAGAAGTATGAAACTAAACCTTTAGTCACAGCAGGTGACTACCCTTGTCATCTCAAGATTCAAGCCTCTCCTCTTATCTTGTTCTCCGAGCATGCACTAAAAACTGCAAAAAATACAGAACATGTACATGTGTGAACTGAAATAGTGGAACTCAAACAAACCTTCATCAATAGATCTTTTTTGAACTATATGGTCGATTATGTACATGGTCCTCATAATGAAAACTAAAATATTGGGTTAGCCTTTCCCATATCTTTTTTGAAGAAAATCATAAGCATCAGCACCTACTATGTGGAAGACAAATCTCCCAGCTTGTTTATGATTCAGAATTCAACTGCATTCAGGCCAATACGAATAGCATCTCAAGGATCTAGGTAAATACCTGGAACAAAACTCAATGAAGAACCATAACATTAGTCAAAACTAAACATGGAAATTTTGAACTCACTGACTTTATGTCAGTCCAGTAGAACGCCCGTGCGTTGCTACGGGCTACAATGCATATAAATAAATCAAAAAAATAATTAAATTCTAAAGTGGAAGCTCATTTCTCCCTCCTACGTTCGAGTGTGAACGTACATCAAACGGACATCTAACAGGATCCCCAAAATTCAACCGTCTGGAGAATAGGGTATCTTCAAATCCATGCATATCCATATGTGAGGAAGAAATATGATTATCCAGACTATCTTCCATGTTATCTCTAACACGTGCGGGCCGATCAAATTAAAAAAACCACACCCACGACACACCCTTCTCTTTCCCTGCCGAACCCTCACCTCCCCGCTCGTTTCCCGCCATAACGGGACATTTTTCACTGGAGCCCTCTCCATTGAAACCAGATAACGCCCATCTCACCTTCCTCATGTCGCACTCTCTTCTTCACATTGTATTTCCCCATGGACCGCCAAGGATTCCCCGCCAACCGCCCCGCTCTCCATTCTGTTCCCCTCCCCATGTGTTTCTATCGATAGGGGGGAGTTGTGCGCCACCCATGACACCCTCCGAGCCAAGAAGGTACATCTGATGTCTCCTTAGCCATTTTCAGATTGTAACATATAGTTCCCCTCCCCATGTGTTTGTGTGGAACCAACGTCGGGAGTGAGCCGAGTGCCACCCTGGCGCTGGTTTTGGCAATGCTCCATGTGCCCAGAGATTCCGTGTGATCCACCGATGCAGTGAAGGCAGGAGCCTCCGCCATCATCGTCGACCGCCTAGGCTTAGCCCGTCAGCATCCTTCGGCAATGAAGGAGGTAACGAAGAGAGGACACAGTGACCCTGGAGGCCGAGGGGATTGGATCCACCCGAGTCACCGGCCACGGTGGCAACATGGGGCCGACCTACTTTTTTTTGTAGAAGCATATATTGAGAAAAAAACCCAAACAATGAAAAGGAGAATAACAATGATAATTTTTTGAGAGACCCCACTTCTTGGTGTAAGATTTTCATCTAAGAAAAATAAATACACAACAAGAAGATGGAAGCTACCTCAAGTTATGAAAGCCCCCATATTCTTGTTAGTACTGTATATATGTCATTAGGGCCTCTCGTACTGCCTTCAAGATTAAAAAAAAGATCTATACAAGAAAAGCAGATCCTTCAAAATTGCAATATCAACAAATATTACACCTATGCATTACTAAGGTCTAAGGAGTATTAAAATATGAGATTTACAGGAAACAAATTGTAAAACTATTGAGATATTTCAAAAGAGAAAACATATATACAAGGGAATATATTGCTTCAATTCTCACATTTTCAGGCCTGTCACCTCCATCGTAATTATATGTGTCTTTATCCCTCTAGGACTACAGGAGAAAAATGCATATGCATGCGTTAGTGGGTACCATGTTAACAAAAGAAAGTTCTTTCGATTAACAATAGCAGTACCATGAATGTTGTTCCACTTCTCTACAGCGCAATGGTTGCCTGGCACTGAAAAGTCTATCTCATTCTTACCTGCTGAATGGTTTCCTTTAGCTGTCGCTATTCTTTACGGATATACCGTTGATGGCCTAACTGTCTCTCGTGAAATCACGTTAGAGCATGTGTGCCTGGACTATATATTCCCTCCATCCGAAAAAGCTTGGGACAAGCTTTTTTGGATGGAGGGAGTATGTTGGACTGGAATATATGTGTCTCGGCTGGACTGGACCTATCCGGCTGTTAGATACTTGTGGTGTGAGGAATGAAAGGAACAGTGTATATAGATGAGTAAATATGGTACTATATAAATGCAAAGGTATCACTACTATTGTCTGTTGGTCTAGTGAGAAACGATGTAGCTCTTTTGCCACCAAATTATCCTGGAACATGCAAATACAGTACAAAAAGATGTTGGATTTGCCCGCTGAATAACAAATTCAGTTAGAATTTCATGTCGGCAGCAATCAAGATTTCTTATTGCCATTACGAAAGGACGAAGCAGAGTAGAGATAGCAGCAACTGGCCACCAAATTTTCGGACTACGATTGTTTGAGAGCACGTGGCAAAATCTTGAAGTTATTTTGGAGCTATCAAATACTGCAATCCATATGATCATATATTACATCACATAAGAATAAGATGCTACTGTAAATGATATACTTACTGAATTTAATTTATCAGGTAATCGTTCAGTCACTACAACATTATTTAGTTCTGCAAACATCTTGATTAATAGATTACGGGATACCTTTAGAAGACTTGATGTAACCAACATGTGACTGATCCATCCTGTCAAGTTTGTTGGGAATTCCAATAGCATGTACTGCAGGTAATCATCCGAAACAAATTCTAGAATATAAAAGGGACAACAAAGAGTTATAGGTTGAAGTGGTATATAGTTTCAAACGATTACCTGATAAACATAGTATCAGTCTCCAACTCTGCAATAATGACCTCTTATGCAGGAACCTACAAGAAACTGAGGGAAATACATATACAAAATCAAGCTGTACATTTGACAGTACTTGGTAAGAATGGTAAGATACAGATAATTAAAGTACATAACCTGCAAAACAATTTGTTTGATGCATTACGATTGGAAAACACATCAATCACTGCATTTCTAAGATTGTAAACTTGAACCTCCACAGTTAGTACTCCATGACAAAGAGCAAAAGCAATGCATAGATGCATAACCAAACCACAAGGGGATGCCAACATTCACCTAGAAAACCTGCTGGAAGTACAAAATCCCTGACAGCCCGGGGAATCAAAGAATTCGGCTTTTCATCTTTGACAGTGTTCATCAAAGATTCATCATGATTCTCCCAATGAACATGCATGCAGCTTAGAGTTGCCATCCAACAAATATCTGATAGTCACATCAATCAGACAATGAGAAACTCTCGCAAATACAGACTTGATAACTCTTTGCAAATTTAGTCAGGCATATCAGCAAACAAATGGACGGCTGCTATTGGATTTCAGAAGAGAAGATACCAATCTGTTGCGGACACATTCCCAAGCAGATGTGGCGTCCATGGCTGCTGAGTCATGCGACCTTTGGCAAGTATGCAACCAATTTCAGAAGAGAAGATACCAATCTGTTGTGGCCATGTTCCCAAGCTGATGTGGCGTCCATGGCTACTGTGTCATACGATCTTTGGCAAGTATGCAACCAATTAAACTGAATGTTTCAGAGATGGTATGAATTAATTAGACTTATAACTAAATTGCTGAGATTAAACATACATTACTTCGGCCTTCAGTCCTAGCAGCTGAAACACATGAAGAAGGCAATTGATTTGCACAAAATAAAGGGGGTGATGGAGAGAACATGTAACTCACTCAAGAATTACACAACCAACATGACTCTATTACAGAGCATTATAAAAATTATTAACTTTAAAGTATGATCCGTGAGATAAAAAATAAGATAGTGTTTTTTATTCAATCGCCATATTTTGAACTGATACTTTGAAACAAACCTGGTGTGACATTTTGCTAGCAAACAGGTTACTGAAGGTGGGGCGGTGTCGGACGAAAAATAAGCAGTTTGGATTATCCACATACCTCTGTTGGTTTACCATATCACATGATGCAACCGATGTGCATAAAATCAATAGCCATGGGGAAGATTTGTGTTCGTTGCTCTTCTCCTTCATCATTCATATTGCTAGCATGGAGAAAAATCATTGTTGCCCATCTCTTATTTGAAAAGGTCACAAAATCCAAAAAAGGATGAAATGTAGAGACTGCGAGAGCAATAGGAATACCACCGATGGATCCCCTTAGTGGTCGTATGTTGATTGAATATTTGACGCTAATGATTTGTACTTGAGGCAGGCCTCGAGGCGTTGGCATCCACCACTCCTTTGTATCGATGCCCAGCGGCAACGGCGCCAAGGGGGGCGGCTCGTCGTCGCCGCCACCGTCTCCTCACCGACAAGATCGGCCTCCAGTCTCTCGGATCCGTGACGTAAAAGGCTTCTGGCACCTATGCGGGAGGCGAGGGGCAGAGGTGTAGCTGCAGGTGGAGGGAGACATGCAGTGACCGGGATCAGGGGAGGAGGGAGACATGCAGCGGCCGGGATCGCGGGAGGAGGGAGACATGCGGCGGCCGAGATCGCGGGAGGAGGGAGACATGCGGCGGCCGGGACACCATGCCGGCCGCCGTCACCATTGCCATGACTCGTCCCACTGTGATGCAACGGATCGTGGGGCTGCGCCGGGAGTGAGGGAGAAGGTGGGGGCGGGTGGCGCCGGGATCGGGGAGGAGATGGGGGCGGGCGGCACCGGGAGCCGGGAAGGTGATCGGAGGCTTGCGGCGAAGGGATCTGGAGGCCTCGCTTGAGGGAACCCTAAGAGGGAGAGAGAGGTCGCATCGCGAGGGGTGGATCGAGAGAGGAGCGGAGGCGTACGTTTTTTTTTTCTTGTTTTGCAGCGGGTGGTGCGATGCGAGGTGAAACGAAAAACAACCGATGAAAAAAAACCAGACGAAAAAAACCCATGGAAGGTGGGATGAAAATTGACCGTCGGAGACTACCAACTGCTCCATTAGGAGTAGAGACTAGACTAGAAGTAGAGTACATCGCACTAGTTGAAAAAAGTAGTACTGGTACTGCTACAGTACGAGTACATACTCCTCCTCACATAATGTAAGACGTTTTTTGACACTAGTTGGCGTGTACAAAAAATGGCAAAAACATACCCAAAATTTCTTAATCCACGCCAAAAACTACTACCTAGTGCCAAAAATTTCTTACTAGTGCTATTATTTACAGTATAATGCAATCCCATAACGTTCCATAATGCTAGTACTAGTAGTAAATAATAGCCTCACCCCTTCGCTGAGGAACGATCTATAGTTGGAAGGGTCGAGGCCCTGCGGTTACTACGCTCTTATCTCCTCCTCGCCAGTTCCCCTCCCCCCGAAGAGAAGGCAGTTCATCGCTTCTCCCATGGATTCGCCAGGCGGTTCTCCTCCTCGTCGGGGCTGGGAGACCTTGGACGATGATCCTCTGGGAGAAATCGCACGCCACTCCGACGTCCTCACCGCCTCAAGACTTGGTGCTTCCTGCACCAACTTTTTCAAGACGCTGCTTAAACAGGCTTGGGAAAAGGCCATGCTTGTTGGTCTTCCATGCGTCCCCGAGGAGAAGGTTCGTCTATGGGACAATCCTTCGAACAGTCCACCGCTCCCTCGCCATGGTTGCACGTTGACTCCGCTAGAGTTGCCGATGTTGAGAGGTAGTCGGATTTTGTCCGATGAGCAGGTCAGTAATGGAGTTTGATCATGTAGTTCTTAGTTATTCCATTTCCATCCCGTAATTTCTCCGCTGCCCACCATCTTATATATAGGTCTGGGTCGGTGCCAACGAAGATTGGCTTGCATACCTCCAGCCGGATACCACCATCATTTTGCACAACATCCACAACAGTGCGGCCGTTCCGGTAGACCCCTTCTCCACCATTGGGACCGGCCTTCCGGACTGGCTGGGCTTGAATACGTATGATGATGCCTACATGAGATTGGAGAAGATAGAAATTGCGGACCCACCGACAAAGCGACGCGGCCATGACGATTACTATCTCATCGCGGTGTTCGACATAAGGATTGCCATCAATGCAAGACGCAGTAACGGCAGAGGCTGGCGCATGTTGGCGGCGGCAGATTTGTACCCCTACACATTCGAAGACGCCGTGCGCCATCTAGGCCGCATCTTTGTGGTGTCAAGCCAGGGGACTTGTTTCATCTAGTTGCCATCCTACGGTACGGGAGATTACAAACGGAATGCACAAACCATCATTTGCATCCCTAACGGTACTCCATTATTTTGCAGGGACCAGTCATCCCCCGATCAAAATAAGATCGCCGATCCTGGATGTGCATTTGCATCCGCGATTCGGTCTAACCTGGAATCTTGCAGCTGACTTTGGCATATTGGGATCAACTATCTTAGCAGTTGTTACCCATGGTACCACTGATGTGCAACATGGTCACACAATCTACCATGATCGGACCATCACCATCTACCCAGGTATTCCATTTTTTAACCCTCTCGCCTTCTCTTTCATTGTTGTACTAGTAGTATACTTAGTAGTACTAGTAGGAGTACTTTTTACCTTGGAGGACGCGTATAGCTAGCTAGGCCCTTGAAGACTTGAACCCACTAGCTGCCACCATTTTTGTTTTTCCATGTCTTACTATCTCATCCATGTAGCCAAGAGTGGCTATATATAATAAGCTGGTTATTTTACTTCCTCTATACCGGAGTAGTACTATTTGCTGCACAATATTACTGACCGCCATATTTGAGCACAACACTATTATGCATGGACCTTGACTATGTACGTCACCATGTGTACAGATCTGGGATGTCGCATGTACCAGATGAACATCACCGAGTTCGACCCCCGTGATGCTACGTGGGTGCCGAGGAACACTCTTGGAGAGTACTCGCTTTTCATCGGGGACATCTACCCCATTGTGAAGCGGATGCCACCTTCCGTGCATGACACGGAAGGCCTACCGTTTATGAAGCATGGTTGTGTCTTCATTGCGCACCGCCGTATGAACGACATGCTGGGACACGCTATCCCTGATTTATGCCGCTTCAGCTTGGATGAGTCTCCATCGTGTGGAACCAGACTAGAAAGCTGTGACAATGATTCCCGTTGCCCACCGCTATGGATCGTGCCATCCATGAAGAACACCTGGGACTGGAACCTGTAGGAGGACATGCATGTAGCCCATCTATAACGTGTAAGTGGAGTACGGTAATTGTGAACGGTAGCGCTGTGAATATATGTAGACTAGTCATGCACAAATTTATCACATGAATTGGAGATGAACTTGTGTGGCATACTGGCATTTGTTCTTTAGAATTTATTACTAGTAAATGTGTTATGTGTAATGCAACTTGTGTGGTTGTTGCACGGGCTCCAACATGCTCTTTGAGAAAAAAAGGTGGCACAACTTTGGATATACGTGACATGGCGGCATCATACAGTAGCATTGTTCGCTATAGTTGTAGTACACTCCTACTAGGAAGACAAATCCTATAAAACCTTGTGCTTGGCTCTTTGCCTCTTCGGGAGGTTCAACAGTTCGTACTCGTGTGAACCTTGCACTTGGCTCTTCGCCTCTTCTGAAGGTCCAACAATGATGATACTACAGTACAATATGCTTCTGGCAATCTGACACAGATTGAATTGCTGCACATCGACCGCGAGGGCAAGGGTGAGGGAGAGGGAGAGGGAGAGGGAGAGAGTGCTGTAGTCAAAACCCTCTCCTCGTCCTGCGAACCACCATGCGCGTGGGCGAGGGAGAGGCATAGTAAGCAAGCTTCTCCTTGTTCGACAAGTTGACGGGACACATCAAAGGAGTACTAGTACTAGTAGTAGTCCATACTGCGTCCTTTCCGATTAATATGGCTTAATTTGAAATGAGAAAAATACACTGGCGGTCAACGTATGTAACAATACGCTCTTTACGGTCACTATATATAGTTTTGGGGCGATTATACGATCACTAGCTCATCGTAGAGCACCGTATTGCACCCTACTGACCGGCCACATAGTCGATGTGGCACTTTGTTGACTGGTTAAATTGTCACCTGGTTTCTGGGTCCCACCTGTCAGTTGGCAGAGCAAAGAAATCAGTTAAACAAAGCTTTACGCAGGCGTGACACGAGTCCAACCCTTGCGCACGAACCGCCCTGGCTGTGTATGTGAGTGCATGCACATGTCCTCCCTCGGTCTTCCAACAAAGAGTGTACATCGGCTACAAAACAAAGAGTGGTACATAATGTACATCTACACTTCTAATGCATTTAGCCTTTAATCTAAATCGATATTGATTGACTAATGCACCAACTTGTGCTGTAGGTATAGGCTACGTGTCTATCCTTAATTACAGCATGCAACGACCTTCATTTAATCTTCTTATCTCAATGGTCGCATGCACACATAAGTCTGCTACTTTTGGGCGTTAATTATGCCCCGGTCAATGTGTAAATCTCTAAATGTACAGTCTTTCATGGACGTAGGGAGTAGGTTGAGCACTTGAGAGTGAGCGTGTGTGTTGCGTCGTGTGTTGTGTGCCGCATGGGTGCGTGAGTGTTGCGTGCGTCCATGTGTACGTGTGAGTGTTGCATGTTGCATGCATGCATGCATGCATGGGGCTTACTCCCTGCCATTGACATGTTCATATTTCAAGCTTCCTCTGTTCCCTCCATATGGTGATACTCCCTCTGTTCCCAAATAGTACGGAGTAAAAGCCTCCCTCTGTTCCCAAATATGGAGTATTTGTCTTTCTACATATTTCAACAAGTGACTAGGTACGAAGCAAAATGAGTGAAGTTAGCAAACAGGCATAGGGATACTGTAGAAAGGAAGTCCTCGCGATCCATTATTCCCCATCTCGGTCAGAGAGAACTATTCAACTAGTCTTCATAGTGAAGTGACAATACACGCTGCAGCAGATGGGACACGTAATTAATAAGCTGAATCAGCGTGTTGGTGTTACTAAATCAGCCTTACCCAGTACTGCCATCATGTTTGCCAGTAGAGCACGCTTCCGCAAATACGCCTACGCACCTGTGTCCTCCATTAACTGACATATGGGCCCTCTTGTGGTAGACCCACATGTCATCGGTGTAACTATTTATACTCCGAAGGACGGTGCCTATATCCTGGTAGTAGTACTAGTAGAATTGAGATTTAATGCACTTTCTTCCCCGTCTTCCACTCTTCTCCCTCCTCTCTTATTCTTCCTCCTCTCTTCCCCATCGTCGGCCGCACACCATTTACCCTTGCTCACTGCTCGCCCGCCCGCGCCATCTTCCTTGCTAGCTCGCGCGTACCATATCCCCCCCGCTCACTGCTCGGCCACATGAGGAGAAGCTTCTTCGCTCGCCTGCCCGAATCCACCTCCCCGCTGGCTTGCAGGCACCGAAAACCCCAATGGAAGAACCGACTGACATGCAGAGCCATGATTGGAATTCCCTCCCCGATGTTCTCTTGGAGCAGATCTGTAGTCGTATGGACCTATTCAACACCGTCCGTCTAGCCGCATGCTCGGTGTCTTTGTACCATCTACTCGTCTGCAACTGGCCGGCTCTTTTCAAGACACCCTGCTTGCTGATGCCCGATCCTCGCAGGTGGCCCAGACACCAACTTGACGATCCTACGGAGGTTGTCGTGGTGCCCCTCGACATGCTACCACTACCCGTCCACCTGTCCTTCATGCGCGGCCACTACTGGACGGGCATGAAGGCTAACTGGATCGTTCTCATCCACCACACCGGTAGTCCGTGGTGTCTCGTGGATATCTACACCCAGTGAGAGATCACCCTTCCATCGTTGGATACCACGGACATCGAGCCTCACGGCCCGCCAGACACTCCTGCCTACTATGCACGAGACGCGTCAAGCTTTTGGCTCGACCTCTGTTTGCAGAAACTTGTAATCTGCGAAGTGCCCACACCATCAGAAGACTACATGGATTACAAGCTCATTGCCTTGTTCAACATGGGATTAGTCTATCTGGAATCCAGTTGCCATACATGGTTATGGATCATCATCAATCCTGTTGAGGCAACATTTCTGTCTGATGCTATAGTGCACGATGGCATCGTTTACGCGGTCGACGCACAAATTGGCTGCCTATACTGGTGGAATATATCATCGTGTAATTGTTCTATCTCATCTCGTCTTCACCTTATGAATACGACTGCATGTTCATTTGTTATAAATCTAGAATGCATAGCATGTCTATAACCACATCATTGCCATGTGTTCCTCTCATTTCCTAGATTTTTATGACCACACATGTTATTGTTAGAGTTGATATGAGAACAATTGGCATCTAATGATTGTTAGAATACATATTATGAGCATAACATCATGATTGCTATATGTTACTCTCATTTACAAGATTTTTATAACAACGCATGTTATTGCTTGAGTTGATATGAGAACAGTAGTAGTAAGTGCTATGGTAGAATATGAGTAGGCATTGTCATAGCTATTTTCCTCTCATTGTTACATGATGTTTGAACCATGACATATTGCTAGAATATGAAAGCCATTGGCTTATTTTTTTAACTTGGGGTATGATTATGACCACGACATTGCAATTCTCTGTCTATGATATGTGTCACTGTTATAATAATCTTAATTCCACACATACTCTGAACATGATTGTTCATTATTGTCCTTTTGGTCTCCAATTTGAATTGTTGCAGCAGACGCAAATGCACTGGCCTTCATGATTCTAGGACCTGGAATCATACCAGCCGATGGGTGGTGGTTTATCACTTGTTCAGCTGACGACGGTCATTCGATGCTCATTCGCACATACCAAATTGACCAAACCATTACATCAAACCACATGCAGTACAATGTGTGGGGCGTTCGTGACATTGATGGCTATGGCTGCTTCGTGTTCGAGAAAGATCCCAGCTCCGTTGGGCCAGGCGTATTCAACTGGAGGCGGGTTTACAGCCTCGGCAACCACTCCTTGTTCCTCGGGCTCAATTATCCAATCATCCAACCAATCATTAATCATATCACCGGCGATGATTACTATGCTATGCAACTTCCATTTGCGAGGGGGAGCTGTGTTTACACATCATACCATGGGTTTCATGAATCACCATATCCAGAGATTCATCGACACAACTTGTTGCCAGGTAATCTTCAGTGTGTGAAAGGCATCAAGCTTCCATGCAATGGATGGATTTTGCAAACCCAACATGCGGCGATGTGGTTCATGCCAACAGAAATTTGCACAACTTGATTCATGCTGATATCTAGATTGAGCCATGTATTCTGCTGCTGTAGCACGACCCTCTTTTGTTGGATATTATGTACTGTTGTTAGTTTGAAGCACTCCTCTGGTTTGAAGGATAGATACCTTCCTGGGATCAAGTGCATCCTAACTCACCTGTGTAGGATGTACTGATAATGATGATGGAGATGCTGTGCAGAACACATATATATATCAGTTAGGCTTCAAGTGCGTACTTGTTAGTTAAACCTATGTATAAATTGTGACACTAAATACGACTAGTAAGTAGTACAGTAGCAGTACTAGTATACGTCGGTCAAATTATTCATCATGTCCACACATTGAATTGACGCGACAACACGCTGCACGTGAGGTGACACAAGAATCCCGGCGGTGTGTTTAGGTATTCTGGACTTCAGATTTGGAGTACCACTTATCTGTCGAAATCTTTCATCATTCACTTAAAACAGTCGATTGATCATACATTGAGTACCATATAACTAGAATTACCGATGCAAGTCGAAGAAGGATTGGCCGTTGCTGCCGACTGGCGTCAAGTTCAATCCCACGGATCAGGAGCTGATCGAGCACCTTGAGGCCAAAGTGAGTGCTGACAACGCGAGATTTCAGTCTCTCATCGATTTGTTCATACCAACCATCGACAACGAGCACGGCATATGCTACACCCAACCTGAGAAACTTCCAGATAAGACACCGATCGGCCGTCTACTTGCACAAACATATTCCTTTGTTTATAGCTCTATTTTTTTAGACGCAGACCTGGTGAAGCAATTACAAGTTGACAGTTAATAAAAAGTGAAACAAGTGACTGCAACATGCCAAAGATGTTATGAAAATGCCAACTAGGTACACTAAAACCTGTATTCCACAATACTGCAGGTATCACACTGAGTGGCCTAAGGAAGCATTTCTTCTAGCGCAATTCCAGGGTGTTCAAACGGGGCATGTGGACGCGTCGCAAGATACAGCCGGAGTGCGGCATGGACGCGATGTGGCACAAGACCGGCAATACCTTGCCGGTGATGGTCAACAGCCGGCAGACGGGCAGCAAAAAAGGTTCTGGTACTGCACACAAACAAGAACTTCGACCAGCATAGGACCAACTGGGTGATGCACCAGTACCACCTCGGGGACCTGGAGCAAGGGAAGGAGTGGGAACTGGTCCTCTGCAAGATTTTCTACCAGATGAACACTAGGGCCAGGAGTAAAAAGATTATAAGTTAGTTAGGTATTGATAGTTGTACTACCTTGTCGTCCGCAAGTTGGTATTGTTGTTAACGATCTTTTGGTATGAACTTGCATTTGCTTCCAACCATCATGCCGAGGGTCGGCGTGTATATAAAGCTGAATCATTTGTTTCGAAACTAATTTTCAGGCACCTGATTTTTATTTGATGGGTAGCATAAGCACCCGCCGTTCGAATTCCCAGTTCTCCAATTTTTTCGAAACAAGTGCATGCACTTATTATCACGATAAAAAAAATCCGTGCTGCATCCCAGTTATCAGTTGTACTTGCAGAATTCTCTCGTTTATTGAGCACGCATATTGTTTTTTCAGGTCGAGCAAGTTTCAACTGGGCTGCAGACTGCCCAGGGTTGGTTTTGTATTTAACAGGCCCAGCCCATGACGACAACGGGGCACAAAGATCCAGCAGGTATCTATTGGCCTCTGGCCCGCCAGTGTTAGTTATATTTTGTCTTACAACATCCGTAGGCAGTTTTTTTACTGAATCAAACACACAGCCCAGTTCTATTTTCCTCTTGAAACGCATGTCCTACATCCGTTTTCTAATCTCTACCTATGGTTTTACTAGTTCATATACACGTATCATTATATTGAAAACACATGAAATTCCCTTTTCATATTTACATCCTTATTTTTGTTGTTTTTTCCCACCCAACGCTGATTTTTTTACCACTGGTTTTCCCTTAAACCAACTCAATTGTCCCACGTCTTATTTGCTTACAGAAACAAAACGATTTTTTTGGCAAATCAATAAGTTCTTAAAAAAATGTTTATCATTTCGGGATTACAACAGTTTGGACTCCACTGAAATATGCAAAATAAGGTTGAAATTTTTGACCGTGGTCCTGGGCAGAAAATGGGCTGTAATAAATTACTTAAGAATTAGCAAATGGGCTGCAAATTATAAAAAATAGCAACTGGGCTTTATGTTGTCTGCCATAGATTTGGAGGCTGACTTGTGGGCCTACTAAGTTCATGCATACACAAGGTTTCTCAAAAAAGAAACTTAGTCAACAATCGACTCTACCAGCGTCAGACCATTAGATGTCAATCTAACGGCAATCGTGCTTCTTCAGTCTCTGATCTTCTTGCCCCAGCCGCCCAAACCAGCGCCGTCGGAACCGCCTACTCCCGCCTCCCGTGGCCGGCAGTGCTGCAGGGGAGGCCTCACGGCCCAATCATACTCGCATCCCTGGCCTATCTATCCCTCTACTCACCCACACCTCCTGTTATTTTCCGGCGACGACAGCCGAAGCAGTCAACCCTCGTACTCTCCACCGCGTGGGCAGCCACTGTCGTGTCTTCCCCGGCTTCGTGTCGTTCCCTTCGTAGGCCTCGCCGTCGTCCACCGCCCTAGTGCTCTCGGCGCAGCGTGGTCAACTATGTCCATCCAACGGCCGTAGTGCTTCTTCAACCTCTGGTCTTCTTGCCCCAGCCACCCAAAGCAGCGCCGGTCGTGCCGCATGCTCCTGCATCCCGTGGCCGGCTGTGCTGCCACGGAGGCCTCACCATCCCCATACTAGTCCCACCGCTGGCCAGGCCATCCCTCCACTCACCCACTCCCCCTGTTATTCTGCGGCGACGACAGCCTCACACCGCAGCCGAACCAGTGAACCCTCGTACTCCTCTCCCGTGGGCATCCACTGCCGCGTCTTCCCCGGCTCCGCAGCATCCCCTTCCTAGGCCTCGCGGTCGTCCACCGCCGTGGTGCTCTTGGCGCGGCGTGGTCAATGTGGTCAATGACCGACTTCCATCGGAAGAGTACCGTATGTGGAGAGGCTGATAGCTGGGTCCACGGCAGCCGCACGGAAGTGCCTCCTTATTATGTGCAAAATAATTATTCCCCCACCTGACAGCAGGGACCCACCGGATGGGCCAGCAGTATTTCACGGAAAAAACGTTTCCCCCCTGACTGCTGGGACCCATCGGACGGGCCACCGTATTTCATGAAAAAAACGTTTGCCCCTGACTGCTGGGACCCACCGGACAGACCACCGTATTTCGTGAAAAAAACGTTCCCCCCGCTGTCAGCTCGAACCCACCGGAAGTGCCTCCTTATTACGCACAGAAAAATGAATACCCCCTGCTAGCTGGGACCCACCATGGTGGGAGGCTGACTTGTGGGCATACTAAGTTGACGGGGACGGAGGGCTTTGTCAACTTAGTCAATATGAACGATTCTAGCTCCAGTGACCGTACGATGTCCATCCAACGGCCGTCATGCTTCTTCAATCTCTGCTCTTCCTGCTCCAGCCGCTCAAACAAGCGCCGGCGGGACTGCCTGCTCCCTCCTCCCGACGGTCGGCTGTGCTGCCGCACAGCCCTCATCACCCCATCGTACTCCCATTGCTGGCCTAGCCATCCCTCTACTCACCCACACCTGCTGTTATTCTCCGGCGACGGCAGACGAAGCAGTAAACCCTCGTACAGTCGTACTCCCCTCCGTGTTGGAAACAACTGCCGAGTCTTCCCTGCCTCCGTGTCGTTCCCTTCCTAGGCCTCGCCGTTGTCCACCGCCCTAGTGCTCTCGGCGCGGCCTGGTCAACATGGTCAACAACCGACATGCATCTGAAGTGGATTGTACGTGGAGAGGCTGACAGTTGGGTCCACGGCCGCACGCAAGAAAATGCCTCCTTATTACACGCAAAATAATGATTCCTCCACCTGACATCGGGGACCCACCGAAAGGGCCTCTATATTTCGAGAAAAAACGTTACCGCCGCTGACAGCTCAGACCCACCAACTATATCTTCGCATGCAAGGAAGTGCCTCCTTATTACGCACAAAAAAATGAATACTCCCCCTATTAGCTAGGACCCAGTATAGTGGCAGGCTGACTTGTGGGCCTACTAAGTTGACGGGGACGGAGGGCTTTGTCAACTTAGTCGATATGCACGATTCTAGCTCCAGTGACCGTATGATGTCCATCCAATGGCCATAGTGCTTCTTCAACCTCTGGTCTTCTTGCTCCAGCCGCCCAAACCAGCGCCGGTCGTGCCTCATGCTCCTGCCTCCCGTGGCCGTCTGCGATGCGGCGGAGGCGTCACCGCCCCCTACTACTCCCACCACTGGCCATGCTATCCCTCTACTCACCCACACCCCCTGTTATTCTGCGGCGATGGCAGCCTCACACCGCAGTGAACCAGTGAACCCTCGTACTCCTCTACGTGTGGGAATCCACTGCCACGTCTTCCCTGGCTCTGCGTCATCCCCTTCCTAGGCCTCGTCGTTGTCCACCGCCCTGGTGCTCTCGGCGCGGAATGGTCAACGTGGTCAAGGAACGGCTTCCATCGGACGTGGACTGTACGTGGAGAGGCTGACAGCTGGGTCCACGACCGCAGCAAGGAAGTGCCTCCTTATTATGTGCAAAATAATTATTCCTCCACCTGACAGTGGGAACCCACCGGACGGGCCACCGTATTTCGCAAAAAAAACGTTTCCCCCTGACTGCCGGGACCCACCAGCTACATCTTCGCACGCAAGGAAGTGCGTTCGGGCAAAAAAAATGATTCGCCCCCTGACTGTTGGGACCCACCAGCTACATCTTCGCACGCAAGGAAGTGCCTGACAGTCGGGACCCACCTGGTCGAAGCGTACATAGCGTTGTCATTCTGGTCGCGAACGTGTACGTACATATATATTGGTGGATGTAGAGGCGCGCACGTGTCGTAGTAGAGGCACGCACGTGTCGTAGTAGAGGCGCACACATAGCATGTACATGTACGTACATCGACGAGGGTGCAAGAAAGAAAAATACGGCCACGTACGTACATACGGGCAGTGTCTCGAACACCTATTGTGCATACGTACATGGCTGGGTCGGAACGGAGAAACAGCGCCGTCGTCGTGTTCATGGGAAGCCAACCGGCTGGGTCGGAATGGAATGCGTGGTCGTGTTCATCGGGAGGGCTTGGACGGAACATGCGATGGAAACGAGGCCTGGCGTACCGCACAATAGAGGAAACGACCTTGTGTTCGACCGACCACATTCGAAACGGGGTCCTGTTGATCGGGAGGGGCCTGGCGTACCGCAAAACGGAGGAAATGGACCTCCTACGGTCGAAACGGGGGTCTTGCTGATCGAGAGGGGTGTGGTGTACCGCAAAACGAAGGAAACGGACCTCCTACAGTCGAAACGGGGGTCCTGTTGATTGGGAGAGGTGTGGCGTACCGCAAAACGGACGAAACGGACCTCCTACGGTCAAAACGGGGGTCCTATTCATCGGGAGGGGTGTGGCGTACCGCAAAACGGGACTCCACGGGATACTGTTCATCTCCACCGTCGACCTCCTCTAGCCTCCACGGGCTACCGTCGATCTCCTCCAGCCTCCACGGGCTCCTGTTCATCCAGCCTCCACCGTGCGCTACTCCACCGGCTACTGTTCAACCACCCCTCCACGACCACCCCTCCACCGTCTACTGTTCATCCAGCCCTCCACACCACGGGGTCCTATTCATCCAGGGGCAATGCCACCGCTCACTGTTCATCCAACCCCCCCCCCCCCGCAACACTCACTATTCATCCAATCGATCGGCTTCAGTTAGCAGCAGTAGCAAAGGAATTGCTCCATCGGGTTCAGTTAACAGCCATCGATCGATCGCTCGGGTTCAGTAACGCGTAGCCTGCAGTGCAATCGCTCGGGTTCAGTTAGAGCCCAATGCCTCGCTCGGGTTCAGTTAGAGCCAACGCCTCGCACGTGTACGAGAGAAACGCACATCGCTCGGCCCCCGACCTCCCACCGTAACCGGCAACTCCCCGAAATTTTGCTCCCCCTCGCTTCTACCATGGTTTTTTCCGTCATGGACGGCCCAAAGAATGTCATGCAGCCGCGTCTCTGGCCCGCCCAGGACGAAAAGCCCATTTTCCATCATGATTTTTTGTCATAGAAGTAGGAGCCCACCACATCTATGATGATACCGGGTTTTGTCACAATTATCGTCATAGAAGTGTCATATGTATGACAGAAAAAAAATTCGTTCGGCCCAAAATGTCACGGATGTGTCTTTTTTGTAGTGTCCCTCTCTGGCTCTCCATGCCCACGCACGTGCCACACCGCGTCCATCATGCTCGCCATTGCCATCACGCTCGCCATAGCCACCGCACCACTGTGCCCCACGTGACGCACACCCTGGCCGCGCGTCACACTCTCGCTGGCTGCGCTCGCCCCGTCTGCTGCCGCCTATCCCTCCGCTCGCCCCGCTGTCGCGCCCCTGCCTCGCGACGCTTCCTGTCGCGGCCATCTTCTGTCGGCCGCCCCCTCAGCCACACTGGCTGCATCTCTGCCCTCCATCATAGGCCGCTCGCCTCGCCTGCTGTGTGCTTCTTCTTGCTGCTATGCGCTGCTCTACCACTGGTACACTGTTGCGCCATGCCCTCGACACCGCCATGGACAAACATGGCGGAGGGATTGTCAATGGAGTACGAGGAGGTGGCGGAGAAGGTGTGGAGAGGAAAGAGGTCTAGGGTGGTGTCAGCTAGCTGTGGTGGAGGTGATTATGTGAGAAGGAGCCGGAGCGGAAGGAGAGGTCACAATTGGAAAGAATCGCAAAAAAATCATAACCCGGAGATCTCATTCCAAAAAATGCTAATATCGATGGAGGGGTGATTTCCTTCAATAGGTGGAAAGGAAATATTGGATGTTATCAAGGAAAGGTAAAAATTTAGGATAGTTAGGATTTTGAACTGATTTCTATGCAAATGGGGTTTTATTGTTTGGTAACATGATATCAGTACCTACCCGTTTGTGACGTGTCTGATTAGGAAAGCTTGCAAATGTTAAGAAACTATTTATTGGGAGGAAAGTTTGTGACGTGTCTGTTATTTGTTTCCTAAAACAAATTTCACTAATGAGAGAAATCGATTGATTTAGATAAGTTAGGAAAGTTAGATTCAAATCTATTATTTGTTTCTTAAAAATTTGTTATTTTTTTCCTAAGACAAATTGAACAAATAAAAGGAATCGATTGATATGAATAATTTAAGGAAGTTAGATCCGTGATTTGTTATACATTAGGAAAGTCCCGGTTGTAATAAAGAGTGGAGAGAAAAATAAACTGATGGACCAGGATGGGAGGGGGTGGTGGGAGGAGAGACGAAAAAAACCCAGCGAAAATAAACCATGGAGACTATTCACCAACTGCTCCATTAGGAGTAGAGATGCATCACCAATGAAAGGCATGGGTTTGGTGAGAAGAAAGTTTTAGGTATCTTCTAGACATCAAAGATCTTGATTTGTTCTATTAGGACAATCAAGATATGATCATGATTGGATATCATGATGCCGGGTGCATATCAGATCCCCATAATCCTAGATCACAGATTGATTTGTTTTCTTGAATGGAGGTATGACCTTCTCTCGGAAGTCAAAAGGACAAACTTTAGTAGCCGCATCCACTAACCATTCTGAATGTAGGACGCAACATGTGAATCTGTTTGGCTTCACAGAATGATGAACTTTCTTGAAAGTTCGGGTGGATTTGATTGGTAGGAATCACCCACCATTATCTATGAAGATAATGTTGTTTGTATTAGATAGGTGCAGGCAGGTTATATGGAGCAATATTACAAAGTATATTACTCTAAAAGTATTTTATTCCTCGTGAGTTGAAAAGTGGGAAGATAAATATTTTGGAAGCAAAGTCATATGTGATCTTTGGTCTTTGTGATATATTCACAAAATCTTTACCAAGTTCTTATGATGTGGTACAAAATGACTTTTGTGAGGTTCAGGGGGAGTGCGCTTTTGAACGATAACCAGTTGGAGATCTGTTTGATGTAAACTTTTTGCGGTGTGTTTGTTGGGGTCCGATGAATTTTGAGTTTATGATCCGATCTATATCCGTGAATATTATTTGAGTTTCTTTGATCTCTTATAAGCATGATTGTTATAGCATCGTATTTCTTCTCCAAATCATTGGTTTAGTTAGGCCAACTAGATTGATTTTTCTTGCCATGGGAAGAGGTTCTTTGTGATGGGTTCGATCTTGCGGTGTCCTCACCCAATGACAGAAGGGGTAGCGAGGCACGCATGTATCATTGCTATAAGGATAAAAAGATGGGTTCTATCCGTACATGAGTAGATCTTGTCAATATGATGTCATTGTTCTTATTGCATTACTTGGTTTCTCCATGAACTTAATACACTAGATGCATGTTAGATAGCGGTTGATGTGTGGAGTAATAGTAGTAGATGCAGAATCGTTTTGGTCTACTAATCTTGGACGTGATGCCTATATACATGATCATTGCCTTGGATATCATCATAATTATTCGATCTTATATCAATTGCCCAAAAGTAATTTCTCTACCCACCGTATGCTATTTTCTCGAGAGAAGTCACTAGTGAAATCTACGGCCCCCGGGTCTATCTTTTATCATATTGCTTTTAGATCTATTTTTCACCGTATTTGTTTTCAGATCTATTATTCCAAAAACCCAAAAATACTTTGATGCACTTTTTATTTGCATTTTTTATTTCGCGTTTTATTTAGATATATTTATCCAAACTCGTACAATTTAATCTATCTTTTTACCGAGGAGGGCTTGACAACCCCTCTTACTCGTCGGGTTGCAAGTATTTGTTCTTTGTGTGCAGGTACCATTTACATAATGTTGCTTGGTTCTCCTACTGGTTCGATAACCTTGGTCTCACAACTAAGGGAAATACCTCCTATAGTTGTACTGCATCATCCCTTCCTCTTTGGGGAAATACCAACACAGTTTCAAGCCGCATCAAAAGGAATTTCTGGCGTCGTTACCGGGGATACATCATCAACATCTATCAAGTTCCTAATCACAAATCACATCTCCTTGCAATTTACATTATTTGCCATTTCCCTCTCTTTTTGAGATCCCCCACTTCATAAAAGTTTCTCATTTTATTCGCCTTATTTTTTTTGCCTTTTTCTCATCGGATCTCTTGTTTGCATATCCCTTTGCTAGGATGACTACCCCTCCTTTGTCACCAGATTTCGAAGTTCTATACTTCAAGAAGAAACAAGGAGAAAATTTGAAAGATGCTTGGTATAGGTTAATGGATTTGTACCGCATTTGTAACCTAAAGGGGGATGCAAAGATTTTGCTTTGTGATTCTTATATAGGTTTAGCTTTGCTTCATAGACAACTATTGGATTTTGCCGCAAAAGGGAATTTTATTGAGATTGATGCTAATCCTGTCTATGAAATACTAGAGGGAATATTGGGAGTTCCACCACCAAAAAAGGGGTTTACTTTTACCCAAGAGGGGATTCAAATATTAGAAAAATTGGGTGATCTACAAAAAAATTTGGTTGAGTTGCACAAATATAATGAACCCCTCAAAAATATTAGTGAAAATCTCAATCGCATGAATACTTTGATCACACTTTGTAACAAGCGGTTGGATATTTTAGATCTCAAGATGGTCTCTTTTCCTGAGAATTTAGGGAAGCGTAAAGAGCCTCCCGGGTTTGAAAAAGCCCTCACAAAAGTGGCAAAAACTAAAGACAACAATACTTGAATCTATGGATTATGCCTAGCTAAGGGCATAAAACGATAGCGTTTGTTGGGAGGCAACCCAATGAATAAAATTTATTTTTGCCTTTTTCTTTCTGTTCTTTAGTGTTTGCACAATTATGCTACTCTTATGATTGTGTTTTTTATGTTTTAATTAGTATTTGTGCCAAGTAAATCATTTGGGATCATGTTGGGTGATAGTTGATTTGATCTTGTTAGAAAACAGAAACTTTTTGCATCCAGTAACAGAATTGTTAAAATTCACAGAAGCGACGAAAACTTCTGAATTTTTCACAAGATTGATATACCAATTGTCTATGTTGCCCTAAGTTTTCAGAATGTTTGGATTTACAGAAGTATGAGTAAAATTCGCGTCTTTACATATTGTTATGTTTTTGACAGATTCTGTTTTCGTTGCATTGTATGCTTAGTTTGATGAATCTATGGTTTGTATCGGGGGTATAAGCCATGATAAAGTTAGAATACAATAGGTATAATGCAATAACAAAATTTGAATGGGTTTGCAACAATACTTAAAGTAGAGATTGGTTTTCTTATACTAATGGATCTCACAAAGGTTTTGTTAAGTTTTGTGTGATTGAAATTTTCAAGTTTTGGTGAGATCACGATGGATGAAGGAATAAGGAGTGTCAAGAGCCTAAGCTTGGGGATGCCGCAAGGCACCCCACGTTAATATTCAAGGATAACCAAGTAACTAAGCTTGGGGATTCCCCGAAAGGCATCCCCTCTTTCTTCTAACGACCATTAGTATTTTACTTGGAGCGATATTTTTATTCATCACATATCATGAGTTTTGCTTGGAGCGTCTTGTATTATATGAGTCTTTGCTTGTTTTGCTTTTTAGTTTGTCACAAGTATCCTTGCTGAACATGCCTATTTGACAGAGCTAGAATTATGCTATAATTTGTTAGAATTGCTCTTTATGCTTCACTTAAATTTTTTTGAGCCATGGAATTGCTCTAGTGCTTCACTTATATCTTGTTGAGCATGGTGTGCTTTAATTTTTGAAGAAATAATCTCATGATTCACTTAGATATATTTGAGAGTTAGTAAAATTTTGAAGAAATTCTCTCATGCTTCACTTATGTTATTTTGAGAGAAAGAAAAAAAAGTATGCTCATGTTCTTCACTTAATTTTGTTTGAGCTTGTCAAAAGAAAATGCAATATATGAAATTAGTCCCTAAGTGATAGATATTCAAGAGGGATATAATAAAAACTTTCATGAAGATCATTATACCAAATAAACTTGATTACTTGTAATAGTTTTGAGATATGATGATAGTAATATATGAGTCATGTTGGTGAGTAATTATGCTCTAGTAAGAATATTGGTGTTAAGGTTTGTGATTCCCTATGCAAGCACGGAAGTCAATAGTTGTGCAATGAAATTATATCCTACTTGTGGTGCATTATTCAGTGTTAGTTATGCTTAATGCTCGTTTATGAGAATTTTAGTTTCTTGGTTGGTTGCTTCTAAAACGTTTTGCTAGCCTCCACTTGTACTAAGTAGAAATACTACTTGTGCATCCAAAATCCTTAAACCCAGTTTTGCCATATGAGTCCACCATACCTACCTATATGTGGTATTTCTGTGCTGTTCTAAGCAATTTTGTATGTGCCAACTCTAATTTTCAAAAGGAATTTACTTTTTGTGTGCCTGTACCGCTCATGAAGCGGCAGGGGCTGGCCAATTTTTTCCATGCTAGATGTGTTATTAGCAAGATGAGTGTTTATTTACTTGTCATTGCATGAGAGTGCGGCGGTAATAGGGATGCCCAGTCCTGAAATGAAAAGAAAATTACTTTATGTTGTCAAATAATAAATTCCTTAGAAAGTCTTGGTATGGAAGGCACCCGTGGATACGGCTAGCCATGGATTGTGAAAGAATGGTGGAAAAAGGAATAAACTTTATTTATGTTTCGGAACCGCCTATGATGTATCTAGCATGGAAAGTATTGGGAACTACTCGGTCATTTTCGTTGACGGGAAAAGCATGCCTTTCAAAATATTTTATCTCCCAATTTAAGTTTTGAGCTCTGGCACCTCTACAAATCCCTACTTCCCTTTGTGAAGGGTTGATGACCCACAAGTATAGGGGATCTATCATAGTCCATTCGATAAGTAAGAGTGTCAAACCCAACGAGGAGCAGAAGGAAATGATAAGCGGTTTTCAACAAGGTATTCTCTGCAAGTACTGAAATAAGTGGTAACAGATAGTTTTGTGATAAGATAAATTGTAATGAGCAACAAGTAACAAGAGTAAATAAAGTGCAGCAAGGTGGCCCAATCCTTTTTGTAGCAAAGGACAAGCCTGGACAAACTCTTATAATAGGAAAAGCGCTCCCGAGGACACATGGGAATATCATCAAGCTAGTTTTCATCACGCTCATATGATTCGCGTTCGGTACTTTGATAATTTGATATGTGGGTGGACCGGTGCTTGGGTGCTGTTCTTACTTGAACAAGCATCCCACTTATGATTAACCTCTATTGCAAGCATCCGCAACTACAACAAAAGTATTAAGGTAAACCTAACCATAGCATGAAACATATGGATCCAAATCAGCCCCTTACGAAGCAACGCATAAACTAGGGTTTAAGCTTCTGTCACTCTAGCAACCCATCATCTACTTATTACTTCCCAATGCCTTCCTCTAGGCCCAAATAATGGTGAAGTGTTATGTAGTCGACGTTCACATAACACCACTAGAGGTTAGACAACATACATCTTATCAAAATATCGAACGAATACCAAATTCACATGACTACTAATAGCAAGACTTCTCCCTTGTCCTCAGGAACAAACGTAATTACTCACAAAGCATATTCATGTTCATAATCAGAGGGGTAATAATATGCATAAAGGATCTGAACATATGATCTTCCACCAAATAAACCAACTAGCATCAACTACAAGGAGTAATCAACACTACTAGCAACCTACTAGCACCAATCCCGGACTTGGAGACAAGAATTGGATACAAGAGATGAACTAGGGTTTGGAGATGAGATGGTGCTGGTGAAGATGTTGATGGAGATTGCCCTCTCCCGATGAGAGGAGCGTTGGTGATGACGATGGTGATGATTTCCCCCTCCCGGAGGGAAGTGTCCCCGGCAGAACAGCTCTGCCGGAGCCCTAGATTGGTTCCGCCAAGGTTCCGCCTCGTGGCGGCGGAGTCTCGTCCCGAAAGGTTGCCTTCTATTTTTTTCTCATCGAAAGACTTCATATAGGAGAAGATGGGCGTCGGAGAGCCACCAGGGGGCCCACGAGGTAGGGGGCGCGCCCAGGGGGGGCGCCCCCACCCTCGTGAGCAGGGTGTGGGCCCCCTGGCCTTCATCTTTGGCGATGATTTTTCTTTATTTATTTTAAGATATTCCGTGGAGTTTCAGGACTTTTGGAGTTGCGCAGAATAGGCCTCCAATATTTGCTCCTTTTCCAGCCCAGAATTCCAGCTGCCGGCATTCTCCCTCTTCATGTAAACCTTGTAAAATAAGAGAGAATAGCCATAAGTATTGTGACATAACGTGAAATAACAGCCCATAATGCAATAAATATTGATATAAAAGCATGATGCAAAATGGACGTATCAACTCCCCCAAGCTTAGACCTCGCTTGTCCTCAAGCGAAAAGCCGATAACAATAAATATGTCCTCATGTTTAGAGGTAGAGGCGTCGATAAAAATAAAATACGGACATGAAGGCATCATGATTATTTCATAACAGCAACATATATAGATTTTTGTCATATGATTACTCATGTTCAAGTGATGATCTTTTCACAATCAAAAGTATGAATCAGAAACCTTATTGAGCACCAACAAATTATAACCTCAGTCATTGAAGCAATTGCAATTTATCATAACATCGGAAAGAGTCTATGTCAGAGCTTAAAAGCAAGTCCACATACTCAACTATCACTTAGTCCTTCATAATTGCTAACACTCACGCAATACTTGTGGTTACGGAGTTTTAATCGGACACAGAGAAAGATAGGGGCTTATAGTTTTTCCCCACAACCTTTTACCTCAAGGGTAATGTCAACAATAATAATTCATCCTCCCCTACATCCAATTAGATATATATATATATATATATATCATGTTCTTTCCAACATGCTGAGCTTGCCAAAGGATAAAATGAAAAAGGAAAGGTGAAGATCACCGTGACTCTTGTATAAGGTAGAGGATAATAATAAAAGATAGGCCCTTCGCAGAGGGAAGCAGAGGTTGTCATGCGCGTTTAGGGTTGATGCACAAAATCTTAATGCAAAAGAACGCCACTTTATATTGCCCCTTGTGTGTGGACCTTTATTATGCAGTGCGTCGCTTTTATTACGTCCACAACAAGTTCGTACAAAGCTTATTTCTCTGCACTAATAAGTCATGCATATTTAGAGAGCAATTTTTATTGCTTGCACCGATGACAACTTACTTGAAGGATCTTACTCAATCCATAGGTAGATATGGTGGACTCTCATGGCAAAACTGGTTTAAGGGTATTTGGAAGCACAAGTAGTATTTCTACTTGGTGCTGAGAATTTGGCTAGCATGAGGGGGAAAGGCAAGCTCAACACGTTAGAGGATCCATGACAACATACTTTATCTCAGATGTAAGAAAACATAACTCATTATGTTGTCTTCCTTGTCCAACCTCAACTCTTTAGCATGTCATATTTTAATGAGTGCTCCCAATCATAAAAGATGTCAATGATAATATATCTATATGTGAAACCTCTCTTTCCTTATTACTTCCTATTAATTGCAACGATGACCAAAGCTATATTTGCCAACTCCCAACAACTTTTAATCATCATACTCTTTCTATGTGAAGTCATTACTTTCAATAAGATCAATATGAACTCTTTGATTCTTTTTATTCTTTTTCTTCTATTCACCCAAGATCATGGCAAAATAATCAAGCCCTTGACTCAACACTAATCTTTATTATATAGCTCACGGACTCGATTACAAAGAAGGATCATAAAGCAAAACTCAAAACTAGATCATGCCATGACTTTATTCTACTAAATCAAGATACTACTAAAAGGATCGAACTAAGAAAAACGGTAAAGATAGGAGTTGTGATGGTGATACGATACCAGGGCACCTCCCCCAAGCTTGGCAGTTGCCAAGGGGAGTGCCCATACCCATGTGATTATTCTCCTTCTTTGTTGTTGGCGGTGGAGGTGTTGTTGATGATGCAGGCTTGTCGTCCACCTTCCATGGCATAGGCTCACCATCATAGAAGGATGATCGAGTCTCCGGAATCCTCAAATCTGCAGCCAAACTCATCCTTTTGAATCTATATTCATACTCACAGTTTTGGTTTTGCAGATCATAGATTTGGGCTTGGAGGTGCTCGATCTTCTCATGTAGCTTGAAGATGGCCTCCTCGGTGTTCTTGGCATCCGGCTCGTAGTTGTTGGTGAACTCCGCGAGCATCTTGTGGCTAGCGTTGATTCCACGCTCCACCATCCCCTGGCACTTGAAAACTTGTTGCTCCATTGCTTCGAGCCTCGACTCCACGCTTCCGGTTCCCTTTGGTCCCTCAACATCGCGGATATGCAGCAACCCATCACGCATCTCAATGGTTTGAGGGTGTCGCAGCACCTCCGCGAGGTAAGGGTTGATCACCTTCTCGAAGAACTTGTCCTTGGAAGCACTTGGGGTCGTCATGATGATCTAGACCTGTCAGAAAAACAGCTCGAAACAAGAACAGGGGAGATTTGCGTGATACGAGAGTCAAAACCTTCGGGAGAATATATAATGAATTTTTACCGACCAAAATATGTAATATGCAAGAAAACAGAGTCCAGAGGGCACACGAGGTGCTCACGAGGTAGGGGGCGCGCCCAGGGGGTAGGGCGCGCCCTCCACCCTCGTGGAGGCCTCGTGTCCTTCCCGGACTGCCACTTATTTTTCTATTTTTCTAAATATTCCAAAACGGAGAAATATTGCCTTAAATATTGTTTTGGAGTCGGTTTACTTACCGTACCACATACCTATTCCTTTTCGGAGTCTGGAACGGTCTGGAAAGTGTCCCTTATGTATTCCTCCGGGGTTACGGTTTCAATAATATTGGTTTCAACATTTATAGGATTACCTGAGATATAGTGTTTGATCCTTTGACCGTTTACCACCTTCGGATTTGTGCCTTCGAAGTTGTTGATTTTTATGGCACCGGAACGATAGACCTCCTCGATAACGTAGGGACCTTCCCATTTAGAGAGAAGTTTTCCTGCAAAAAATCTTAAACGAGAGTTGTATAGCAATACATAATCACCTACATTAAACTCACGCTTTTGTATCCTTTTGTCATGCCATCTTTTAACTTTTTCTTTAAACAACTTGGCATTTTCATAAGCTTGGGTTCTCCATTCATCAAGTGAGCTAATATCAAATAACCTCTTCTCACCGGCAAGTTTGAAATCATAGTTGAGCTCTTTAATAGCCCAATATGCCTTATGTTCTAGTTCGAGAGGTAAGTGACATGCTTTTCCATAAACCATTTTATACGGAGACATACCCATAGGATTCTTATATGCAGTTCTATAGGCCCATAATGCGTCATCAGTTTCTTGGACCAATTCTTTCTAGACCTATTAACAGTCTTTTGCAAAATTAATTTGAGCTCTCTATTGCTCAATTCTACTTGACCACTAGACTGCGGGTGATATGGAGATGCAATTCTATGATTAACGTCATATTTAGCAAGCATTTTACGGAAAGCACCATGAATAAAGTGTGAACCACCATCAGTCATTAAATATCTAGGGACTCCAAACCTCGGAAAAATAACTTCCTTAAGCATTTTAATAGAAGTGTTATGATCAGCACTACTAGTTGGAATAGCTTCTACCCACTTAGTAACGTAATCAACAGCAACTAAAATATGTGTATATCCATTAGAGGCAGGAAAAGGTCCCATATAATCAAAGCCCCAAACATCAAATGGTTCAATAACAAGTGAATAATTCATAGGCATTTCTTGACGTCTACTAATATTACCAATTCTTTGACATTCATCGCAAGACAAAACAAACTTACGGGCATCCTTGAAGAGAGTAGGCCAATAAAAACCGGATTGCAATACCTTATGTGCAGTTCTATCTCCAGCGTGGTGTCCTCCATAAGCTTCGGAGTGACACTTGCGTAGGATCTGTTCCTGTTCATGCTCAGGTACACAACGTCTAATAACACCATCTACTCCTTCTTTATAAAGATGTGGGTCATCCCAAAAGTAATGTCGCAAATCATAGAAAAACTTTTTCTTTTGTTGGTATGTGAAGCTAGGTGGTATAAATTTAGCAACAATATAATTAGCATAATCAGCATACCATGGAGTGCTACGAGAAGTGCTTATGACATTTAATTGTTCATCAGGAAAGCTATCATCAATAGGTAGTGGGTCATCAAGAACATTCTCTAACCTAGATAAGTTGTCTGCAACGGGGTTCTCAGCTCCTTTTCTATCAACAATATGCAAATCAAATTCTTGCAGCAAGAGAACCCATCTAATAAGTCTAGGTTTTGCATCTTTCTTTTCCATAAGATATTTAATAGCAGCATGATCAGTGTGAATAGTTACTTTAGAATCAACAATATAGGGTCTGAATTTATCACAAGCAAATACAACTGCTAAAAGTTCCTTTTCGGTAGTAGCATAATTTCTTTGAGCATTGTCTAGAGTCTTACTAGCATAATGGATAACATTTAATTTCTTATCAACTCTTTGCCCTAGAACAGCACCTACAGCATAATCACTAGCATCACACATAATTTCAAAGGGTAAATTCCAATCAGGTGGCTGAACAACAGGTGCAGAGACTAATGCTTTCTTAAGTATTTCAAATGCTTCTACACAATCATCATCAAAGACAAATGGTACATCTTTTTGTAGTAAATTAGTCAGAGGCCGAGAAATTTTTGAGAAGTCCTTAATGAACCTCCTATAAAATCCGGCGTGACCAAGGAAACTTCTTATACCTTTGATGTCCTTGGGACATGGCATCTTTTCAATAGCATCAACCTTGGCTTTATCAACTTCAATACCTCTTTCAGAAACTTTGTGCCCCAAGACAATACCTTCATTAACCATAAAGTGGCACTTTTCCCAATTCAAGACAAGATTAGTTTCTTCACATCTCTGCAAAACTCGAGCAAGATTGCTCAAGCAATCATCAAAAGAGGAACCATAGACGGAAAAGTCGTCCATGAAAACCTCACAAATCTTTTTCGCAAAAGTCAGAGAATATAGCCATCATGCATCTTTGAAAGGTAGCAGGTGCATTACATAAACCAAAAGGCATACGTCTATAAGCAAAAGTACCAAAAGGGCATGTAAAAGTAGTCTTTGATTGATCTTTAGCCGACACAGGTATTTGAGAGAAACCAGAATAACCATCTAGAAAGCAATAATGTGTATGTTTGCATAATCTTTCTAGCATTTGATCAATAAAAGGTAAGGGGTAATGATCTTTCTTAGTAGCCTTATTTAATTTGCGGAAATCAATTACCATCCTATAACCTGTGATAATTCTTTGCGGAATCAATTCATCTTTATCATTAGGGACAACAGTAATACCTCCCTTCTTAGGGACACAATGGACAGGACTTACCCACTGACTATCAGCAACGGGATAAATTATACCTGCCTCCAGAAGCTTGAGTATTTCTTTTCTTACCACTTCTTTCATTTTAGGATTCAAACGTCGTTGAGGATCACGAACTGGTTTGGCATCCGCTTCCAAATTTATTTTATGTTGACATAGAGTGGGACTGATGCCCTTAAGATCATCCAGAGTATATCCAATAGCGGCACGGTGCTTCTTCAGAGTTTTCAATAATCTTTCTTCTTCATGCTCTGAAAGGTTAGCACTAATAATGACAGGATATATTTTCTTTTCATCAAGATAAGCATATTTAAGATTATCAGGCAACGGTTTAAGCTCAAACACGGGATCACCCTTGGGTGGAGGAGGATCCCCTAGGATTTCAACAGGCAAATTGTTTTGCAGAATAGGTTCCTGTTTAAAGAATACTTCATCTATTTCCCTTCTTTCATTCATGAACATATCATTTTCATGGTCTAGCAAATAGTGTTCTAAAGGATCACTAGGAGGTACGGCAATAGAAGCAAGACCAATAATTTCATCCTTACTAGGCAATTCTTCCTCACGATGTTGTTTACTAAATTTAGAGAAATTAAACTCATGAACCATATCATCCAGGCCAATAGTAACAACATTCTTTTCGCAGTCTATCTTAGCATTAACAGTATTCAAGAAGGGTCTACCAAATATAATGGGACAAAAGCTATCTTGTGGAGAACCAAGAACAAGAAAATCAGCGGGATATTTGGTTTTTCCACACAAGACTTCAACATCTCTAACAATTCCTATTGCAGATATAGTATCTCTATTGGCAAGTTTAATTGTAACATCAATATCTTCTAACTCAGCAGGTGCAATATCATGCATAATTTCTTCATACAAGGTAATAGGTATAACACTAGCACTGGCACCCATATCACATAAGCCATGATAACAATGATCTCCTATTTTAACAGAAATAACAGGCACGCCTACCACAGGTCTATGTTTATCTCTAGCACAAGGTTTAGCAATTCTAGCAGTTTCACCACGGAATTGAATAACATGCCCATCAATATTATCAGACAAGAGATCTTTAACAATAGCAATATTGGGTTCTACTTTGACTTTCTCAGGAGGTGTATAAGTTCTAATATTGCTTTTACGAACAACAGTTGAAGCTTTAGCATGATCCTTCATTCTAACAGGGAAAGGTGGTTTCTCAACATAAGAAGTGGGAACAATAGGATCATTATAAGTGACAGTCTTTTCTTCAACTTTAATAGGTGCAGCTACTTTTACTTCTATGGGAGGATGATATTTAAACCACTTCTCCTTGGGGAGATCAACATAAGTAGCAAAAGATTCACAGAAAGAAGCTACTATCTCAGAGTCAAGTCCATATTTAGTGCTAAACTTACGGAAAATATCGGTATCCATAAAAGATTTAACACAATCAAACTTAGGTGTCATACCTGACTCCTTACCTTCGTCGAGGTCCCAATCTTCAGAGTTGCGTTTAATTCTATCCAATAAATTCCATTTAAATTCAATAGTCTTCATCATAAAAGAGCCAACACAAGAAGTATCGAGCATGGTGCGATTGTTATTAGAAAGCTGAGCATAAAAACTTTGCATAATTACTTCTCTTGAGAGCTCATGATTGGGGCATGAATATAACATTGATTTAAGCCTCCCCCAAGCTTGAGCGATGCTTTCTCCTTCGCGAGGCCAAAAATTATATATATAATTGCGATCACGATGAACAAGATGCATAGGGTAATACTTTTGATGAAATTCCAATTTCAATCTTTCATAGTTCCATGATCTCATATCATCACATAGCCTATACCATGTCAATACGTCTCCCTTCAAAGATAAAGGGGAGGCTTTCTTCTTGACAACATCATCGGGTATACCTGCAAGCTTAAATAGTCCACAAACTTCATCCACATAGCGTAGATGTTCATCAGGATGCTTTGTTCCATCTCCTGTAAAAGTGTTAGCTAGCAGTTCCATCAAACCCGAAGGAATTTCAAAAGGAGTTTCATTTTCAATAGGTTCAGTAGGTTCAGTGGGTTTAGGAGCAACTCTTTGCTCTGCTGGACGGGGTGAAGATACCCCGAACAAGCCCCTCAGACAATTACTTTCCATAGTAACAAGTGACAGAAAATTTCAGCACACTATATAAATTTTTCCTTACCAAATTCCACCTACCAAAGGCGCTTCACTCCCCGGCAACGGCGCCAGAAAAGAGTCTTGATGACCCACAAGTATAGGGGATCTATCGTAGTCCTTTCGATAAGTAAGAGTGTCGAACCAAACGAGGAGCAGAAGGAAATGATAAGCGGTTTTCAGCAAGGTATTCTCTGCAAGTACTGAAATAAGTGGTAACAGATAGTTTTGTGATAAGATAAATTGTAACGAGCAACAAGTAACAAAAGTAAATAAAGTGCAGCAAGGTGGCCCAATCCTTTTTGTAGCAAAGGACAAGCCTGGACAAACTCTTATAATAGGAAAAGCGCTCCCGAGGACACATGGGAATATCGTCAAGCTAGTTTTCATCACGCTCATATGATTCGCGTTCGGTACTTTGATAATTTGATATGTGGGTGGACCGGTGCTTGGGTGCTGTTCTTACTTGAACAAGCATCCCACTTATGATTAACCTCTATTGCAAGCATCCGCAACTACAACAAAAGTATTAAGGTAAACCTAACCATAGCATGAAACATATGGATCCAAATCAGCCCCTTACGAAGCAACGCATAAACTAGGGTTTAAGCTTCTGTCACTCTAGCAACCCATCATCTACTTATTACTTCCCAATGCCTTCCTCTAGGCCCAAATAATGGTGAAGTGTTATGTAGTCGACGTTCACATAACACCACTAGAGGTTAGACAACATACATCTTATCAAAATATCGAACGAATACCAAATTCACATGACTACTAATAGCAAGACTTCTCCCTTGTCCTCAGGAACAAACGTAATTACTCACAAAGCATATTCATGTTCATAATCAGAGGGGTAATAATATGCATAAAGGATCTGAACATATGATCTTCCACCAAATAAACCAACTAGCATCAACTACAAGGAGTAATCAACACTACTAGCAACCTACTAGCACCAATCCCGGACTTGGAGACAAGAATTGGATACAAGAGATGAACTAGGGTTTGGAGATGAGATGGTGCTGGTGAAGATGTTGATGGAGATTGCCCTCTCCCGATGAGAGGAGCATTGGTGATGACGATGGTGATGATTTCCCCCTCCCGGAGGGAAGTGTCCCCGGCAGAACAGCTCTGCCGGAGCCCTAGATTGGTTCCGCCAAGGTTCCGCCTCGTGGCGGCGGAGTCTCGTCCCGAAAGGTTGCCTTCTATTTTTTTCTCATCGAAAGACTTCATATAGGAGAAGATGGGCGTCGGAGAGCCACCAGGGGGCCCACGAGGTAGGGGGCGCGCCCAGGGGGGGCGCCCCCACCCTCGTGAGCAGGGTGTGGCCCCCCTGGCCTTCATCTTGGGCGACGATTTTTCTTTATTTATTTTAAGATATTCCGTGGAGTTTCAGGACTTTTGGAGTTGCACAGAATAGGCCTTCAATATTTGCTCCTTTTCCAGCCCAGAATTCCAGCTGCCGGCATTCTCCCTCTTCATGTAAACCTTATAAAATAAGAGAGAATAGCCATAAGTATTGTGACATAACGTGAAATAACAGCCCATAATGCAATAAATATTGATATAAAAGCATGATGCAAAATGGACGTATCAAGGGCCTATCTATTTATTTTTATGCAAATTTTTATTTTTATTTGAGTCTCCATCTTCTCTTATAAATCATCAACTAAAGGGCACTATGATCATACTTGTGCATTGGATGTAGCTAATAGTCGAGTGTGTTTCATGAATGGATCAATGATTGAGCATGATGGGCTAGGGATAACTTTCTTTAGTGTTGATATTTTGAAAGACATGGTTGCTTATTGATATGCTTGAGTATTGAAGTTGTCATGTCAAATATAGACTATTGCTTTGAACCATCTAAAAGTCCAAATGTTCATGCAACAAAGAAAAAGAATATGTGATGAACATGTTAGGCAGCATTCCACGTCAAAAATTCTGTTTTTTATCATTTACCTACTCAAGGACGAGCTATTCTGAGATAGCAAGCACTAGCCCCCAAGCGTAGGAATTAAGCTTGGGGATGTTGATACATCTCCAATGTATCTATAATTTTTGATTGTTCCAAGTTGTTATATTATCATTCTTGTATGTTTTACAATCATTTTATAGCAACTTTATATAATTTTTTGGGACTAACCTATTGATAGGTCCATTTTGCATCATGTTTACCTATTGTTATTTATAATGTTTTAATGCATAATGATGCTTTTTGTAGTAATTATAATGCCTTTTCTCTCATAATATGCAAGGTTCACACAAAGAAGGAGAATACCAGCAGCTGGAATTCTGGACGTGAAAAAGCTACACCAGGCCACCTATTCTGCACAATTCTAAATGAGCTGAAACTTCATGGAGAATCTTTATGCAATATATAAGAATTATTGGAGCAAATAACTACCAGAGGGGGGCCCACCAGGTGGGCACAACCCACCTGGTGGGTTGTGCCCTCCTCGGCCCACTTCTGGTGCCCCTCTTCTGGTATATAAGTCATTTTGACCAAGAAAAATAAATAAGGAGAGGACTTTCAGGACGAAGCGCCGCCGTCTCGAGGCGGAACTTGGGCAGGAGCACTTTTGCCCTCCAGTGGAGCGATTCCGCCGAGGGAACTTCCCTCCCGGAGGGGGAAATCATCGTCATCATCATCACCAACAACTCTCCCATCTTGGGGAGGGAAATATCCATCAACATCTTCAATAGCACCATCTTCTCTCAAACCCAAGTTCATCTCTTGTGTTCAATCTTTGTACCGGAACCTTAGATTGGTGCTTGTGGGTGACTAGTAGTGTTGATTACATCTTGTAGTTGATTACTATATGGTTGGTTTGGTGGAAGATTATATGTCCAGATCCATTATGCTATTTAATACCACTCTGATCTTGAGCATGATTATCATTTGTGAGTAGTTACTTTTGTTCTTGAGGTCACAGGAGAAATCTTGTTGCAAGTAATCATGTGAACTTCATATGTGTTCGATAGTTTGATGATATGTACATTGTGATTCCCTTAGTGGTGTCATGTGAACGTCGACTACATGACACTTCACCTTATTAGGGACTAAGGGAAAGCATTGTGGAGTAGTTATTAGATGATGGGTTGCAAAAGTTAGAGAAGCTTAAACCCTAGTTTACGCGCTACTTCGTAAGGGACTGATTTGGATCCAAAAGTTTAATGTTATGGTTAGATTTTATCTTAATACTTTTCTCGTAGTTGCAGATGCTTGCGAGGGGGGTAATCATAAGTTGGAGGTTTGTTCAAGTAAGAACATCACCTAAGCACCAGTCCACCCACATATCAAATTATCAAAGTAGCGAACACAAATCAAACCAACATGATGAAAGTGACTAGATGAGATTCCCGTGTACCCTCAAGAATGCTTTGCTTATCATAAGAGACCGTCTTGGCCTATCCTTTTCCTCAAAAGGATTGGGCTACCTTTCTGCACTTCTGTTACCGTTACCGTTACTTGCTCGTTACAAATTATCTTGCTATCAAACTACTCGTTACTTATAATTTCAGTGCTTGCAGAGAATACCTTGCTGAAAACTACTTGTCATTTCCTTCTGCTCCTCGTTGGGTTCGACACTCTTACTTATAGAAAGGACTACGATTGATCCCCTATACTTGTCAGTCATCACCTATTGACATAGTGCCTAGTGCCAGTTGCTGTTTTTTTCTTGTTTTTTACTTCGTGGAATATCCCTATCAAACGGAGTCCAAACGCAGCGAATTTTTTTGGAGATTGTTTTTGGACCAGAAGATAACTTGGGAGCCAAGGAAGCGCCTGGGGGGAGGCCCATGGGGCCCACAAGACACCAGGGCGCGCCCTGATGGGTTGTGGGGCCCACGGGGGTCTCCTGCACCGCTTATTCACTCTATAAATATCCAAATATTCCAGAAACCCTAGGAGAGCAGACAAAACACAATTCCAGCCGCTGTAAGTTCCAGAACCACAAGATCCAATCTAGAGCCCTATTCCAGCACTCTGCCGGAGGGGAACACGACCATGGAGGGGTTCATCATCCTCATTGGTGCTCCTCCGATGATGCGTGAGTAGTTCACCATAGTCCTACGGGTCTGTAGGCAGTAGCTAGATGGCTTCTTTTCTCTTTTCGATTCTCAATACAATGGTCTCTCGGAGATCTATTTGATGTAAAGTTTTTGCGGTGTGTTTGTTGGGATCCGATGAATTTTGAGTTTATGATCAGATCTATATCCATGAATATTATTTGAGTTTCTTTGATCTCTTATATGCATAATTGTTATAGCCTCGTATTTCTTCTCCGAATCATTGGTTTAGTTAGGCCAACTAGATTGATTTTTCTTGCCATGGGAAGAGGTGCTTTGTGATGGGTTCGATCTTGCGGTGTCCTCACCCAGTGACTGAAGGGGTAGCAAGGCACACATGTATCGTTGCTATTAAGGATAAAATGATGGGGTCTATTCCTACATGAGTAGATCTTGTCAACATCATGTCATCATTGCATTACTCTATTTCGCCATGAACTTAATACACTGGATGCATGTTGGATAGCGGTCGATGTGTGGAGTAATAGTAGTAGATGCAGAATCATTTCGGTCTACTAATCTTGGACGTTATGCCTATATACATGATCATTGCCTTGGACATCATCATAATTATTCGATCTTCTATCAATTGCCCAATAGTAATTTCTCTACCCACCGTATGCTATTTTCTCGAGAGAAGACACTAGTGAAATCTACGGCCCCCGGTTCTATCTTTTGTCATATTGCTTTCAGATCTATTTTTCACCGTATTTCTTTTCAGATCTATTATTCCAAAAACCCAAAAATGCTTTGCTGCACTTTTTATTTGCATCTTTTATTTCGCATTTTATTCAGCCTATTTATCCAATCTTGTACAATTTAATCTATATTTTTACCGAGGAGGGATTGACAAGCCCTCTTACGCACCGGGTTGCAAGTATTTGTTCATTGTGTGCAGGTACCGTTTACATAGTGTTGCTTGGTTCTCCTACTGGTTTGATAACCATGGTATCACAACTAAGGGAAATACCTACCGTCGTTGTACTGCATCATCCCTTCCTCTTTGGGGAAATACCGATGTAGTTTCAAGCCGCATTAGCCGCCATAGCCGTAGCTCACCCTCCCCCGCTCCATCATCGCCGTAGCTAGGCCCCCCGCCTCTCTCATTCGTGCATGCCACTTCGCTCCTGGAACTCGCAAGAGTCTGACGGGCCCTCTGGCTCGCCTCGCTACTCCCCAAGCGCCTTCCCCGGCAAGCACCCGAGCCCACCACCGCTCCGCGCCATTGTTCCGGCCACCTCCGGCCGCCCTCGCGTGAACTAGTGTCGTCGTTCGACGCGCCTCTTTGCGCGCATTTAGACGCGCTCACCCCATGCATGTTTTGTTTGCGTGTTGGCGATTCCCGGCATGCGCCCGACCCCTCCGTCGTAGTTTTGGCCACGACGGCTAAACGTTGGCGCCGCGGCTGACGTGTTTGACCCTGGCGCCCGCCCCGCGTCACTAACATGTTGGCCTCATAGTTTAGTAATTAGTTTAAGTTTAAAATTAATCAAATAATTAAATGGACACTGACAGCTTGGTCCAACCACTTAATTAGATTAATTAGGTTTAAATTAAACTTGTTTTAATAAAATGATAAACGGTCAACCCGGTTCACTGCTAGTTGGGTGTTGATTGGGCCCCTGGTCCCACCAGTCAGTGACTGTGGCTAGACCACAATGGGTACAAAAGGTAAATGCCCTGTTTAAAAAAATCGAATTAAGTAATTATATTAAATCAAGTAAGTATAGAGTACCCTGACTCGGGCGAAGGCCATCCGGGCACCTTCTATGCAGGCCGACCGCTTGACGGCGTCAATCCGAGGACGCGCCTCGACCAGCCGCTTCACAAGTCCGAAGTAGCTGCTGGGTATGGGCTCGGCTGGCCAAAGACGGACTATTACATCCTTCATGGCTAGTCCGGCCACCCTGTGCAGCTCCATCAGCTACTTCAGCTGATCGCTGAGGGGCGTCGGTTACTTTGGCGCAAGGCACTGCGACCAGATAGCTTCTCCATTGAACTCCTCTCTTTGGCGCGGAAGAACTCGAGGGCGTCAGCAATACTCCTCGGCAGATCCGCGAATGCGCCTAGAGAACTCCAAACTCGGGTCAACAAAATGAATCTCTTCCTTGTAAATATACTCTGCATAAGAAAGGCCTTACCAACCACTATTTGCCTCGCCTCTTGGATCTCCGGGCGAGCGCCTTGGGCCTCAACCGGGGCTTCCTTCACGCTCTCAAGAGCTTTGGTGAGCTCGGAGGCTTGTTCCAAACTCTTCTGATCCAAGGACCCGCACTTAGCAATGGCGTCCTTGAGCTCCTATTCGACCTCCCCCACCCAAGCCTCATGTCTTCGGCGAGTGGTTTGCTCCACCTCTAACTCCTTCGCTGCTTTGTCAGCGGTCGCCTTGCTCACCTCCGCCTCCTTCTTGGCTTGGGCGAGGGGGCTCTTGAGGGACTCGACCTCGACTGCGCCAGTTGTGAGTATAGTCATAACATTCAGTAAATTTAAAGAAATGGCACACATATCACTTCGGGTATGTAATAGTGTCGCATACCTTGGGTTTCGTCAAACCTCTTATTGACACGGTCGAGTTCCTCATCGACTAGCCGAAGCTTCCGATTGAGCTCAAAACCTCTGCGGCATGTGCAGTAGCCGCCAGCATAGACGCCTGTCCAACACGATAGTACGTAACATTATCAACTTGTTTTTGATCCTTTGTCCAGATCGTTCTAATCCGAATAGAGTCTCAGGGGCTACTATTTATGCATAGGTTCAGCCTTGCACATATATAAAAAAACTTGAAAGAGAATTACATCGCATACCTCAAAGCCTGTCAGTAGGCTGTTGAAGGCTTCGGTCAGTCCGCTCTTCATGGACCGGACCTTTTCCATAACCGCCCCATCAGGGTGCAGTGTTCCTCCATGATGAAGGCATGTTGCAGTGCTTCCTGGAGAGCATCAGCGGCCTCCGGATTGACAGAGGCCATCGATGGAGCTGCTGCTCCTCCCTCCTTTGTCAAAGGGGGTGTTGGTCCGAACCCGGAGCCGCATTAGTCTCCGGGACGGTGTTCGGCAGGGCCCGAACTGTTGAGCCCCCCCACCCTCAATGGTCATGGGGGTCGCCATGCCCCGCTCTACAGCGTCCAAGGTGTTATCCTCGGACGCCTTCTGGACAGCCTCGTCCACTCCTACTTGTCCAGGAGATGTCCTTTGAGACGACACCTCGGTGTCCTCCATGGCAGGGGGGAGAAGGCGCGCGATGGTCTGTCACTCTCCACCTCTCCAGGTGGCAGAGAGTTCCCCTCCGAAGAGGAGGGAATTGGGATCTCGCGCAGAGGGCTAAAAAGGCAAACAAAGATATGATTCATATAACAAAGGCAGATTAAGCGAAAATTGTACAAGTAAGTGATACGTCTCCAACGTATCTATAATTTTTGATTGTTCCATGCTATTATATTACCCCTTTTGTATGTTTATGGGCTTTATTTTACACATTTATATCATTTTTGGGACTAACCTACTAACCAGAGGCCCAGCCCATATTGCTGTTTTTTTTCCTATTTCAGTATTTCGAAGAAAAGGAATATCAAATGGAGTCCAAACAGAATGAAACATTCAGGAGCGTGATTTTTGGAACAAACGTGATCCAAAGGACTTGGAGTGCAAGTCAAGAAGCAGCCGAGGCTCCCACGAGATAGGAGGGCGCTCCCCCCTGTAGGGCGCGCCCCCTGTCTCGTGGGCCCCTCGGGCGGCCACCGACGTACTTCTTCCTCCTATATATACCTACGTACCCCGAAAACATCCAGGAGCACCACGAAACACAATTTCCACCACCGTAACCTTCTGTATCCACGAGATCTCATCTTGGAGCCTTCGCCGACACTCTGCCGGAGGGGGAATCGACCATGGAGGGCTTCTACATCAACATCCTTGCCCCTTCGATGAGTTGTGAGTAGTTTACCACAGACCTACGGGTCCATAGTTATTAGCTAGATGGCTTCTTCTCTCTTTTTGGATCTCAATACAATGTTCTCCCCCTCTTTTGTGGAGATCTATTCGATGTAAACTCTTTTTGCGGTGTGTTTGTCGAGATCTGATGAATTGTGGGTTTATGATCAAGTTTATCTATGAATAATATTTGAATGTTCTCTGAATTCTTTTATGTATGATTGAGGTATCTTTGCAAGTCTCTTCGAATTATCAGTTTGGTTTGGCCTACTAGATTGATCTTTCTTGCCATGGGAGAAGTCCTTGGCTTTGGGTTCAATCTTGCGGTGTCCTTACCCAGTGACAGAAAGGGTTGCAAGGCACGTATTGTATTGTTGCCATCGAGGACAACAAGATGGGGTTTATATCATATTGCATGATTTTATCCCTCTACATCATGTCATCTTGCTTAATGTGTTACTCTATTCTTATGAACTTAATACTCTAGATGCAGGCAGGAGTCAGTCGATGTGTGGAGTAATAGTAGTAGATGCAGGCAGGAGTCGGTCTACTTGTTATGGATGTGATGCCTATATACATGATCATGCCTAGATAATCTCATAACTATGCGCTTTTCTATCAATTGCTCGACAGTAATTTGTTCACCCACCGTAATACTTATGCTATCTTGAGAGAAGCCACTAGTGAACCCTATGGCCCCCGGGTCTATCTCTTATCATATTTGCTTTCAATCTACTTTTATTTGCATCTTTACTTTTTGCATCTATATTATAAAATACCAAAAATATATTTATCTTATCTTACTTTTGAGGAGCCTCCTACTGGATTGATACCTTGGTTCTCAAAAACTGAGGGAAATACTTACGCTACTATTGCTGCATCACCCTCTCCTCTTCGAGGAAAATCAACGCAAGCTCAAGACGTAGCAAGAAGGATTTCTGGCGCCGTTGTCGGGGAGGTCTTCGCTCAAGTCAAGACATACCAAGTACCCATTGCAAACCCATCTCCCTCACATTTACATTATTTGCCATTTGCCTCTCGTTTTCCTCTCCCCCACTTCACCCTTGCCGTTTTATTCGCCCTCTTTTTCGCTTGCTTTCTTTGTCCTTGCCTTTGTTTGCCGTTATGTCTGAAATTGGGGAGATTATCGTCAATATGGACAACCATGATAACATGGAAAATTTTGATGCTCCGGCTGAAGAACCCCCTATCTTGCATTCTAAAAAGTTTCGAATCGGTAGGGGTAACATCATTGGAAAAGGTGTCATTCAAGATTTCTTTACTTGTGCCAGTGCTTTACCTTCCATGGGTGGTTCTATTCTTCATAAAACTAGTAGTCTCGCGGATGCCATTGCTATGCTAGTGGTTGAACTTGAAAGACAATTTATGCATATGCATCCTTGCGTACAAAGAATTTTCTAGAATTTTCCAATATTGAGCATTCTTCTGTTAAACGCGCTATTACTATCTTCTTGGCTCATGAGTTTAGATTTATCATAAGAGAGGCCAAAGAAATTTTTGTGCACTATAGGGTGGACGCCGGTCGTCCTCCCATAGAGGCGATCCTCTATGATCAAGAGGAATTTAGGCGTTTTCAATCTTCAGACTATGTTGCTTCTAATGAAAACCTTAGAAAAAAGGTTCCTACCAATTTCTTGGTTGATTGCATTAACGAGCTTAATAATGATTTTGCCCTTCGAAACGATGAGCTAGGATACTCTCTTGAGTATAGGCTCACAAAATTTTGCCAAAAGAATGCTTTTAGTGATGAAATAGTTGTGCACTATGAAGGGCCAAAGGAGGAACCCGTTCCTCCTGTGATTGATCTTGGGGACCTTTGTCCCACTAAATTTAGCCATTTTGATTACTTTTGCTTGCCTCAAAGGAAACTTGCTGCCGAACGTAGAGAATATGAGATGAGCTTTCAAGATCTATCTTATTATTATGGCACTACTTAGATCTATCTTCGCTTTTATGCCTAGCTAGGGGCGTTAAACGATAGCGCTAGTTGGGAGGCAACCCAATTTTCTTTATGTTTTTGTTTTTGCTCCTGTTTAGTAATAAATCTTGCATCTACCTTCTGTTTAGATGTGTTTTTATCTTTTAATTAGTGTTTGTGCCAAGTAGAACCTATAGGATAACCTACGATGATAGATGATTTGGTTCTGCTGAAAAACAGAAACTTTGCATGCACAAATATAATTTTTTTAAATCACAGGAACGTGATTTTGCGTTGATTCTTTTTTCTGCTGATCAATAAACAAATTTTCCAGGACTTCCTATTTTGGTAGGATTTTTAGAGTTCCAGAAGTTTGCGTTAGTTACAGATTGCTACAGACTGTTCTGTTTTTGACAGATTCTGTTTTTCGTGTGTTGTTTGCTTATTTCAATGCATCTATGGCTAGTAAATTAGTTTATAAACCATAAGGAAGTTGGAATACAGTAGGTTTAACACCAAAATAAATAAAGAATGATTTCATTACAGTACCTTATGTGGTGGTTTTGTTTTCTTTCACTAACGGAGCTTATAAGATTTCCTGTTGAGTTTTGTGTTGTGAAGTTTTCAAGTTTTGGGTAATGCTTTTATGGACTATGGAATAAAGGGTGGCAAGAGCCTAAGCTTGGGTATGCCCATGGCACCCCAAGATATTCAAGGATAGCCAAAAGCCTAAGCTTGGGGATACCCCGGGAAGGCATCCCCTCTTTCGTCTTCGTTCATTGGTAACTTTACTTGGAGCTATATTTTTATTCGCCACATGATATGTGTTTTGCTTGGAGCGTCGTGTATTATATTAGTCTTTGATTTTTAGTTTACCACAATCATCCTTTCTGTACACACCTTTTGGGAGAAGCCTATTTGATTAGAATTTGCTAGAATACTCTATGTGCTTCACTAATATCTTTTGAGCTTGATAGTTTTTGCTCTAGTGCTTCACTTATATCTTTTAGAGCATGGTGGTATCTTAATTTTGAAGAAATTTCTAGTCTCTCATGCTTCACTTATATTATTTTGAGAGTCTTTTAGAACAGCATGGTATTTTCTATGGTCATAAAGTTGGTCCTAGAATGATGAGCATCCAAGTTGGGTATAATAAAAACTATCATAGAAAAGTGAATTGGATGCTATGATCAATTCGATGCTTGATAATTGTTTTGAGACATGGAGGTAGTGATATTAAAGTTATGCTAGTTGGGTGATTATGGATTTAAAGAATGCTTGTGTTGAAGTTTGTGATTCCCGTAGAATGCACGTATGGTGCACCGCTTTGTGATGAAGTTGGAGAACAATTTTATTTATTGAGTGTCTTCCTTATGAGTGGCGGTCGGGGACGAGCAATGGTCTTTTCCTACCAATCTATCCCCCTAGGAGCATGCGCGTAGTGCTTTGGTTTTTGATTACTTCTAAATTTTTGCAATAAGTGCATGAGTTCTTTTTATTAATGTTGAGTCCATGGATTATACGCACCCTTTCACCCTTCCATCATTGCTAGCCTCTCTTGTACCGTGCAACTGTCGCCGGTACCATACACCCACCATATACCTTCCTCAAAACAGCCACCATACCTACCTATTATGGCATTTTCATAGCCATTCCAAGATATATTGCCATGCAACTTTCCACCATTCCGTTCATATGACACACATTACTTTTGTCATGTTGCCCTTTGCATGATCATGTATTTGACATTGTATTTGTGGCAAGGCCACCTTCACAATTTTCATACATGTCGCTCTTGATTCATTGCATATCCCGGTACACCGCCGGAGGCATTCATATAGAGTCATACTTTGTTCTAGCTTTGAGTTGTAAATCCATAAAAGTGTGACGATCTTCATTATTAGAGCATTGTCCTAGTGAGGAAAGGATGATGAAGACTACGATTCCCCCACAAGTCGGGATGAGACTTCGGACTTTACAAAAAAAGGCCAAAAAGAAAAAAAAGGCCAAAGAAAAAAAAGAAAAAAAAAGGAAAAGAAGAAAAGAAAAAATAAAATGAGAGAAAAAGAGAGAAGGGACAATGCTACCATCTCTTTTTCCACACTTGTGCTTCAAAGTAGCACCATGATCTTCATGATAGAGAGTCTCATATGTTGTCACTTTCATATACTAGTGGGAATTTTTCATTATAGAACTTGGCTTGTATATTCCAATGATGGGCTTCCTCAAAAATGCCCTAGGTCTTCGTGAGCAAGCAAGTTGGATGCACACCCACTTAGTTCCTTTTGTTGAGCTTTCATATATTTATAGCTCTAGTGCATCCGTTGCATGGAAATCCCTACTCACTCACATTGATATCTATTAATGGGCATCTCCATAGCCCGTTGATACGCCTAGTTGATGTGAGACTATCTTCTTCTTTTTTGTCTTCTCCACAACCACCATTCTATTCCACATATAGTGCTATGTCCATGGCTCACGCTCATGTATTGCGTGAAAGTTGAAAAAGTTTGAGATTACTAAAGTATGAAACAATTGCTTGGCTTGTCATCGGGGTTGTGCATGATTAAATACTTTGTGTGATGAAGATAGAGCAACAGCCAGACTATATGATTTTTTAGGGATAACTTTCTTTAGCCATGTTATTTTGAGAAGACATGATTACTTTGATTAGTATGCTTGAAGTATTACTATTTCTTATGTCAATATTAACTTTTATTTTGTATCATTTGGATCTGAACATTCATGCCACAATAAAGAAAATTACATTGAGAACTATGCTAGGTAGCATTCCACATCAAAAATTCTCTTTTTATCATTTACCTACTCGAGGACGAGAAGGAATTAAGCTTGGGGATGCTTGATACGTCTCCAACGTATCTATAATTTTTGATTGTTCCATGCTATTATATTACCCCTTTTGGATGTTTATGGGCTTTATTTTACACATTTATATTATTTTTGGGACTAACCTACTAACCGGAGGCCCAGCCCATATTGCTGTCTTTTTTGCCTATTTCAGTATTTCGAAGAAAAGGAATACCAAACGGAGTCCAAATGGAATGAAACATTCGGGAGCGTGATTTTTGGAACAAATGTGATCTAGAGGACTTGGAGTGCAAGTCAAGAAGCAGTCGAGGCTCCCACGAGATAGGAGGGTGCACCCCCCTGTAGGGCACGCCCCCCTATCTCGTGGGCCCCTCGGGCAGCCATCGACGTACTTCTTCCTCCTATATATACCTACGTACCTGAAAACATCCAGGAGCACCACGAAACACAATTTTCACCACCGTAACCTTCTGTATCCGTGAGATCTCATATTGGAGCCTTCACCGGCACTCTGCCGGAGGGGGAATCGACCATGGAGGGCTTCTACATCAACATCCTTGCCCCTCCGATGAGTTGTGAGTAGTTTACCACAGACCTACGGGTCCATAGTTATTAGCTAGATGGCTTCTTCTCTCTTTTTGGATCTCAATACAATGTTCTCCCCCTCTCTTGTGAGATCTATTCGATGTAAACTCTTTTTGTGGTGTGTTTGTCGAGATCTAATGAATTGTGGGTTTATGATCAAGTTTATCTATGAATAATATTTGAATCTTCTATGAATTCTTTTATGTATGATTGAGTTATCTTTGCAAGTCTCTTCGAATTATCAGTTTGGTTTGGCCTACTAGATTGATCTTTCTTGCCATGGGAGAAGTGCTTAGGTTTGGGTTCAATCTTGCGGTGTCCTTACCCAGTGACAGAAAGGGTTGCAAGGCACGTATTGTATGGTTGCCATCAAGGACAACAAGATGGGGTTTATATCATATTGCATGAGTTTATCCCTCTACATCACGTCATCTTGCTTAATGCGTTACTCTGTTCTTATGAACTTAATACTCTAGATGCAGGCAGGAGTCGGTCGATGTGTGGAGTAATAGTAGTAGATGCAGGCAGGAGTCGGTCTACTTGTTATGGACGTGATGCCTATATACATGATCATGCCTAGATAATCTCATAACTATGCGCTTTTCTATCAATTGCTCGACAGTAATTTGTTCACCCACCGTAATACTTATGCTATCTTGAGAGAAGCCTCTAGTGAAACCTACTGCCCCCGGGTCTATCTTTTATCATATTTGCTTTCAATCTACTTTTATTTGCATCTTTACTTTTTGCATCTATATTATAAAATATCAAAAATATATTTATCTTATCATACTATCTCTATCAGATCTCACTTTCGCAAGTGGCCATGAAGGGATTGACAACCCCTTTATTGCATTGGTTGCGAGTTCTTTGTTTGTTCGTGTAGGTGCGTGGGACTTTTGAGGAGCCTCCTACTGGATTGATACATTGGTTCTCAAAAACTGAGGGAAATACATACGCTACTATTGCTGCATCACCCTTTCCTCTTCAAGGAAAACCAACGCGAGCTCAAGACATAGCAAGAAGGATTTCTGGCGCCGTTGCCGGGGAGGTCTTCGCTCAAGTCAAGACATACCAAGTACCCATCACAAACCCATCTCCCTCGCATTTACATTATTTGCCATTTGCCTCTCGTTTTCCTCTCCCCCACTTCACCCTTGCGTTTTATTCGCCCTCTCTTTCCCAATCTCCTCCTCTCTTTCGCTTGCCTTTTTTCCGTTTGCTCGTGTGTTAGATCGGTTACCTTGTTGTTATGGTTAGTCCTCCTATCCTTATTATTACTCCCGAACATGAAATCCTCAATTTTAAGCAAAGGGAGGGAGAAAATTTAAAAGACTTGGCATAGAATTTGCAATGCTCAAAATAGATCTACTAGGAAGCTTTCTACTTCCGTTTTTCTCCGCAATTTTTATGTAGGCATCACTCCTTGGAATAGATGTGTTCTTGATACTGTTGCCGGAGGTGATTTCTTGAGTAGCCATACGTTTGATGCTTATAATGCTATGTTAGATTTGTTTGTCCCACCACCTCTTTTGGTTAATGGAACTGTTTTAACTTTAGAACACATTATGCAACAGCTTGATATTATTGAAAATAAAATTGCCACTGTTGAGTTCATTGAAAATTTGGATAAAAAGATTCATAATAATATCACCCAATATGGATCTAGGGTTGGAGTTACTTTGAAAAATCTTAAAGAGAAAGAACCTATAGTTCATGAAAAAATAGATCTAGATTCTATTAGAATTGGTAAATTTGAGGATATAATTACAACTTAGGTTCTACGATTTCGTCCATGAAAAACACTCCAAAAACCCCTACAAAAACTGCCAAGTTTATTTATGTTCCTAAAAATAAGGGTGAATCTTCTAGTAAGGGAGACGCGGATCTCAAATCCATAAGTGTTCATCCCAATTGTCTCTCTATCGTTAAGGAACCTTTTGCTACAAAGGAAGTTCTTGATTTTTTGCCCAAAGGTTTAATCTTTGACAAAAAGGAAAAAACTCCTAAATATTATAAGTGCTCTATTGATGAATTTAGTGCCAAAGATGGCACTACTTAGATCTATCTTCGCTTTTATGCCTAGCTAGGGGCGTTAAACAATAGCGCTAGTTGGAAGGCGACCCAATCTTCTTTGTGTTTTTTGTTTTTGTTCCTGTTTAGTAATAAATCTTGCATCTACTGTTTATATGTGTTTTTATCTTTTAATTAGTGTTTGTGCCAAGTAGAACCTATAGGATAACCTATGATGATAGTTGATTTGATTCTGCTGAAAAACAGAAACTTTGTGCGCATGAATTTAGTTTTGTTAAATCACAGAAACGTGCTTTTGCGTTGATTCTTTTTGATGCTGATCAATAGACACATTTTCCAGTACTTCGTATTTTGGTAGGATTTTTAGAGTTCCATAAGTTTGCATTAGTTACAGATTGCTACAGACTGTTCTGTTTTTGACAGATTCTGTTTTTCGTGTGTTTTTGCTTATTTTGATGCATCTATGGCTAGTAAAATAGTTTATAAACCTTAGACAAGTTGGAATATAGTAGGTTTAACACCAAAATAAATAAAGAATGAGTTCATTACAGTACCTTATGTGGTGGTTTTGTTTTCTTTCACTAACGGAGCTTATAAGATTTCCTGTTGAGTTTTGTCTTGTGAAGTTTTCAAGTTTTGGGTAAAGCTTTTATGGACTATGGAATAAGGAGTGGCAAGAGCCTAAGCTTGGGGATGCCCATGGCACCCCAAGATATTCAAGGATAGCCAAAATCCTAAGCTTGGGGATGCCCCGGGAAGGCATCCCCTCTTTCGTCTTCGTTCATTGGAACTTTACTTGGAGCTATATTTTTATTCGCCACATGATATGTATTTTGCTTGGAGCGTCGTGTATTATATTAGTATTTTCTTTTTAGTTTACCACAATCATCCTTGATGTACACACCTTTTGGGAGAAGCCCACTTGATTAGAATTTGCTAGAATACTCTATGTGCTTCACTTATATCTTTTGAGCTTGATAGTTTTTGCTCTAGTGCTTCTCTTATATCTTTTAGAGCACGGCGGTGGATTAATTTTGAATAAATTGCTAGTATCTCATGCTTCACTTATATTATTTTGAGAGTCTTTTAGAACAGCATGGTATTTGCTATGGTTACAAATTTGGTCCTAGAATGATGAGCATCCAAGTTGGGTATAATAAAAACTATCGTAGAAAGTTAATTGGATGCTATGATCAATTTGATACTTGATAATTGTTTCATATATGGAGGTAGTGATATTAAAGTCATGCTAGTTGGGTGATTATGAATTTAAAGAATGCTTGTGTTGAAGTTAGCAAGTCCCGTAGCATGCACGTATGGTTAAAGTTGTGTGACAAATTTGAAACATGAAGTGTACCTGGCTTGTGCATCCTTATGAGTGGCGGTCGGGGACGAGCGATGATCTTTTCCTACCAATCTATCCACCTAGGAGCATGCACGTAGTGCTTGATTTTTGATGACTTCTAAATTTTTGCAATAAGTATCTGAGTTCTTTTGACTAATGTTGAGTCCATGGATTATACGCACTTTTACCTTTCCGCCTTTGCTAGCCTCTTCGGTACCGTGCATTGCCCTTTCTCACCTTGAGAGTTGGTGCAAACTTCGCCGGTGCATCCAAACCCCGAGATACAATACGCTCTATCACACATAAACCTCCTTATATCTTCCTCAGAACAGCCACCATACCTACCTATTATGGCATTTCCATAGCCATTCCTAGATATATTGCCATGCAACTTTCCACCGTTCCGTTCTTCATCATCATGACATACTTTACTTTTGTCATATTGCCATTGCATGATCATGTAGTTGACATCGTACTTGTGGCAAAGCCACCATGCATAATTTCTCATACATGTCACTCTTGATTCATTGCACCATCCCGGTACACCGCCGGAGGCATTCATATAAAGTCATATCTTGTTCTAGTTTCGAGTTGTAATTCATATGTTGTAATCAATAGAAGTGTGATGGTCATCATTATTAGAGCATTGCCCAAAAAAAGCCAAAAAAGGCCCAAAAAAGAAAAAAATAAAAAAAATAAAAAGGGCAATGTTACTATCTCTTTTTCCACACTTGTGCTTCAAAGTAGCACCTTGTTCTTCATGTAGTGAGTCTCATATATTGTGCTTCAAAGTAGCACCATGTTTTTCATATAGTGAGTCTCATAGGTTGTGTTTTTCATACTAGTGGGAATTTTTCATTATAGAACTTGGTTTGTATATTCCTACAATGGGCTTCCTCAAATGCCCTAGGTCTTAGTGAGCAAGCAAGTTGGATGCACACCCACTAGTTTTCTTTTGTTGAGCATTCATTTATAGCTCTAGTGCATCTGTTGCATGGCAATCCCTACTCCTCATGTTGACATCAATTGATGGGCATCTCCATAGCCCATTGATTATCCTCGTCAATGTAAGACTTTCTCCTTTTTTGTCTTCTCCACACAATCCCCATCATCATATTCTATTCCACCCATAGTGCTATATCCATGGCTCACGCTCATGTATTACGTGAAGGTTGAAAAAGTTTGAGATTATTTAAGTACGAAACAATTGCTTGTCTTGTCATCGGGGGTATAGAAGTTGGGAACATCTTTGTGTGACGAAAATGAAGCATAGCCTAACTATATGATTTTGTAGGGATGAACTTTCTTTTGCCATGTATTTTGAGAAGACATGATTACTTTGATTAGTATGCTTGAAGTGTTACTATTTCTTTTATCAATATGAACTTTTATTTTGAATCATTTGGATTTGAACATTCATGCCACAATAAAGAAAATTACATTGAGAATTATGCTAGGTAGCATTCCACATCAAAAATTCTGTTTTTATCATTTACCTACTCGAGAACGAGCAGGAATTAAGCTTGGGGATGCTTGATACGTCTCCAACGTATCTACAATTTTTTATTGTTCCATGCTATTATATTACCCCTTTTGGATGTTTATGGGCTTTATTTTACACATTTATATCATTTTTGGGACTAACCTACTAACTGGAGGCCCAGCCCGTATTGCTATTTTTTTGCCTATTTCAGTATTTCAAAGAAAAGGAATATCAAACGGAGTCCAAACGGAATGAAACCTTCGGGAGCGTGATTTTTGGAACGAACGTGATTCAGAGGACTTGGAGTGCAAGTCAAGAAGCAGCCGAGGCGGCCACGAGAGGGGAGGGCGCGCCCACCCCTACAGGGCACGCCCCCTGTCTCGTGGGCCCCTCGGGCGGCCACCGACATACTTCTTCCTCCTATATAAGTCTACGTACCCCGAAAACATCCAGGGAGCCAACGAAACACAATTTCCACTGCCGTAACCTTCTGTATCCGTGACATCCCATCTTGGAGCCTTCGCCGGCGCTCTGCCGGAGGGAGAATCAACCATGGAGGGCTTATACATCAACACCATAGCCCCTCCGATGAGTTGTGAGTAGTTTACCACAGACCTTCGGGTCCATAGTTATTAGCTAGATGGCTTCTTCTCTCTTTTTGGATCTCAATACAATGTTCTCCCCTCTCTTGTGGAGATCTATTTGATGTAAACTCTTTTTGCGGTGTGTTTGTCGAGATACGATGAATTGTGGGTTTATGATCAAGTTTATCTATGAGAAATATTTGAATCTCCTCTGAATTCTTTTATGTATGATTGAGTTATCTTTGCAAGTCTCTTTGAATTATCAGTTTGGTTTGGCCTACTAGATTGATCTTTCTTGCCATGGGAGAAGTGCTTAGCTTTGGGTTCAATCTTGCGGTGTCCTTACCCAGTGACAGAAAGGGATGCAAGGCACGTATTGTATTGTTGCCATCGAGGATAAAAAGATGGGGTTTATATCATATTGCATGAGTTTATCCCTCTACATCATGTCATCTTGCTTAATGCGTTACTCTGTTCTTTATGAACGTAATACTCTAGATGCAGGTAGGAGTCGGTCGATGTGTGGAGTAATAGTAGTAGATGCAGGCAGGAGTCGGTCTACTTGTTGCGGACGTGATGCCTATATACATGATCATGCCTAGATAATCTCATAATTATTCGCTTTTCTATCAATTGCTCCACAGTAATTTGTTCACCCACCGTAATACTTATGTTATCTTGAGAGAAGCCTCTAGTGAAACCTATGGCCGCCGGGTCTATTTTTTATCATATTTGCTTTCAATCTACTTTTATTTGCATCTTTACTTTTTGCATCTATATTATAAAATACCAAAAATAGATTTATCTTATCATACTATCTCTATCAGATCTCACTTTCGCAAGTGGCCATGAAGGGATTGATAACCCCTTTATTGCGTTGGTTGCGAGTTCTTTGTTTGTTTGTGTAGGTGCGTGTGACTTTTGAGGAGCCTCCTACTGGATTGATACCTTGGTTCTCAGAAACTGAGGGAAATACTTATGCTACTATTGCTGCATCACCCTTTCCTCTTCAAGGAAAACCAACGCAAGCTCAAGACGTAGCAGTGCGTCGGGCTTTCTGAGCCAGATCGGTAGATGACGAGAGGTGATGGCGAGAGTTGTAGCGAGGGGATGGCTACTTGCTATGTGGTGTGGTGGCACGGAGTGTTGAGTGTAGGGAGGGCTATGGGGTGGCGCTTGTCGTTAGAATGATGGTTTGGCTATGGGGTGGAACCCTGTAACTCTATTCAAAATCCCTGGAATTCATGTTGCTTGAAAGTCGATGGACAGTCTGAATGGTCATGCACCTACTCCATGCGCCTAAATATTTTTTTAGTGAAGGGATTCGCGCGCTCATATGAGCGTTCTCCGCCGGCATGCACACCTCTGACAGGTAGATAAATATGTTCTAACTTAAGCCGCTACAAAGATCAGTACGTAATTGTTCATTTTAGTTAGCACCGCTCCCGTGGTAGGGAATATGTTTGTAGTGGTGCATAGCCTGCAACCGTTTTTCAGCCCCAAAAGGATTATGACCAGTCCCTGGTACACAAATCAGCATATAAATTTTGTAGAGATTGCAAAAGAAAAGGACGCCGGAAAAGAGTTTTCGTATTTGCTGGCATAAATACTACTAGGCAGTGCACAAGTTCACAATGTGCGATTTTTTCAGAAACATGCAACTTAGGACATCTATAATGCCGACCCTCAAACTGCCCGCATCCGTTCGGACCATGTGGTTCGGACGTGTTTTGCCATCCAACATGGTTCTGCATCGTCTGTTCGGCGGTTTGGATGCACGTTTTCCCGAAAACCAGTGACAAACTCAGGGGGCCTTTGCGAGCGCCCGTACCACTGTGATGCCCGTGTCTGGCAACCGTGGCCCATCCAAAAACCCTCTTCCTCGTCTGTGTGCTTTCCTGTCGATGCTGGTGAGCAACTTTAAAGAGCGTCAGCACCACATTCATGTCGGCCCAGACTGGACGCGACCTCTCACTGGAGCTAGCATTGAAGCGGTGCGCCACCTGAGAGCGCCGTCCGCGCCACTTCCCGATGCACACGACGTCTCCCTGCCTTCAAACGACACCAGTCCTTTCGCCTTCCTCCATTAAACGTGCCTGGTTGTTGAGAAACCTACTCCTACGCCACCCGTCCATTCGTCTACTGCCCACCATTAAGGACCTCTCCGCCTGGCCATCCCTCCGCCTGCTATTTAAACCCCGGACGAACAACATAGCCGCATCTGTCCATCCTCTTCCACTCTCTATCTCCACTCCGCACCACACCCGCCATGGCTTCCTCGAGCTCCAAAGACTTGTGGGACGGCCTCTCGTCTGAACAGAAGGAGGAGATCCCCGCCATTGTGGCAGATTGGCATGAGTCGGCGCTACGGACACGCCAATGGTAGAGGCGGCCAACGACGAGTTGTTGCCACCATCCGCATCGACCAATGTCGTCATCACCATGGGCGAGGCCCATGATCACTACACCGACATGGCGCTGGAGGAGCAGGGGGCGCATTCTGGCAGGCGCAAGCCGAACAGACCTACAACCTCCGCCTACTCGACGAGCATCGACGCACGGAGGAGCTACCCGTTGCCGGCGCGGCCATTGTGCTGGACATGGAAGTGGACGAGCGGGAGGCTCTGCTCTTCTCCTACCGCTCTGCACGTGACATCCGTCATGACCGTTGGCTCTACAGCTATTACAAGGCGGATTTAGAGGCCGGCTACAAGGAGATGGACGAGGCGCAGATGAAATTTACGGGCGCGACAATGATGGCGGCAAGGAGCCTGGTAGCTCTACGGTTGTGTCACGACACCACGACAACAATGATGGCACGTCTGTGTATGCCGCCGGCAGCGAGGCAGAGTAGAGAATTTGAGGGTGTCGATGCTTGTGTCCCAAGAAGGACACCGCTATTGTCCTCCCTCTGAAGCTATGCTAGGTGGCCTTGTCCTCGTCAGCCGATTAGCCGCTTGCAGGCTACGGGGCTCATGGCTGGCCATACATGGGAAAATGCGCCAATGGTAATTTAGAATATGTTAGATTACGGTTTAAAATTGAATCTAGGCACCAACCCTTAACGTGCTAAAACTCACTGAAAATATATGTTTATAAAGTACGCAGAGGAAACAAAAAATTTGAACACACAATTTCTGGGTGAAACATGCAAATTATACCCCTCATGGATGTCTAGTGTCCCCAGATCATCATAATGACATGGGAACATTTATTTTCTATTGCCCAAACCTGAAAGGACCACGATGTCGCCTAGAGGGGGGTGAATAGGCGTTTTAAAATCTTTTACGTATTTGGCTATATCCTAATGTGGAAATAAACTAAGCGGATACTTTTCAAGCACAAATCCTAAATATACTAGGCTCACTAAGTGCACCAACAGCTTAGGATAAACAAGATGAGAACAACGAGGATATGAGTAAGCACAAATAAGTACACAAACTTACTCAATGTATATCACAAGATATGTAAATGAATAATACACACAACCACAAGTAAGCAATACAAGCTTACACAAATTATGTCACAAGATATGGAAATGAATGTTACAAGCTAGCAATTCACACTCAGCACAAGATAGAACAATGGTAGCAAGTATGAATTGCAGACTATAAGGCGTTGGCCTAAATGATCTCTATGAGATGGTAACCAACACAATATAATGAGGACAACAAGATATAGTGAATGCACGGTCAAGTGACTAAAGTAAACCACAAGTAAGGAGTTAGGGTTAGGGATAACCAAAGTCACGAAGACGAGGATGTATCCCGATGTTCACTTCCTTGGAGGGAAGCTAGTCACCGTTAGAGAGGTGGATGTTACCACGAAGGCACACCAATGCCAAGAAGGCTCACCCTATTCTCCTTGAGATATCACCACGAAGGCGATTCTCAACCACTAGTGGTAGACCTTGAGGCGGCCTCCAAACCTTCACAAACTTTCCGGGGGACAAATCATAAGTTGATTCCTCACCGGAGCACTCCTACCGCCTAGGAGTCTCCAACCTCCAAGAGTAACAAGAACAAAGGGGAAATGCTCAAGACTTGCTCAAATCACGAATTCCTTTGGTCAAGAGAGGGAGAGGGAGTGGATCTATCACTTGATTGGAAAAACTCTCAAGAACTCTCAAAAATCTCTCCGGGATCTAAGATTTGGTGTAGGAGAAGTGAGAGGGAGCCACTTGTGTTCTTGGGGAGATTTGGGATGAAGTGGTCAACCCTCTACCGGATTAGTAGAGGGGTATATATAGAGGGCCTAGAAAACTAGCCGTTTGTGAGTAAGTGACAGCACCGGGCCGGACATCCGGGCAAGGGCCGGACATCCGGCGGGCACAGCCAACATCTGAAAACAGGTTCTGGAATTTGCTGGCAGGATTTCCGGGAGGATCCCGCACATCCGGGGCGACCCGGAAGCCCGGACATCCGGCCAAGTCGGCCAAGTCCCGGATGTCCGGCCATCAAAAAAACAGTAGGAACCCCAAAACTGAAACATGCATAACTTTTACATCTGGACTCCGATTTTGATGATCTTGGGCTCGTTTTGAAGCTATGGAAAAACTCCAAGTCCTCACATATGAACCACCCAATATAAGCCATAATGGAGGGTGCAAAGCATGCAATGTTTATACATATACTTTGGGGAACCTAGTTGTCTTTGGATTTTCTTTTGAGATATGTAGGCATATTGTATTTGTATTGGATAGGAGAAAAATATGCCTATGTTGGAAATGATGTGAGAAGAATAGAAATAGATGATGTTGACTTGAGCAAATCCATCACTAACCCCTTTGATCCCCTCTTAATAGTGCGGGATCCCTATAACTCAAGAATCATAAAAGAACTATACTAGCTAGCTTCCGAAAACACATTCCCGAGCATATATCCTTTTCGATGGTCATCGATCCTCACATCTAAAGCCAAAGGAACTAATACCTTTGACTAGAGCCTTTCACTTGAGCTTTATATTGATGTTTCTTCATGGCTCAAGTTGAAGGCAAGACATTGGAGAAGTCTTCAAGTAGCTCCCCCATACACAATGTGGGAAGATTTGCTTTGCATTCATCTTTACTTGTCCATCAACATTAATTACTTGATGACATACTTTGATGAGCACCAAGCTTTCTTATAAGCACCAAGCTCATGAGAATTACCTAACCCACATAACATAGACAACACATAGTATGGGTTAGTACACAAAGCGCAATTGATAAATTCTTACCATACCACAAGATCTCATGTGGCACATGATATCCGCTTGTGTGTTGTCCATCTTACAGGTCAATCTTTGATCTTCATCTTGGTCAACATTTATCTTTGCTCCATGATTAATATTGATGTCTTGAAGGCCCTATTGATACCTTCACTATGCTTCATTTCTTCAAGACATAATAACCAATATCTCAATTCACCATGACCATATCAAGTTTCTCCTTGAATATCATATTGGACATCATTTGCCCGTTCTCATGCTCCAACATAGTATCTTGAGAGGCACAATGAATTCTTCACTTGAATTACTTGCTTCAAGACATAATAATCCCCGACTCAACAAATGAGCTCATAATGATCCTATCATCAAGCATATGTAGAATTCTTCTCTTTAATCATTCTCTCAAGATCTTGATCCATCATGGTTCAACCCATAAGCCTTGATGCATGCACAACAATATGTATATGGCATTCATTTCGAATCCATTCTATCTCCTTCTTGCATCACCATGGAACAAACATCCTTCAGTTCATCCAATATTCTTCATGCATTGGAAATGGAACTTTCCTTCAAATGTACAACTCAATGCAAACATTAGTCCATTAGGATTGTCATTTAATCACCAAAACCACACATGGGGACTACATGTACTTTCAATCTCCGCCATTTTGGTAATTGATGATAATCTCAACAAGAGGGTTTATATAGTGCTTTTTAAACAAGCATGCAATTTATCTGAGGATAAATTATATACTTGGGATGGTTGTATTATCATGAAGACACTACACAAGCATTTGATGATAGTATACCCATAGTATATAGAGCAAACTCCTCCACAATATATGCATGTGTGAATGAACTTTGAATGTCATTGCAATACTCATCCATGCAATAAGAATATATAATAAGGGTAGATATGCATGAGTGGCAACAAGAACTACAAAAGATATTTATCTTAAACCCTCTAAACTTCTCCCCCATTGGCAACAAATGCCAAAACGGAAGACAAAACATCTAGCCGATCAATATAGTATGAGTTCCTCCTTGATGTGTGCATATCACAAAATGTGACTGAAAACAAATGCACATATTTAAATGATGAACAATTAAACGAGCTTGAAATCTATAGAACGCAATCCGATACGAAGATATGAACTTTTTCATGTAAATTTTTTAAGTGGCCAATAATAATCATGATATGTATCCACAAAGAAACTCGTATACACAAAAAGAAAGGTTGCAATTGATAAGAACATGATATCCACAAGTGAATCCACTATTATACAACTTGAGCCTAGTCATAATAGCAAGGCACATGGCACAAAGCACATGGCACAAATTGATCTCATTTGCATAACACAAAGTGAAGCAAGTAATCAAAAGATCCGATGAGCCAAAAGGATAAAAGAATATTACGATTTGGGTAAAGGAGTGTTCTAAGGAAAATAGAGAAGCTCCCCATGATTTGTGCACTATTTATAATTTTTGTATTTGGATACAAGTGCACAAAATAGGATCATGACTCTCCCAAAATCAACAGGAACACAAAACAATTGCAAGCAAGCATAGATAAGAAAAGAAGCCTAGCATTTGCAACAAACATATGGTTGAGCAACATGAAAATGAGGCAACCTAAGAATAGGCACAACCAAAATGATGTGTGTGAGTCATGTCAAAGAACTTGAGAAGACTAGTATAAGGATGAGAATTAAGCATCAACATAGCCATGAGTAAATTATATACAAGGTGCAAGACATGTCCTTCCCACACACACGAAGTTAAGAGGGACACACACACATCAAGCAAATGGGTTCACAAGCTCACTAATAGCAAATTACAAATAAAAGCTTGTGACAACCCATGATGAAGATAGGAAATAATAGGCTTGTCAAGACAAGCACGAGGATAACAATCTTCACCAAACATGAGGGCACTAAGGTGCAAAGAGGTAAGACATGCACTCATACAACAAATGCTTCCATGGAGCCACCAAATATGTAAAAAGAGAATGAAATGGTGGACATGAAATAATAGGGATATCAACTAGAGATGTAACTTCTCTCATGTGTACAAGATTCTAGGTAGATGACAATCATGATGATATATATCCACAAAGAAGGATGTACACATGAAATAGTTACAAAAGGAAAGAATAAGATACCCAAAAGGGAGACATAAAATATACCAATGAGATCTTTGCTTGAAAGTATAGCACATGGCTTAATATAATCTTATCGTATATTAATGAACTCCAAACACACAACCATCAAAGACATCACAACTAGCAACAATAGATCATTGTTGAGATGCTTTGAGAAAGGAAACAAGTATGACAAGAACGAGTCAAGAAATTCATGCCATGATGCAACCTACACAAGGTTGAATGCAAGAAAGGTATGCATGAAGTAAATACTTGTTACCGAGATAGCATTGGAATGATGTAGTAGGTAATGGTTCAAGCTTGGCTCTAATTTCCTCATAGTGCCACCAACTTCATGAATAAGCCAAGCACCCAATGCTCCTCAAATGTACCTAAAACAATTTAAGTACAATATGGTCCCCAAACTTATTGGGTCCAAAGTAGTTAGCATAACTATAAAACATAGGGTAAAATCACTTAAATATGTGCATATCAATATGAATTTGAATTTCATGCACATATTAGCAATTAAGAATTTTGATGGATTTACCATATATATATTGGATCAAATAAAACAAACAAGGCATGCGAATTTACACATAGTAAATATGCATGCACAAGCCTACCAAAATCCAGGGAGATACAAATTTGACAAATGAACATATAACCGTTAATACTTCCAATAACATCACTAGTCATTCATGTTGTCCAAAATGACTCAAAGTAACAAATCAACATATGATAGCACAGAAAGTTCAACATATGAACCAAGGAAAACCAATGAGCATATAAGATATGCATTGCACACATACTCATGGGAATATCTCACTCACGAAGATATATGACACTATAAACAATGAGATAACAAACTACCATAACTCCATACAAACCAATAAGATGAACTTGAACAAAATGGTGTTTCGAGTTGTCATTCGGTGTAGAAACCAAATAAGTACATGATCATCTATACTAACACAAGCATAACATGAGAGTTTAGAAATAAACACAATGCTTGGATAGCATATTATTAACATTCCAATAAGATAGATCATCATGCAAAGCAACAGTTGGAATGGCTCTATTCAAATGATTTTCCAAATACAATTTTTAAGATAACCATGGGCAAAATCGCACAAGAATTCCATACTAAAAAAACATTGCATGCCACAGAGATATAAGATAATCTCAAACATAAATTCTAAGTGGCAAACTAGCAAACCACTATTGTTAATGTTCACACAAGAAGTGATATGCACAAAGTATATCACTCCCCCATAGTGTGATAATCCATGTATTATCCACACGAGGCAAATGAAACCCAACTAAGGATAATTAATGGATGAGGATTTGAGTTTCAAATGAACTTTACATACCACATAGTAACTAGATAATATTGCACTAACAATACTAGGTGGTATCCTACATATATACACATTTAAGGTTTGTGATATGTGTAAAACATAGCACTCCCCCATAATGTGATGATCCATTAATATCTCAAAAGAGCCAAGGAAGATTCAACTAATGAAGCAATAAAGGCTCGAAACCACACATACAACTATATGATGTGCAAGCAACCTACACAAGCTAGATAACACGAATCAAGCATATTAGGAGGCACAACATATACAAACACATGCTAGGAACAAAACCTAAACATGCATGGGGCTAGTAACTTTCAATGTAGACAATATAAATACAAGTTACCGCCACGAGGAGCATTGGAATGACAAATATGATGATAATTCACTTGACTTGTTTTGAACCATAATGAATGGTGAGAATCATTTTTCTTCATGAACTAGCCAAGTCTTCAATGCCCTCCACACACCTATTGATTAATTTTGAACTCGATGGTCCCCAACCACGTTGGGTCCTAAGAAGTTAGTAACAATAGGCTTGGCAACCCAAATGGTCTTATCCACTTTCAAACCACTTTGGGCACCAATATACTTGGCAAACATATTACCATCAATATCCATCCTAAGTGAATAATGATCATTGATAATTGGAGGCTTAGAGATGTTACCATTTGGACATGATGAAGCTATGTGTCCCTTCTTACGGCAAATATAGCAACATGTACTCCCCATTCTCTTATTCTTTACTTTCTCAACTTGGGAAGTAATAACATGGTTCATCATGGATAGTGCCCGTTCTTCAACTTGAGGTTGAACTTGAGATTGAGCTTGAGGCTGCTTTCCATGTAGCTTCCCTTTATAAGCCCTTTACTTTAGTGGAAAATATCTCACGTGATGTCCAACCTTTTTGCATTTAAAGCAAGAAATGTTGGGCTCATTCTTGGCTCGGCCTTGCCCCCTTTTCTTGTTCATGGATTTCTTCTTGTTGGAGTGAAAACTATGTCCATCATCGCACTTCTCCAAGTCTTTCTTCAAACCAGTGACTTGGGCCTTGAGCTTATTAATTTCCTCTACATGGTTAGTTTCAAGACTAGAAACAAGAGGAGTAGTGGAAGTAGAAACTTCATGGTTAGAGCAACAAGACAAGGTGAGCAATTCATCATGAGGTGTACCAATATCATGTAGAGAGGAATTGCAAGTACTAGCACATTGCAATAAGGCATTTCGAGTAGAAGATGTGCTAATATCCACATGAGACTCACATGATTTTACCTTGGTGACCGTAGCCTCATGAGATAACTTTAACCCATCATGAGAGATTAGAAGATCCTCATGAGTGCCTGAGAGCTTTTTATGAGTTTCTTCCAATTTCCCATAATTGCTAGTTAGCAAATCAAGTTGAGTCCTTAGCTCAACATTTTCTTTCAATATCGATGCTTCACACAAGATAGAGTTACTAGCACAAGCATCATTATCAATATGAGAGGAGCATGTAGAAACTAGAGACTCCGCATGAGTAGCTTGAAGTTCCTCATGAGACTTAGAGAGTTTAGTGAGATCTCCATTGACATTCTTGTAGCTAAGGTCAAGGTGCTCAAAATCCTCTTTAAGTTTACAATGAGTAACTTCAATCTCTTCTTTTAAAGACCTCAAGTCACTAAGACATTGATGAGCCTTAGCAAGTTCATGTTCAAGTTGTTCACTTTTCGCTTGCTCGTTAGAGAAATAAGTCATTATGTTTTTGAAAGCAAGCAAGAACATCTTGGAACCTTTTATAAGTGTTATTTTCAGCTCTATGAAGAGTTTTCCCAATCTCATAGAGATTTTGAGTCAAGTCATCATCATCATCATCATCATTACAACTATCATCATTATCACTAAGAGAAGATGATATCTCGTCATTACCTCTTGCCATGAGGCACATGTGAACAAAGGGGGTTGATGATGATTCTTTTGAAGAAGAGGGTTCTTCATCAATCAAGCATGCCTCATCTTTCTTGATTTCCTCTGCATGGTTAGTCATAGAACAACTAGAGGAAACCAAGGAATTTCTATCATGGCAACATGGGAGATCAAGCATACCATCACAAATGAGCTTAACACCATCATCACAAGATATTTCTTCACTCACCATGTCATTACCTTGTGGCAGGCCACATGTTGGTGAAGTGCAAGATATTGAAGTGTGCAAGTAATCGGAGGTGGAAGTAATAGAGAGCTCTTCATGATTTAAAAATGTGGAGAACTCCTCCATCAACTCCCCAATTATAATATTATCTTCATCAAGATTGGACCCACCATATACATCTTCAAGTTTGGTCCAAGTCTCATGAGCTGACTTGCAAGTCGTGACTGCCTTAAACACTTCAAATGTTAAAGCTTGATGAATGACAAGAGAAGTATTACAATCAAGATACATATCCTCAATAGATGGAGAATGTCCATCCTTAGTAATAGAAATTCCTATAAGAACAATTCGCAAAGCATTTGGACCCATGGCCCGAAAGTGACAAAGCATGTGAATTCTCCATAGGTGAAAATTTGTGTCATCCAAATCAAAAGTGTTGTTGTGCACTAGTTCACTAGTCGACATTGTTACTCTCTAGGCGGTGAAACCTAATAAAGAGAGACCGGGCTCTGATACCAATTGAAAGGACCACGATGTCGCCTAGAGGGGGGTGAATAGGCATTTTAAAATCTTTTACGGATTTGGCTATATCCTAATGCGGAAATAAACTAAGCGGATACTTTTCAAGCACAAATCCTAAATATACTAGGCTCACTAAGTGCACCAACAGCTTAGGATAAACAAGATGAGAACAACGAGGATATGAGTAAGCACAAGTAAGTACACAAACTTACTCAACGTATATCACAAGACATGTAAATGAATAATACACACAACCACAAGTAAGCAATACAAGCTTACACAAATTATGTCACAAGATATGGAAATGAATGTTACAAGCTAGCAATTCACACTCAGCACAAGATAGAACAATGGTAGCAAGTATGAATTGCGGACTATAAAGTGTTGGCCTAAATGATCTCTACGATATGGTAACCAACACAATATAATGAGGACAACAAGGTATAGTGAATGCACAGTCAAGTGACCAAAGTAAACCACAAGTATGGAGTTAGGGTTAGGGATAACCAAAGTCAAGAAGACGAGGATGTATCCCGATGTTCACTTCCTTGGAGGGAAGCTAGTCACCGTTAGAGAGGTGGATGTTACCATGAAGGCACACCAACGCCAAGAAGGCTCACCCTATTCTCCTTGAGATATCACCATGATAGCGATTCTCAACCACTAGTGGTAGACCTTGAGGCGGCCTCCAAACCTTCACAAACTTTCCGGGGGACAAATCACAAGTTGATTACTCACCGGAGCACTCCTACCGCCTAGGAGTCTCCAACCTCCAAGAGTAACAAGAACAAAGGGGAAATGCTCAAGACTTGCTCAAATCACGAATTCCTTTGGTCAAGAGAGGGAGAGGGAGTGGATCTATCCTTGATTGGAAAAACTCTTAAGAACTCTCACAAATCTCTCCGGGATCTAAGATTTGATGTAGGAGAAGTGAGAGGGAGCCACTTGTGTTCTTGGGGCGATTTGGAATGAAGTGATCAACCCTCTACCGGATTAGTAGAGGGGTATATATAGAGGGCCTAGAAAACTAGCCGTTTGTGAGTAAGTGACAGCGCCGGGCCGGACATTCGGGCAAGTGCCGGACATCCGGCGGGCACAACCAACATTTGAAAACAGGTTCTGGAATTTGCGGGCCGGATTTCTGGGAGGATCCCGGACATCCGGGGCGACCCGGAAGCCCGGACATCCGGCCAAGTCCCGGATGTCCGGCCATCAAAAAAACAGCAGGAACCCCAAAACTGAAACATGCATAACTTTTACATCCGGACTCCGATTTTGATGATCTTGGGCTCGTTTTGAAGCTATGGAAAAACTCCAGGTCCTCACATATAGAACCACCCAAGATAAGCCATAATGGAGGGTGCAAATCATGCAATGGTTATACATATACTTTGGGGAACCTAGTTGGCTTTGGATTTTCTTTTGAGATATGTAGGCATATTGTATTTGTATTGGATAGGAGCAAAATATGCCTATGTTGGAAAATGATGTGAGAAGAATAGAAATAGATGATGTTGACTTGAGCAAATCCATCACTAACCCCTTTGATCCCCTCTTAATAGTGTGGGATCCCTATAACTCAAGAATCATAAAAGAACTATACTAGATAGCTTCCGAAAACTCATTCCTGAGCATATATCCTTTTCGATGGTCATCGATCCTCACATCTAAAGCAAAAGGAACTAATACCTTTGACTAAAGCCTTTCACTTGAGCTTTATATTGATGTTTCTTCATGGCTCAAGTTGAAGGCAAGACATTGGAGAAGTCTTCAAGTAGCTCCCCCATACACAATGTGGGAAGATTTGCTTTGCATTCATCTTTACTTGTCCATCAACATTAATTACTTGATGACATACTTTGATGAGCACCAAGCTTTCTTATAAGCACCAAGCTCATGAGAATTACCTAACCCACATAACATAGACAACACATAGTATGGGTTAGTACACAAAGCGCAATTGATAAATTCTTACCATACCACAAGATCTCATGTGGCACATGATATGCGCTTGTGTGTTGTCCATCTTAGAGGTCAATCTTTGATCTTCATCTTGGTCAACATTTATCTTTGCTCCATGATTAATATTGATGTCTTGAAGGCCCTATTGATATCTTCACTATGCTTCATTTCTTCAAGACATAATAACCAATATCTCAATTCACCATGACCATATCAAGTTTCTCCTTGAATATCATATTGGACATCATTTGCCCGTTCTCATGCTCCAACATAGTATCTTGAGAGGCACAATGAATTCTTCACTTGAATTACTTGCTTCAAGACATAATAATCCCCGACTCAACAAATGAGCTCATAATGATCATATCATCAAGCATATGTAGAATTCTTCTCTTTAATCATTCTCTCAAGATCTTGATCCATCATGGTTCAACCCATAAGCCTTGATGCATGCACAACAATATGTATATGGCATTCATTTCGAATCCATTCTATCTCCTTCTTGCATCACCATGAAACAAACATCCTTCAGTTCATCCAACATTCTTCATGCATTGGAAATGGAACTTTCCTTCAAATGTACAACTCAATGCAAACATTAGTCGATTAGGATTGTCATTTAATTACCAAAACCACACATGGGGACTACATGTACTTTCAAAACCTTACACCCTCATATGCGTGAACTCTTTTTATCGGATCGAGCACCTTTCATACCTTAATAACACTACCCTCAGAGCACCACTCTGTTACAGAAGATCCCTTTGATGGCCCGTCGATGCTCCCTCTCTCTCTCTCTCTCTCTCTCTCTTTATGTGTGTCTAAGCACTAACACTTGACACGGTTAAGCTCACTTAAGAGGAAACAACAATAAGCAACAAACAATTGTAATTGAAACATGCAAGTCACACTCACATGGGAACCTTCATTTTACACTGCACGAACCTTGCACAATCACATGTGTGCACTCTTTTTATTGGACAACACACCTTTTAACATGACATTATACCCATCGGGGCACCACCATCGTCGCACTATTCCCTTTCATTGTCCGTCGCGCTCCCGACAATCCATATACTCCCGTCCTCCCTCCCTCCCTCCCTCCCTCCCTCTCTCTCCCTCTCTCTCTCTCTTCTTTATGTGTGTCTAAGCACTAACACTTGACATGGTTAAGCTCACTTAAGAGGAAACAACAATAACCAACAGACAATTGTAATTGAAACATGCAAGTCACACTCACATGGGAACCTTCATTTTACACTGCACGAACCTTGCACAATCGCATGTGTGCATTCTTTTTATTGGACAACACACCTTTTAACATGACATTATACCCATCGGGGCACCACCATGGTCGCACTATTCCCTTTCATCGTCCGTCGCCGCTCCCGACAATCCATATACTCCCGTCCTCCCTCCCTCTCTCTCTCTCTCTCTCTCTCTCTCTCTCTCTCTTCTTTTTGTGTGTCTAGGAGATAACACTTGACGTGGTTAAGCACACTTAAAAAAAATAACCAACGGACAGCTATAATTGAAACATGCAAGTCACAACCCTCATATGGGAACCTTCATTTTACATTGCACAAACCTTGCACAATCATATGTGTACACTCTTTTTATTGGACAACACACCTTTTAACATGAACATTATACCCATCGGTGCACCACCATGGTCGCACTACTCCATTTCAAGGTTCGCGGCCGCTCCCGACAATCCATATACTCCCGTCATCCCTCCCTCCCTCCCTCTCTCTCTCTCTTGCTTATGTGTGTGTGGCATGTCCTAGGGATAGACAGATTATAATTTAATCTAGGCACCACATTTTATTTGGAAAAGACACTCGAAACATATGTTTATATAGTTGGCATAGGAGGGAACAACAAATATGAACCGACAATCGTGGGTGAAACATGCAACTTATACCCCTCACGACTATCTAGCCCCCTCCCCCATATCGTCATAATGACATGGGAACCTTCACTTTCTATTGCCCAAACCTTACAACATCATATGTGTGAACTCTTTTTACTTGATAGAGCACCTTCTATACAATGAGCATTGTACTCCTCGGAGCTCCACTCTAGTACGGAAGACCCCTTTGACAATCCGTGGGCGCTCCCGAAAATCCATACTCTCTCTCTCTCCCTCTCTCGCTCTCTCTATCTCCCCCCCTCTCTCTCTCCCTCTCTTCTTGTTTGAGTCTAGGCGCGAACACTTGACGTGCGCGGTTAAGATCACTTAAGATGAAATAACAATAATGAAAGGACAATTGTAATTGAAACATGCAAGTCACACCCCAAATGGTTGTCTTGTATCATCGTATGTTAATGACACGGGAACCTTCATTTTTACATTGCACAAACCTTCTGCACGCGTATGTGTGCACTCTTCTTATTGGACCACACACCTTCAACATGAACATTATACCCATCAGGGCACCACCATGGTCGTGCCGCTCCTTTCAAGATCTGTCGCCACAATCCATGGGAGAAACAAAAAATATGAACGTACAATCGTGGGAGAAACATGCAACTTATACCCCTCATGACTGTCTCGTGTCCCCGTATCATCATAATCGCACGTTCCATTGCTCAAACCTTACTTCCTCGGATTGGTGAACTCTTTTTATTGGATTGAGCACCTTTTACACCCTTGTGTGTTGTACACCCTCGGAGCACCTCTCTGGAACAAAAGGTCCCTTTGATGGCCCGTCCGCGCTCCCTAAAATCCATACTCTCTCTCTCTCTCTCTCTCTCTCTCCTCTCTCTCTATCTCTCTCTCTCTTCTTTTATGTGTATCTCGACGCTAACATTTGACACGGTTAAGCTCACTTGCGTGGGAACAACAGTAATGAACGGAGCATCGTAATTGAGACATGCAAGGTACACCCTCATGGTGGTGCCCCTATGGGGTATATTGCCCATGGTAAAAAGTGTCTCATACAATAAAAAGACACGGGAACCTTCATTATACCCATCGGGGCACCGCCATGGTTGCGTTGCTCCCTTTCAAGGTCCACCGCCGCTACCGACAATCCATATACTCCTGTACTCCCTCTTGCTCACTTTTTATTGGATCACACACCTTTTACCATGAGCATTATACCCCATTGGGGCACTACCATGGTCGAGCAGCTATCAGTCTCACGCTCTATCTTTGTGTTTGTGTCTGTGTTGTCCTAGGGATAGTCGGATTATAATTTAATCTAGGCACCAACCCTTGACATGGTAAAAGTCACTCAAAATCTATGTTAATTGAGTTGGAATAGGAGGAATTAACAAATATGAACGGTCATTTGTGGGTGAAACATGCAACGCATCCCCGTCATGGTTGTCCACTATCCCCGTATCGTCGTAATGACGTGGGAACCTTCGTCTTTCATTGTTCACGTGTCTCCAAAATTAATGTTGAAATCTCCGTGATGGAAACAACATGAACTTGATTCATATCGACATTAACTAATATATATATATATATATATATATATATATACACTTTCAAACTTGAAAATAATTAATACTTGCATTTGAATGTGCAGTGCACGCATGCACTTCTGTTTTATACTATCTAAAAAAGAAGTTCTTGATAGTAGCAAAAAAGTGAAAAGTGTTTGTTGTTTATCATATATCTATCTATATTCTCCCTATATCCATTTATGAGTTTCTAACTCATTATATAGACATTATGTAAATTATTTATAAAGCCTAAACCATTAGGTCATACGCTCGCTGGTAAGCTTACTTTGAACATCAGGAGAGACAAAACCTTTTGACCAAGTTGCGAACAAAAAGGTATATGGCACACCTGTGATCATGGTCCAAACATTGGCAGGTAACAGCAGAGAAAAAGACACGCATTGTTGCAGTACTTCAACATTACCTGTTGACCATACCATCTTCTTCACAGAGCAGCCAACACCAAAGAGAGAGACAGGCTTCTCCTCCACCAGAGCCCAGAAGAACATCTCCCGGGTGGAAAGTGGAGAAGAACGACGTCGTAGCGCATGGCGAGGATTTCGTAGACCATCATGCCTCGTTTGGTTTCAAGGGATTCCGGGGGATCCCCGCTATTTTCCCGGGTCGAACAACCACGGGCCGATCTGGCCCAGGGATATCGACCGCGTCATTTGGTCCGCGTCCGTCGAGGGGTAACCCTGCCCGACGGACGAGACTTACCTGCTCCCTCCGCGTGCGTCCATCCGTGCTCCCGCATACGTGACTTAATTTAATTGGAATAAAATAAGGTCCGGCCCTACCCCCTTAAAATCAGGGGAAAGACGATTAGATTAGAAAAGAAAAAGAAAAAAAGGACAACCGTAGTATAAAATGGAAGCAAGGATGAGAGCATGGGGCAGGCAAGCCGGATCCCTGCCCGACCCCCGTCCTTTCCACGGGAAGGAAAGGCACGACCCAAGAGGTCGGGGAGGATATCCACGGCTCGACCGAGACGAGCGAACTCCAGCCGTCAGCCAAGATCCAGCGCCCCCGGCCGCCTCCGAGCTCCACCGCCGGCGACAGAAGTGACGCTCCCGACCCCCTCCCTCCGGTGCTCACGATCCAACTCCGCCCCTCCAGCGACGGCGACGGACCGGATCTACCCTCCGCCTCGCAGCTCCGATCCCCTCCGGCGACGGCGAAGGCGTCGGTTCCGCGGACGTATTCTATCTCATTCTTCTCATCTGCTCATATATTTTGTACAGAAGTAAAAAAAAAATTGCACTACATATGTGACATCAGATTTCATATGTTATAGGAGGTACACAGCATTTTATTTACCAGATCATGAAGGCAAACTTTATTATTTGTTTACTTTGCCACATTCTTGCCAAGTTCCTGCTTTTTAAATTGGCTGCATGCCTAGTGTCATCGTGCTAATCTAGATACATGCCTACTGTCTTTGTATATGTAAACATTCAGTCAAAGAATAAGATGCGGTCTGAAAATTCACATATGGAAGGGACTAGTCAGCCTGTACGGCTTGTCCTAATTTTAATTTTGAAGGATATGGTCTGAAAAATTACATATGAAAATTATTTCCATTCAAGTTCTCCCCTTTTGTTTTGCACCAAGCTATTGAACCAAGGTTTAGGAGCATCAAAATTAGATAATTATTCCCATTCAAGTCCTTGCCACTATACACTGCATAGATTATTGCTGTTTCTCTTTTTGCCATCACAATTACAATTGGGAGCAGCAAGATTAGATAATTATTTAGTCATACTAGTATGTATATTGTCATAACTTGGAAGAATCAGTGATTGGTAGTCGCTGCTAACCGGCGTTCTGGTGGAGTGCAAGTGGTAAATACATTCATGACATGAAAAATTGAGTATGAATGTCAGCTTTGTGTAGTTCAGTCAGCTTCCTATAGGTTTGTTTTTCTCACCCTGCATAGCTAGCTAGTATATATGTAGTCTTCTGTAGTTTGTTGTGCACTCTGCGGATTTAGAGCTAGGAAGAAGCAGTGAAGGGAGGGACCTCAGTAGGACAGCATGAGTTGACGGTCGCTACGATGTGGGAACCGTTGACCGGTAAACTCTGAATCAGTTGAGCACCCAAATGCCAAATTTTCCATGGTCATTCTCTCAAAATAGAAATATGTTACATAATTAAAGCCTCTGAGCCCTATTGATGCGCAAAGGCATGGGTGACAAAGTCCGGCCGACCTCACCGTGATGCAGGACCGGCGGCCACCCTTGACCCTCTGCTAGAGTTAGGTCCCATCCTGAGCGGTCCGCTGCTCTGGGCGACATCGGAGGTGGGCTGGTCAGTGGCATAGATACTAGAACTTGAGTTGGGATCACTGCTGGTGCTAGCGGTGTTGATGGTGCCATTCATGTCTCGCTGCAAAGTTGTTGAACAAGGCAAGACCGATCACCCATGAACTGAAGCACACATGCGTGTGCAGTGTGAGCTAAGTAAGCTGGTAATTCATTCGGGCATTGTGCATGGTACTCATTCATATCGCTGCCTTCTCTTGATCTTCAGTTTAAAAGATGAACCCTCAATTGTCAAGTTGAGTTAACAGGGGCAGCGGGGTAATGGGAGTTTGATTGTCAAATTCAGAATGTCAAGTTCGGTTAACAGATGTCATGATGGATCACGTGACATCTGTTGAAATTGTAGTCTGTAATTCTTGGGTTGTTGGTCTAAATCTGGAGTTTCTAGAGAATCAAGTACTCAAAAGAACCTTCTAGAGTAGACGACAACAGACAAATGTTACAGCTATATGTAGAGTTACACTTTTTTCTGTAATCCAATGATGCTGAATTGTGTGGAACTAATCTACTATTACCTGTATCTGTTCTTGATTTTCAGTTAGAAAGCTTGAAGAAAATATCTGTTGAATTGTATGAAACCATTTACTAAACAGTTGTATATTCTGAAATAGTTGCTGACTTCCTCATTGTTTATAATTCTGCCACCTTTGAGTTGCAGTTCCAGGCCGATGAGGAAGATAAGGACTACTGACCGCTGCCTTACAACTTATATCTTCAAGAAGTATTGCTAGCCCGGACACGAATATTTGATAATCGATAACTTTTTGTATGGAGAGAGAGGTCTGCGACAACCTCACAATTCTTATATGATTCATTTGTATCGGCGTTGGCCTGACAGTTCTAAATTTGGGAACCTGTCGAACAATGATGGCTATTCTTATTCTAGCCCATGAAAATGGTCACATGATGTTTTTGTTTGTACACGAGAGATCTTTTTCAGCTGCAACATCATATATATTTCATACTAAATTCTGACATTTGTGTATTGCTGTTCTTATTCTAGTCCATGAAAATAGTCGCATGATGTTTTTGTTTGTACGCGAGAGATCTTTTTCAGCTGGAAAATCATATATATTTCATACTAAATTCTGACATTTGTGTATTGCTGTTCTTATTCTAGCACATGAAGATGGTCACATGATGTTCTTGTATGTAATGGTCACAACTTGATTGCAGCGAGAGATATTTTCCTAGCCACAGAGCCATATCTTTCATACTAAATTATGACTGTATGCTGGAGCGCCTTCCCCTGCTTACCAAACTGCCACAGGGACAGGGAAAAGGGGTGATATCCCCGTTGGAGATGGGGATCACCTGTGTTGGTGAAAATCCCCCGCAGGGGTCTTTCACCCTGGGTTATCCTTCCCTTGTAACCAAACAAAGCCTAAGAGTGAGTTTTCATTCCGTATCCTTTCTAGTACTTATCTTCTTTGGAGCCATGGTTGCTTCATGGTTGTCTACTATCCCCGCATACTACGTGATACATCCGGCAACAGATGAAGCAACCATGGCTCCAAACTATTGCAGATCGGAAAACCAGATCCCTGCAGGCCACCAGGCAGTTGATGTGGATCTTGTTGAACAGGTGAACGAGAGCAAACCAGCAGACGCCGCCGGGCCGGCAACCAGCAGTAAAGACGGATGGATCAGACTGGAGAGGCAACGATCTGAACACCTAAGAAGAAAGGATGGCACCAGGACGTTTGGGTTTGCACCAAATATCTATTGGTGCCAACTCAACATTTTCTAAATCACTGTCATCTTTTCCCATAATCTGAAAACAGCATTGACCCAAAAACAAACTGCAGGGCTGGTAGCGGTCTTATTGCACTTCACTGAGCAAGGCAATGGATGGGTACTAAATTACAGAGGATTCTGTCGCCGGTAAGAGATACAACAGAAAAGTGTAGTTATTTTCGATATACTGAATGTTGCAGGTAAGAAGAGATCGACCATTACAGAATGATACTGCTATATGAACTACAGGGATTAATGGGAAACGTCGGGCAGCTCCTACTAAATTCAAAATATGCCAGGCTGATTCCTTGAAGAACAAAAGAAGTTCTATGTGCCTCTGTGTCCACCCAACAATAATGCTGGCAACGGTGTTCATCCGGAACTGTCGTTAAATATTGGTGCTGTGTATCAGACGGATATTGGCACCGAGTGTATTGTTTCCCCCTACAAATGACTGTTTACTTTCAGACTCACAACTTATCTATGTATGCGGTAATGATACCATTCGAACATCTTTTCGTTAACTGATGGTGGTATGGAAGAAAACATGAATTCTTATCAAACACTGATGCGAGTGACGACAAATTGTTGAGTAAGAAATTACACAAAATAGTAGAACATTGTAATATATTTGGGTTACATAAATCACTGGAAATAGCATGAGAAGTTAACAGTACACGCTAGGACAAACAGTAGGCTACAAGACTGCTAGCAATACCCAATAATATGACGACCAGTGTGTCACATCCCTAGTTCTGGCCTGACCTAGGCTTGCTTCCATCTGTGCATCATGTTTAAATTTTGAAACTTGAACTGAGGAAAATTGGAAGCCTCAAAATCCTAAATAAAAGAAGGGCAAAAACCCTAAAATCTCATTCATTGTTCCAAAATGTTTTTCTTAAATGTTTGATAATTTTTGGCAAGGGTTCTGGTCCCAACCAAAATATTGAACATTTTTAAGGATTTATTTTTAGGACTTTGAATTTAAATCATTAGCTATTTGAATTTGAATTATATTCATATAATTAGAATATAATTTCAAATACCCCTGAAATATTTTATGAGCTTTTGGAAAAGTCCATCTAGCCAAATAAAATTATTCAAAGGAGTTTTTGGCATTGTTTGAATTTGTTTAAAATTCAAAAACAATGGCAAAAGATATTAAATAAAACAAAACAGAAGAAAAAAATAAAAAAGAGCACAAGCCTACCTGGCGCTCACCTGGTAGCCAAACCGGCCCAGCACTGCAGCTGGCCGGCCCAGCCCGCCACCGCTACCCCCCTGTCGCCTTCCTCCCTTGCCAGGAGGACGGGCACGCGCCCGGCGCGCGCGGCCACGCGCCCCGGCCACCTCCTGCTTCTCCGGCCACCTCCTGCTTCCCCGGCCCCTCCTAGACGACGCCACGGAGCGCCACGCAGCCCCTGGCTCTCTCTCACTCTCTCCCTCGCCTCATCCTCTCCTCTGCTCTCTCTCCCTCTCTGCCCGAGCGGAGCTCGTCGCCACCGACGCCGTTCGCCGCGGCCACAGCCACCCCCTCGCTCCCTCTCCACACCCCTGAGCTCCGTCCCGACCCCATGGAGCTGCACACCGACGCACGCGACCAGAGGAGGCCCCAGTCGACCGGAGCGTCGTCGTCTTCATCTCCGGTGCCCGGAGATCGCCGCCGTAAATTCGCGTCGTCCAGAGCTTCCCCGACCTCGTCGTCGACTCTGCTAGTCCCTACGTGAGCCACTCTTCTTTTTCCCCCTGGAATCCCCGTCGTTCCCCTCCCCTAGCTAGCTTCCCCACCTCGGCCGAGAGCTTCTCGCCGCCGGCCATGGCGTGGCCGTGGCCACAGCCACCGCAGCTCGCTCCCGAGCCCACCATCGTGCTCAGCACGATCGCATGAACCCGTAGACACCCACAACGCCTCCTGCCGTGCTCCCTAACACCGACCCCGAGCTCGCCCGAGCTCCGGCCGCCGCCGAGGTCGACGCCGTGCTCAACTCCGGCCACCTCGCGGCCTCCCGCCCGTTCCTTTGGATGCGGAGGAGCAAGAGCTTCTCCCTAGTGCCCTCAGCGCGCCAAACCACCGCTCGTAGCGCCAAACCCGCCACCACCCGAACTCCGGCCGCCGCTCACGAGCTCGCCGTCGTCGGTACCGGCCATCACCGGCACGGCCACCACCACCGTTCGATGCGCACGAGTCCCAGCTCGCCGTAGAACCCAACCGCACCCTAAACTGTGCCCTGTAGCGCGAACCCGATGCGTTTCCGCCGCTCCGTTGGTCGTCGCCGGCGAAACTCCGGCGGGAGCTGACGTGGCTCCGTCATTAGGAGCTAACCCAGCTGGTTAATCAACCTACAGACACTGACAGTGGGCCCCACCCCTGGTCAAACCCCAGCCAGCGCTGGGTTTGACCGGGATTAGTTCCTGTGTCACTGACGTGTGGCCCCCACACGTCAGGTTTGACCTGGACCCGCCCTGTTGACCTGATGACGTCAGGGTGAGGTCATGCTGACGCAATATTCCTTTTCTGGAATTTAGTTTATTTTATAATAATCAGGAAATTCCAGAAAATAGCTAAAACTTCAATAAATCATAGAAAATTAACCGTAACTCCAAATTAAATGTTTTATATATGGAAAATGATCAGAAAAATCCAATCTATCCATCTGTACTATTTTCATGCATGTTAGAACAACTTATAGGTGCTGTTTAGCACAAATCATATTAATGGCATTTAAATATCCACATATGGAGTTTGAGTTTGAATCTTGGATTCAAACCAACTTCATTTAACCTGGTCTAGGTGCATTAGCCCAAAACACACTCATATTGCCATGTCATGAGCATGCATCATATTGTGCATTGCATTGATTGTATTTCTTCTTTGTTGCCGGTATCTGTCCCCTCTCGGTAGACGATGTTTCGACAATGAGATCGATGACACTGATGAAGACTCAATATTATCTTCAGAAGTGCCAGGCAAGCAAAACCCCCTTGTTCATTCCGATAAAATCCCACTCTCTCGCTCCTGCTCTCTATTACTGCATTAGGACAACAACGATTCAACTGTTACTTGCTGCGGTAGCTGAACCCCTTTATCCTTTGCATGACCTGTCATTCCACAGTAAATAGATGAAACCCACTAGCATGAGTAGGAGTTGTTTGAGCCCTGTTGTGCCTACTCATTCATGCTTGTTTGTCATGCCTGCTACTGCTTAGAGTTGAGTCAGGTCTGATTCATCGGGGATGAATCAGAGGCGTGTGAACATGTCCTACTGTTGAGAGCTAAGTGTGTGAACACGATTTGGTAAAGGTAGCGGTGAGAGGCCATGTAGGAGTACATGGTGGGTTGTCTCATTGCAGCCGTCCTCAGGAACTGAGTTCTGTGTTTGTGATCCATGAACAGCTACTACCACACATTGGGATCCTTAATTGACTCTCTCGACTTATTAATCAACATGATCTCTGTCCAGGAGTTGCAACTAGTTTCTGGTGTTTGTAGGTAGTGTTAGTAGTCTACCAAGTGGCACCCGGTACAGGTGGGCTTGGGACAGACTAGGCACAGTGGCACGGTGTACCAAGTGGCACCCGGATGGTGGGCTTGGGAACCCTGCTCACATCGTTTGGGGCCGTGAGCGACACCCCGGCCGGATCTCCTCGCGGATGGAACCCGAATAGGCGATAAACCTGGACTAGAGACTTGTTCGGTTAGTCAGGTCGTGGCCGACTCCCTCGCCCGGCTTCCGCTTGAAGGTTGCCGAGGTACATGACGTGTACAGGGCGATAAGTGGCGAGAGCGTGTGTGAAGAAGTACACCCCTGCAGGGTTAACATCATCTATTCGAATAGCCGGATTCCTCGGATATGGAAACTTGGACCCCTTGTACAGTTCATAGACAAGTGAAAGTGGATACTCTAAAATACGCAAGATAAGCGTGAGTGCTATGGATGGCGTTCTCGTAGGGAGACGGGAGCGGATCCATAGTGGTGTATTGATATGGTGAATATGTGGACTCGTGTGCGCCACCTCAAAAGAGTTACTTGCAGTCGTAGTTCAGGTTAGCCACCGAGTCAAAGCTGGCTTGCTGCAGTTAAACTCCACCACCCCCTTTGTTGATAATGATGCATATGTAGATAGATCTGATGTAAGTCTTGCTGGGTACATTTGTACTCACGTTTGCCTATTTTATGTTTTTGCAGAGAGACTTCAGTCTCACTAGTAGTTCCGCGTGGACTTCGACGTTTAGCTTGTTACCTCAGCTACGATCTTGTGCCCTCGGCAGGATCTGGTAGATAGTCAGGCTTCTCAGCCTTTTTCATTATAGATGTCTGTACCCAGACATATTAAGCTTCCGCATGTGCTTTGACTTGTATGCTCTGATTGTTGGGTCATGAGACCCATGTTTGTAATATCTCGCTCCTCGGAGCCTATTGAATAAATACTTGAGTTGTAGAGTCATGTTGTGATGCCATGTTGTATTTACACATATCAAGCATATTGTGTGTATGTTATTGAAATGCTTGGTATGTGTGGGATCTGACTATCTAGTTGTTTATCCTTAGTAGCCTCTCTTACCGGGAAATGTCTCCTAGTGTTTCCACCGAGCCATGGTAGCTTGCTACTGCTCCGGAACACTTAGGCTGGCCAGCATGTGTCCTTCTTCGTTCCTGTGTCTGTCCCTTCGGGGAAATGTCACGCGATGAATACCGGAGTCCTGCTAGCCCAGTGCTACAGCCTGGATTCACTTGCTGATGACCGACACGTTCGATGCTGGGTCATGGATGCCTGTCCCTGTAAGTTAGTGCCACTTTGGGTTCACGACTAGCCATGTCAGCCCGGGTTCTTTGTCATATGGATGCTAGCGACACTATCTTATACGTGAGCCAAAAGGCGCAAACGGTCCCGGGCCAGGTAAGGTGGCACCCGTGGGAATACCGTGCGTGAGGCCGCAAAGTGATATGATGTGTTACATGCTAGATCGGTGTGACTTAGGATCGGGGTCCTGACAGCGTTGGTATCAGAGCTTGACTGCCTGTAGGATTACCAAGCCAAACTGGTCGAAGTTGAGTCTAGAAATTCTTTAGTTATATAAGGGAATTGATTGTGGGATGGAAAATAAGGCTCTTTTTACTCCTTATACCTCATGGCCCTCTGATCTGAGTCGTCCTCTTCTCTTCTACGGGGATTAAGAACTAGGCCTTCTCTTCTTTCTATCAGGATCACGTGTTACTAATCCGTAGACTTATAGATTGTTGGATTTAAGCTTGAGTTCAGTTCCTACTACTTCTGTATGTTAATTGTTGATCTCGAAACCTTGATATTGTGTTTTTGAGTGGTTATGCCACCATTTTTGTGAATGTCTCAAATCTTTTCTGAGCATTTACAGCCGTTATGCTGTCCGAGTCATCTCATGTCTCTAAACAGTCTGATGCACTTGCAAATTCCTTCCTCCCGTTTCAATGTTCCTTTGGGCCAGATTAACCACACTAATCAGTGAGTTGAGGTACTCTGTTACCTTGACATATATGTTGGAGATATTATTATGACCCTAGGTGTCTTAGGGGATCATCTAGTAATTTAGTCATGATTTGTGTCCCAGTGTGATGATTTTGGCCTTTATCCTCGAAAGCATCCCGTGATGCCACTTAGTAGTAGGTATTCTACTCCTGGGTTTTGAACCCGAGATTCACCCTACTTGCTTCATGTTGATAGTTTTGCTCGTTCCTTTAGGTTATTAGTAACTTTGCGATAGTCCTCGAAGTTCGTGGTATTTCCTTCTTCCAAATACTAAGAACCACTCTATGGCAGATGTTTATTGGATCAAAAGATCACAATTAGAGTGCTCTCGATGAGTTCTCCATGCTATATTGTGACTCTGCCAGCTCAACCTTTCTGCATGGGTTATCCGGAAGAATCATGTTGAACTTGGTTCGGCATACTAATCTATGCATCCACGACTCAGAAAATTATATGTTCCTTTGAGTTGTCCCTCTTTAGTTGTCTTCTGACCCTCGTCTATCAGTTGATAGTCAAGATTATGTGTGCATTCGTTCATCGATGCCTATTACTCTTGTGGTCTGTCAAGCCATTCTATTCCGGTGACTAGGAGAAACAAACTCCAGAACCTGACCCATATCCAGGGTTGGGTCAAAGAAGTTGTGCTTCGCAGATCAAATTGCTAATTTAGCTTTTGTTCTGCTCTACCTTGGAGTATTACCATCTTTTTATCGGGAATGTTATAAGAATTGCACACCACCCTATGAACTCTTGGTACAGTGATACTTCTTGCCATCATTGTTCATTCCTCGGTTTCGTGTTGTCGCAACCGGAATGCCAACAAGTGAATTGTGATGTGTGAATTCAATACTCCTAGCAACCTTGTTGCTTGGTAGTTAAATGGACAATAACCTCATTCTTAGCATGTTGATTTTTGAATCATCACCCTAAGGTTGATTGTTCTACCTAGTCCTTATTTCCTGGTGCACTCTTTGATTGATGAGTTAGGATTTTGTCAAGTCCTCGCTCATTTGATCATATCATCTTGCCCTGAAAAGCAAGATTGTTCTCGAGCTTAGTAACATATCGGTGGTTCGTGATTTTTCGAAGATCTTCTCGGTAGTATTACCAGGTTGTCACCTGACCGCTATGTTGAGCTCGTGATCAAGTTGGTTTCTTGTGAACCACTCTTTCTCCAAGATCGGTGTTAGATATCCCTGAGCTAGTTGGTTGAGCTAGACAACAACTTGGAGAGTTGGAAGATAAAAGCTTGCCTGACTTAGTTCGTTCCAAAGAGATATTCTTGTGTAGTGTGTGTTGAAAAAAGATGATATGTTCATCGATTGGTCCCTGTGATCAGTTGCTGGACCTATTGTCTCATCAATCCTTTGATTTGAGTGTGGGCTATCGTCAAATCAAATCAGTACCAACGATGTTTGTAATGTTGTTTTACTCGTGGTTTTTCCTCGAGCATACACCATTATGTTCTTTGGGTCTGACCAATGCTATCACCTGTTCACATAATTAGGGAATTCCATCTTCATGGGAATCTGGATGAATTGTTGTTGAGCCCATCGACAACATCCTTGTCTTCTCCATAATTTTGCTGAACATTAAGCTAGTGTTGGAAACTTTTGAAAGCATTTGTTCATGCTAGCTCATGAAGCATATGTTCGGATGTAAGGAGAGACTTCCTCTAGTTCATGTGCATTGGATGCAAGTTGCCGCCGTGGACTCGAGAAAGTCAATGTTGTTTCCTTTGGAATCATCCCAAATCAGTCATGCATACGTGCGAAGTATTCTGTGGTTCGGAGACTTGCAACCTCCATTCCATATGTATATCCTAGCACACCAAGCCACTGATTGATTTGTTCACGGAAAAGGAGTTGATGTGCTAATCCTAGGTCATGCACAAGACTTCAATATCCTCGATTATGGTTCCCCACCTGAACTCGGTAGTGTTTTATTGTAAGACTACCATGTGATAATGTTTGTCTAGGATAGCGTGTTCACATGTTTGTAGCAGAACCAGCTCATGTTTTGGAGCTTGCTATCGCAGTTCGTCCCTCGAGAATCTCGCAACGTCATCTCGTCGATTTGTGTTGCAAACTTTCATTTTTCTTTCTAGACTTGGTGAGTCTGGAATATCCTGACACCAACTAGATCTGAATCTCAGGCAGATATGATGGTTGGAACATTTCCCCAAGAACTATAATATTGGTCCCTCGATAACTGGTAAAGTGGATGTCGTGGCCAGCACCACCCAGCCGAAAGACCTATTATTATAGTATCTTGATCGAAGAAGTTGGCCACCTCCCCATAAGGTTTTCGCAGGATTTACCTCCGTAGTTATTCCTTATGGATTCTTGTGCTCCCGAAGTCTGACCTTTTACTTGATGTTCTAGATATCAAACCATAATTATCTATGGATTACGCTAGCATGTCAAGGAGAACATTAGAAGCGGAGTGCTAAATGTCTCTTGGTCGATCATCCAGATTTTGCTTCCTTGGCCTCGCTAAGGTGAAATCTGAGAAAGTGTTATCTTCCTTTGCGTCTGTATCATCCATCATTAGCCATCATGGTAGTATGTTGTGTTGCCAGGATACCTGACATGGATATTGGTAAAACCTTGATGAATATGGAAATGCTCAAGTTCTTGAGAGCACGCACAAGCGCTAGGTGTTATCATCGGTACTAACCAGATTGCTCTCAGTTTCCTCGGCAATGCTATGACCTTTTCAAACAGTGAATTCACTCTCTATTGTTGGGTTCTTCCCCAGTTACCAGAATCATTCCCAGCATTTGCATTTTTGTTCCCAGCTTGCACCGCCAATGTGCCATTCTACCATGGGTCTCTTCCATTTCCGGTGGTAAGCAAATTCATCCATTACGTTGTCTTCAACAAGGTAATCCACATCATCCAAGTCCGAGTATGCCATTCTACCGACCCCCGCCAATCGATTGCTGTGATTTGCCTTAGGCTGATATAGAGAGTCTCAATGATCTCTATATCAAAGGTAATTCTTTTTGCCACTTAAGGGGATATATCTACGAGTCACCATCCCTAAGATGCCTCATTGTGGTATCATGGCAACTCAACTCCTCGCTACGTTGACAATCAATTACCACCTTCTTAAGCGTGAAATTGTTGTCTACCTAGTGAACCTTCGTCATCTGCTCCACTCCATTCCTATGGATGTGTGCTTCGTCTCTCAGCTCGAGAGATGTTGCTATGTCTCATTTTGAGAGTTAATCCTGAGTTGTTCGACCTTCGAGAAGAACGATTCTTTTAGGGTCTTCCCTTTCCTCTCGCTGACATGGTAGTTGGAGTTCTCAGAGGAAGACTTCGAGACAAAGATGGTGTTTGAATCAAGGTTCTTATGAAGTGCACCCTGGATCGTGAAGATTGTGCTAGTTTGCGTTCCCCCTTCACCTTACCCTACGCTTGAATCTCGGGTCGAGATTCTTGTTTAGTGGGGGTGAGTTGTCACATCCCTAGTTCTGGCCTGACCTAGGCTTGCTTCCATCTGTGCATCATGTTTCAATTTTGAAACTTGAACTGAGGAAAATTGGAAGCCTCAAAATCCTAAATAAAAGAAGGGCAAAAACCCTAAAATCTCATTCATTGTTCCAAAATGTTCTTCTTAAATGTTTGATAATTTTTGGCAAGGGTTCTGGTCCCAACCAAAATATTGAACATTTTTAAGGATTTATTTTTGGGACTTTGAATTTAAATCATTAGCTATTTGAATTTGAATTATATTCATATAATTAGAATATAATTTCAAATACCCCTGAAATATTTTATGAGCTTTTGGAAAAGTCCATCTAGCCAAATAAAATTATTCAGAGGAGTTTTTGGCATTGTTTGAATTTGTTTAAAATTCAAAAACAATGGCAAAAGATATTAAATAAAACAAAACAGAAGAAAAAAATAAAAAAGAGCAGAAGCCTACCTGGCGCTCACCTGGTAGCCAAACCGGCCCAGCACTGCAGCTGGCCGGCCCAGCCCGCCACCGCTACCCCCCTGTCGCCTTCCTCCCTTGCCAGGAGGACGGGCACGCGCCCGGCGCGCGCGGCCACGCGCCCCGGCCACCTCCTGCTTCTCCGGCCACCTCCTGCTTCCCCGGCCCCTCCTAGACGACGCCACGGAGCGCCACGCAGCCCCTGGCTCTCTCTCACTCTCTCCCTCGCCTCATCCTCTCCTCTGCTCTCTCTCCCTCTCTGCCCGAGCGGAGCTCGTCGCCACCGACGCCGTTCGCCGCGGCCACAGCCACCCCCTCGCTCCCTCTCCACACCCCTGAGCTCCGTCCCGACCCCATGGAGCTGCACACCGACGCACGCGACCAGAGGAGGCCCCAGTCGACCGGAGCGTCGTCGTCTTCATCTCCGGTGCCCGGAGATCGCCGCCGTAAATTCGCGTCGTCCAGAGCTTCCCCGACCTCGTCGTCGACTCTGCTAGTCCCTACGTGAGCCACTCTTCTTTTTCCCCCTGGAATCCCCGTCGTTCCCCTCCCCTAGCTAGCTTCCCCACCTCGGCCGAGAGCTTCTCGCCGCCGGCCATGGCGTGGCCGTGGCCACAGCCACCGCAGCTCGCTCCCGAGCCCACCATCGTGCTCAGCACGATCGCATGAACCCGTAGACACCCACAACGCCTCCTGCCGTGCTCCCTAACACCGACCCCGAGCTCGCCCGAGCTCCGGCCGCCGCCGAGGTCGACGCCGTGCTCAACTCCGGCCACCTCGCGGCCTCCCGCCCGTTCCTTTGGATGCGGAGGAGCAAGAGCTTCTCCCTAGTGCCCTCAGCGCGCCAAACCACCGCTCGTAGCGCCAAACCCGCCACCACCCGAACTCCGGCCGCCGCTCACGAGCTCGCCGTCGTCGGTACCGGCCATCACCGGCACGGCCACCACCACCGTTCGATGCGCACGAGTCCCAGCTCGCCGTAGAACCCAACCGCACCCTAAACTGTGCCCTGTAGCGCGAGCCCGATGCGTTTCCGCCGCTCTGTTGGTCGTCGCCGGCGAAACTCCGGCGGGAGCTGACGTGGCTCCATCATTAGGAGCTAACCCAGCTGGTTAATCAACCTACAGACACTGACAGTGGGCCCCACCCCTGGTCAAACCCCAGCCAGCGCTGGGTTTGACCGGGATTAGTTCCTGTGTCACTGACGTGTGGCCCCCACACGTCAGGTTTGACCTGGACCCGCCCTGTTGACCTGATGACGTCAGGGTGAGGTCATGCTGACGCAATATTCCTTTTCTGGAATTTATTTTATTTTATAATAATCAGGAAATTCCAGAAAATAGCTAAAACTTCAATAAATCATAGAAAATTAACCGTAACTCCAAATTAAATGTTTTATATATGGAAAATGATCAGAAAAATCCAATCTATCCATCTGTACTATTTTCATGCATGTTAGAACAACTTATAGGTGCTGTTTAGCACAAATCATATTAATGGCATTTAAATATCCACATATGGAGTTTGAGTTTGAATCTTGGATTCAAACCAACTTCATTTAACCTGGTCTAGGTGCATTAGCTCAAAACACACTCATATTGCCATGTCATGAGCATGCATCATATTGTGCATTGCATTGATTGTATTTCTTCTTTGTTGCCGGTATCTGTCCCCTCTCGGTAGACGATGTTTCGACAATGAGATCGATGACACTGATGAAGACTCAATATTATCTTCAGAAGTGCCAGGCAAGCAAAACCCCCTTGTTCATTCCGATAAAATCCCACTCTCTCGCTCCTGCTCTCTATTACTGCATTAGGACAACAACGATTCAACTGTTACTTGCTGCGGTAGCTGAACCCCTTTATCCTTTGCATGACCTGTCATTCCACAGTAAATAGATGAAACCCACTAGCATGAGTAGGAGTTGTTTGAGCCCTGTTGTGCCTACTCATTCATGCTTGTTTGTCATGCCTGCTACTGCTTAGAGTTGAGTCAGGTCTGATTCATCGGGGATGAATCAGAGGCGTGTGAACATGTCCTACTGTTGAGAGCTAAGTGTGTGAACACGATTTGGTAAAGGTAGCGGTGAGAGGCCATGTAGGAGTACATGGTGGGTTGTCTCATTGCAGCCGTCCTCAGGAACTGAGTTCTGTGTTTGTGATCCATGAACAGCTACTACCACACATTGGGATCCTTAATTGACTCTCTCGACTTATTAATCAACATGATCTCTGTCCAGGAGTTGCAACTAGTTTCTGGTGTTTGTAGGTAGTGTTAGTAGTCTACCAAGTGGCACCCGGTACAGGTGGGCTTGGGACAGACTAGGCACAGTGGCACGGTGTACCAAGTGGCACCCGGATGGTGGGCTTGGGAACCCTGCTCACATCGTTTGGGGCCGTGAGCGACACCCCGGCCGGATCTCCTCGCGGATGGAACACGAATAGGCGATAAACCTGGACTAGAGACTTGTTCGGTTAGTCAGGTCGTGGCTGACTCCCTCGCCCGGCTTCCGCTTGAAGGTTGCCGAGGTACATGACGTGTACAGGGCGATAAGTGGCGAGAGCGTGTGTGAAGAAGTACACCCCTGCAGGGTTAACATCATCTATTCGAATAGCCGGATTCCTCGGATATGGAAACTTGGACCCCTTGTACAGTTCATAGACAAGTGAAAGTGGATACTCTAAAATACGCAAGATAAGCGTGAGTGCTATGGATGGCGTTCTCGTAGGGAGACGGGAGCGGATCCATAGTGGTGTATTGATATGGTGAATATGTGGACTCGTGTGCGCCACCTCAAAAGAGTTACTTGCAGTCGTAGTTCAGGTTAGCCACCGAGTCAAAGCTGGCTTGCTGCAGTTAAACTCCACCACCCCCTTTGTTGATAATGATGCATATGTAGATAGATCTGATGTAAGTCTTGCTGGGTACATTTGTACTCACGTTTGCCTATTTTATGTTTTTGCAGAGAGACTTCAGTCTCACTAGTAGTTCCGCGTGGACTTCGACGTTTAGCTTGTTACCTCAGCTACGATCTTGTGCCCTCGGCAGGATCTGGTAGATAGTCAGGCTTCTCAGCCTTTTCATTATAGATGTCTGTACCCAGACATATTAAGCTTCCGCATGTGCTTTGACTTGTATGCTCTGATTGTTGGGTCATGAGACCCATGTTTGTAATATCTCGCTCCTCGGAGCCTATTGAATAAATACTTGAGTTGTAGAGTCATGTTGTGATGCCATGTTGTATTTACACATATCAAGCATATTGTGTGTATGTTATTGAAATGCTTGGTATGTGTGGGATCTGACTATCTAGTTGTTTATCCTTAGTAGCCTCTCTTACCGGGAAATGTCTCCTAGTGTTTCCACCGAGCCATGGTAGCTTGCTACTGCTCCGGAACACTTAGGCTGGCCGGCATGTGTCCTTCTTCGTTCCTATGTCTGTTCCTTCGGGGAAATGTCACGCGATGAATACCGGAGTCCTGCTAGCCTAGTGCTACAGCCTGGATTCACTCGCTGATGACCGACACGTTCGATGCTGGGTCATGGATGCCTGTCCCTGTAAGTTAGTGCCACTTTGGGTTCACGACTAGCCATGTCAGCCTGGGTCCTTTGTCATATGGATGCTAGCGACACTATCTTATACGTGAGCCAAAAGGCGCAAACGGTCCCGGGCCAGGTAAGGTGGCACCCGTGGGAATACCGTGCGTGAGGCCGCAAAGTGATATGATGTGTTACATGCTAGATCGGTGTGACTTAGGATCGGGGTCCTGACACAGTGATTCGGATTTTTTTTAAAGAGCATGAGCAGAGTAATTTCAACTACTCATTTTCAATTCAACATGCTTGCGGATTTCATAGGTTGTGGCACTTACATTATTCCTGGACGATATAAGTCTTGAAGCACAGATTTGAACAAATTGTTGCCAATGCTTTCCATCGAATTGTAGTTCCAGGGTGGTACTGAAACGACATCATGAGTCACCCCGACGCATCTCTGACTCCCGTCTTCGAATTCTGCCACTGCCGTCGTCGAAGTCAAATTGAATCTGTTTCTCTAAGTCACGTTTCCACATCCTTCCAACGAAACGTGCCTTCACTAAAATGTGAGAGCTTTAATATTGCGGTCTATGCTTATAATGTATCTAAAAAGGCGAGGCTGTCGAATTTCTTACTGTACTGACTGGCATCCCATGGAGGAAGAGCGCGCCTCCGTATAGCATATCATACCCTGGAACCCTGTTCACATGTTGCTGCATGGTCCCTTTTTTTGGTCAATGGTGCGACTCTACAAGCACACGTGAATATTGAACTGTATTTAGTTGCGATTCTTTTTTTTAGAATTAGTTGCAAGCCATTTCTAGTAACAATGTATGAGGCTTCCAAGATCAAGCTTCATATTTAAGTGGCAAAGTAAATGACGTTGCTGAGTGCAGCTAACCGGTATAATAAATATAATATTTAGTTGGGAGTCATTTTTTAATACAAAAGATGATACTTTCAACACTTGCAATGTAGAGGTTCCGTCTATTTCCTGTAGAAGTTGAGAGGTTACTTGCCAAAAACAATAATGCTAGAGTTAGAACCGTTCATACTTTCTAAATGTGTAGTTCTTCCTCTTGTGAATGCAAGGGATGATGTTTTCTTCAAGAGTGCGTTAATAAACATGGTGCCATCTGAGACAACTTCCCCGTGGGTGATGTAAAAGGTGCTGAACCGTCGGCCTGTGATTCGGCCAAATGAATGTTATACTTACTAAAAATACACTGAGATGAATGGAACCTTTGAGAGCTAGCAATGCAACAGAACCTACCCAATAGGCTTTCCCAAAGAAGATGATGCTCGGGGACCAATGCTAGAAAGAAGATGCCCCCATTCTGTGAATAAGCCTCTCATCTCAGGGCCTAGGTTGCCATTTCCATCCACGGCCTCCTAAAGTGCCCCACATGTTCTCTTCTTATGTAAATGCGATCTCCAATAATGCAAGATTCCGGAACCTTGTCCATATAGAAGTTCGGATCTTGATGCAAATCAAGGGTTCCGATAGCACACTCTGCTGCTAGTGTAGATAGGAAAGCCGTCCTCTCTCTCTCTCTCTCTCTCTCTCTCTCTCTCTACATATATACACTCTGATGTAGGTTTTCATGAAGTATTATTGTTGACATTACCCTTGAGGTAAAAAATTGAGAGGCGAAACTATAAGCCCCTATCTTTCTCTGTGTCCGACTAAAGCTTTGAACCCATAAGTATCGCGCGAGTGTTAGCAATTGTGAAAGACTAAATGATAGTTGAGTATGTGGACTTGCTGAAAAGCTCTTATATCGACTCTTTCCGAGGTTTTGATAAATTGCAATGGCTTCAATTACTGAGATCATAGTTTGTTAGTTTTTAATGAAGTTTCTGATTCATACTTTACCTTGTGAATGAATTGTTACTTTAGAATAAAAAATTATATGACAATATATGTTGCTGTTCTAAAGATGATCATGATGCCCTCATGTCCGTATTTTATTTTTATAGACACCTCTATCTCTAAACATGTGGACATAATTTTCGATTTCGGCTTTCGCTTGAGGACAGGTCTAAGCTTGGGGGAGTTGATACGTTCATTTTGCATCATGCTTTTATATTGATATTTATTGCATTATGAGATATTATTACACATTACTGCCTCCGTTCCTCAATATAAGGTGTATTATTTTCCCAAAAAGTCAAACTTCTCTAAGTTTGACCAAATTTATAGACAAAAATATCAATATCTAGAATACCAAATCATTATCACTAGATTCATCATGAACTATATTTTTACTTTTTATGTATTTAGTATTATAAATCTTTATATATTTTGCTGTAAAGTTAGTCAAACATAGACAACAGTTGACTTTTTGAAAAACTAATACACCTTATATTTAGGAACGGAGGGAGTATATCACAATACGTATACCTATTCTCTCTTATTTTACAAGGTTTACATGAAGAGGGAGAATGCCGGCAGCTGGAATTCTGAACTGGAAAATGAGCAATTATTAGAGACCTATTCCACGCAACTCCAAAAGTCCTTAAACTTCACGGAGAATCATTTTGGAATAAATAAAAAATATTGGGCGAAGAAAGCAACATCATTCATCACCCTATACGACCCTTTTTGCTTCAAACCTACGCCCTTCGGACTCAAAAACGCTGGGGCCACTTACCAACGTATGATTCAAAGATGCTTGGAAAAACAAATCGGCAAAACAGCCTAAGCATATGTGGACGACGTGGTCATCAAGACAAAACACTTCGAAACACTAGCCGATGATCTTCGCCTCACCTTCGAAAACCTCCGGACATACGACATACTGCTCAATCCGGAGAAATGTGTCTTCGGCGTTCCAGCCAGAAAATTACTATGGTTCATTGTTTCCCATAGAGGAATCGAAGCAAACCCAGCTAAGATAAGAGCCTTGTCACATTTGGCCATACCAACCGAGCTAAAGCATGTCCAAAAACTAGCAGGGTGCATCGCGGCCTTGAGCCACTTCATCTCCAGATTAGGAGAAAAATCATTACCACTCTACAAGCTACTAAGACGCACCGATAGATTTGAATGGACGAATGCTGCCACAGCTGGATTGGAAGAAATCAAGGCCCTACTCGCAAGCAACCCAATCCTAGCCGCCCCAGGCGTTGGCGAGCCCATGTTGCTGTATATCTCGGCAACCAATCAGGTAGTTAGTGTCGTACTCGTTGTTGAACGAGGGGAAGAGGGACATAAATTCCCCACCCAAAAACCAGTCTATTATGTATCGGAGGTCCTTACACCATGCAAATCCCGATACCCCCACTACCAAAAGATAGCCTATACGGTCTTCATGGCATCCCAAAAATTATGACACTATTTTCAAGAGTGTTTGATCACAGTGGCATCGGAAGTACCACTTAGCTACATTATTAACAACAGGGACGCCACTGGCCGCATAGCCAAATGGGCCATCAAACTCTTACCATTTGAAATAGCATACAAACCATGCCGGGCTATTAAATCTTAGGTGTTGGCCAACTTTGTCACCGAGTGGACGGAAGCCGAACTCTCTAAAGAGTATAGTTCATACTCCAACTGGACTATGTACTTTGACGTTCAAAAATGCTAGCCGGACTGGGGGTGGGCGTTATCCCGACATCCCCCACCGGGGAACACAGTCCGCTACGTATTACAAATCATGTATACGGACTCCAACAATGCAGCCGAATACGAGGCGCGCCTACACGGTCTTCACATGGTTGTGTTGGGGAACGTAGTAATTTCAAAAAATTTCCTACGTACACGCAAGATCATGGTGATGGCATAGCAACGAGAGGGGAGAGTGTTGTCCACGTACCCTCGTAGACCATAAGCGGAAGCGTTATGACAACACGGTTGATGTAGTCGTACGTCTTCACGATCCGACCGATCCAAGTACCGAACATACGGCACCTCCGAGTTCAGCACACGTTCAGCTCGATGACGATCCCCGGACTCCGATCCAGCAAAGTGTCGGGGATGAGTTCCGTCAGCACGACGGCGTGGTGACGATGATGATGCTCTACTGGCGCAAGGCTTCGCCTAAACTCCGCGGCGATATGACCGAGGTGGAATATGGTGGAGGAGGGCACTGCACACGGCTAAGGAACGATCCGTAGATCAACTTGTGTTATTGTGAAGTGCCCCCTGCCCCCGTATATAAAGGAGGGAGGGGGGAGGTGCGGCCGGCCAGGAGGGGCGCGCCAGGAGGAGTCCTCCTCCCACCGGGAGTAGGACTCCCCCCTTCCTTGTTGGAGTAGGAGAGAAGGAAAGAGGGGGAGAGGAGGAAGGAAAAGGGGGCTGCACCCCTTGTCCAATTCGGACCAGAGGGGGGCTGCGCACCTCCTTCCTTTCGGCCTCTCTCCTCTATTCCCGTATGGCCCAATAAGGCCCATATACTCCCCGGCGAATTCCCGTAACTCTCCGGTACTCCGAAAAATACCCGAATCACTCGGAACCTTTCCGAACTCCGAATATAGTCGTCCAATATATCGATCTTTACGTCTCGACCATTTCGAGACTCCTCGTCATGTCCCCGATCTCATCGGGGACACCTAACTCCTTCGGTACATCAAAACTCATAAACTCATAATATAACTGTCATCGAAACCTTAAGCGTGCGGACCCTACGGGTTCGAGAACTATGTAGACATGACCTAGAACTATTCTTGGTCAATAACCAATAGCGGAACCTGGATGCCCATATTGGCTCCTACATATTCTACGAAGATCTTTATCAGTCAAACCGCATAACAACATACTTTGTTCCCTTTGTCATCGGTATGTTACTTGCCCGAGATTCGATCGTCGGTATCCAATACCTAGTTCAATCTCGTTACCGGCAAGTCTCTTTACTTGTTTACGTAATGCATCATTCTGTAACTAACTTGTTAGCTACATTGCTTGCAAGGCTTATAATGATGTGCATTACCGAGAGGGCCCAGAGATACCTCTCCAACAATCGAAGTGACAAAACCTAATCTCGAAATACGCCAACCCAACATGTACCTTTGGAGATACCTGTAGTACTCCTTTATAATCACCCAGTTACGTTGTGACGTTTGGTAGCACCCAAAGTGTTCCTCCGGTAAACGGGAGTTGCATAATCTCATAGTTACAGGAACATGTATAAGTCATGAAGAAAGCAATAGCAATATACTAAACGATCAAGTGCTAGGCTAACGGAATGGGTCATGTCAATCACATCATTCTCCTAATGATGTGATCCCGTTAATCAAATGACAACTCTTTTGTCCATGGTTAGGAAACATAACCATCTTTGATAAACGAGCTAGTCAAGTAGAGGCATACTAGTGACACTATGTTTGTCTATGTATTCACACATGTATTATGTTTCCGGTTAATACAATTCTAGCATGAATAATAAACATTTATCATGATATAAGGAAATAAATAATAACTTTATTATTGCCTCTAGGGCATATTTCCTTCAGGTTGTCTCCATGGGTATACAACATCTTGAGGTGCGCGGCGATTCAAACCTCGCAATATACCGGGTCAATGGAGAGTTCGACGCAAAGGACCCAAAAATGACGGCATACTGAAACGCCAATATTAAAAATATCAGCTCGGTTCGAGGGACTTGAATTCCATCATGTCGCTCGAGACAGTAACCAGGCAGCCGACATCCTCGCTTGCATGGGCGCTAAGCGCAACCCTGTCCCACCTAACACCTTTGTGGAAAGGCTTCTCAAGCCATCCGTAGTATGGCAAGGTGAGGGCAGAGAATCTAGTACGAACCTGGTCACACCCCCAGCAGCCGAACACTAGAAAGATACCGTTGGGGGATCGGATATAGAAATAACACCTCTGCTCACGAGATCATGGCTGTTATCGTTGCATGGACCAAACCCTTCCTGGCCTACCTGAATAGGCAGGAGGTTCCCGACGATCAGAATGATGCCTGTTGCATAGTTCGGCACTCTAAAGCCTGCAAAGTGCACGAGGGTGAACTTTACAAAAGGAGCACTACCAGAGTCCTTCAAAGGTGCATCTCCAAAGAAGAGGGACGACAACTCTTGGCAGAAATACATGCTGGTCTGGGTGGTCACCATGCCGCAACTCGAACCCTCGTAAGCAAAGCTTTCAGGACAGGTTTTTTCCGGCCAATGGCCCGGGCAGACGCACAGGCCCTTGTCCAACATTGTGTGGGCTGTTAGCTTTTTGCCAACCGAAGTCATATGCCTCCTACCACCGTAAGAATAATCCCCATTACCTGGCCCTTCGCGGTCTGGGGGCTTGATATGGTCGGTCCCCTTAAAGGGGGTAGCCATAAAAAGAAATTTTTACTGGTGATGGTCGATAAATTCATCAAATGGATAGAGGCCAAACTAGTAAAAACACCTTAAGAAGGGTCGGTGATTGATTTTATATCCGGTGTGGTGCATAGTTACGGTGTCCCGCACAATATCATCACTGATAATGGCTCCAATTTTACAACTGATGAGGTGAAAACCTGGTGCACTAAGTTGGGCATTAAACTCGGCTATGCATCTGTATACCACCCTAAAAAATTACCAAGTTGAACGGGTCAATGGTCTGATCATGAGCGGCATTAAACCCAGACTAGTGCGTTCCATACGAGAATCCGACAAGCACTAGGTTGAGGAACTTGATTCCATACTCTAGGGGCTGCGGACCACGCCCAATCGAACGATCGGATACACAACTTTCTTTATGGTGTACGGCGCGGAGGCTGTATTGCCCTGCGATATTATTCATGACTCACCTCAAGTGCGCATGTACGAAGAGCGAGAAGCCGAACTTGATCGGTAGGATGACCTAGATGGACTTGAAGAGGAGCGTGACGTTGCAAAGGCTCGTTCCTCATTCTATCAACAACAGGCCAGGCGATACCAAAGCAGGGAAGTGCGGGCTAAGACATACAATGTCGGAGAACTTGTTTTACGCCTCCCGAAAAAGAAACAAGCTCAAACCAAAATGGGAGGGCCCCTTCATCATAGATGAAGTCCTTACAGGAGGAGCCTATCGCCTTCACAATGCAGCGGATAATTGCCTTGAGCCAAACCCATGGAACGTCGTGCGGCTCCGAAGATTTTACGCATAGTTCGGCCTCTTTTTGTTTTACTTTGACTAGGATTTTCCTTCCTTCTCTCCTTTTTTTGTTTTTCCTTTTTATATCACAGGGAGTGGTCGGATCTACCGCACTATTAGGGGTACACATCTTTAAATGTATAGACCCCATCATACTTGGGGGCTTCTCTAACGAAGCTTATTCAAAGCTTACAGCTTTTTCTATGTCAATTGTTTTACACATCTTTTGCCATTATATGCACCTCTATGACTTAAGTTTGTGCCAAGCTGGGTTGCCTCGCTCCTGCCCTACGTTCCCGATTGTTCAGCTAGGGTGTAAAGGGAGTACCTCTGCGATTGTTACAACCGGATTATCCGGACCTGTACCTCAGATGGGTGAAGCAGAAAGTTAGCGTTCTTAAGGGAATAATTGGTCGGCAAAGAACGACGGACTATTTTTGTGTTTGCAACATATACGGATTAGGCTGTCCGTAATTTTGTAACAAGCCTAGGCATGCATACTTAAGCATGACGACTGAAGGAAAGGAACCCCTAACGGAACTATTTTCCTTGGAAGATGTTTCTTACGTTAAGCAGTAATATAACATAAATCCCGGAACACATTTTGTCTATTCGAGCAATGTGACCGGATTGCCTGGTTTCCGGACATACTAAATATTTCTTATAGTATCCGGAAACACTCCAACTTATTGGTTAGGAGGTTAAAGCCGAAGGTCTGCGATGAAAATTTTCTACGAGTTCGGCCAAGATAAAAAGTTTGATGAAAAAGTAAATTGTTACATAGAATCAAACACCTACTCTTTTTCTACATCATCTATAAGACTATCTAGCTTGCAGTCTGCTTGCAAATATTTCGTCACAATCATCACTTGGTCATATACCAAGCTTACATGAATTTCTTTTCCATCCGGTCCCTGAGGTCCAACTTGGGCCATATGATTCAGATCAAGTCTGGTGTAGCACGTCTTCACCATGGCGCATGCCTCTCGTGCACCTTCCCGGCATGCAGATGTCTTCCATAACTCGAAGCGATGCCGAGCACCCTTGAACAAGTCCTCCAACACCTCCATACTTTCGGGAGGGGCATCGGATGGCCATAGGGCTTTGACCATACTCTTCATGGCCTTTCGGGCCCGCTCGTGCACCTTCGACAGTTCCTTTAGAACATCGCCTTGGAACCCGGACACTTCCTCTTCGTGACGACTGGTTAATAGACCTGCAAGAACCGCATTATGAAATCCCGTATTATAGGATTATGCAAGTCCTCCGGATTGTTCAAGAATCATACCAAATATGCCGCCCTTCAACTTTTGGTTCTCCTTCTGTGCATTTGAGAGTTGAGCCTTTAAGATCTTTATATCTTTGGCTTGTTTATTCACTTTCCCATCCAGTTTCTTTCTTTTAGCCCCTGGTCATGGGATCGCCCCTAATTTATTCAAGCTCTACGACACCAGCATTTAGTTGTGTCCGGTTTTCTTCAAGCTCCTGGGACAGCGTGTTGTTCTTCTCTTTGAGAACCTGTGGTTTAATTGATCCTCAAATCGGTTAGTATTTACCGCTTTAAGTCTCAGGGGCTACTGGCACATATCTATTCAAATTACACAAACTATTACTTGTATATCTTTTGAAAACAGGTGAGCAGCGCTTGTGAGTCCATCCCGGGCAGCCCGGATATAGGCATCCACGGTACTAAGGGCGACAAATTGCAGCTCAATAAAAGCCGGAGTGCGTAGGGTCTCCTTCAGACGTCGATGATTCATCGCGCTCTCTACTTTGGAATTCGTGACGGATACATTATCCGAATCCTCTTGAGGCGGATGAGTCGGTGCCACCCCCGTTCTAGCTCATGAATTCGGCGCTAGATTGGCTGTAGCTCGGCTGGCCGGGATCTTTGGTACGGTTCGCCGTGTACCTCTCCTGAAATGATAGGAGGAAGAAGGTGATGATTCGGCATTACGCCTAGGCATGAAGTAAAGAATATACCTCTTTGGTGATGGAGGGGCCTCAGTGGCACTTTCTGTCTCCTTTCGTTTCACGCGTTCACCCCACGAAGACGCTGTCTTTCTTTTGACTGCCCGTGCTTGGGTACGGCTAGCTGGGCGTCGATCCTATAAAACATGGTTCAGTGCAGTGGGTGAGATGCAAGTGGAGGTGTCTTTCTTTTAGAATGAATTCCGAACACTTACCTTAATGAAAGGGTAGAGGTCGGGGTAATCGGCCATAATGGCTACCTTCGAGCTGTCAAGGCTTGCCTGGTAGTAGACCCCATTGTCGGTGTCAAAATCGGCGGATCTCGGGTAGGGGGTCCCGAACTGTGCGTCTGAGGTTGATGGTAACAGGAGGCGGGGGACACGGTGTTTACCCAGGTTTGGGCCCTCTCTATGGAGGTAATACCCTACTTCCTGCTTGATTGATCTTGATGAATATGAGTATTACAAGAGTTGATCTACCACGAGATTGTAATGGCTAAAACCCTAGAAGTCTAGCATGTATGATTATGGTCGCCTCTACGGACTAAGCCCTCCGGTTTATATAGACACCGGAGGGGACTAGGGTTGTACAAAGTCAGTTACAGATAAAGGAATCTTCATATCCGAGCACCAAGCTTGCCTTCCACGCCAAGGAGAGTCCCATCTGGACACGGGAATAAGTCTTCTGTCTTGTATCTTCATAGCCATCAGTCCGGCCCACGTCACATAGGCCGGACGGCCGAGGACACCTTAATCTAGACTCCCTCAGTAGCCCCTGAACCAGGCTTCAATGACGAGGTGTCCGGCGTGCAGATTGTCTTCGGCATTGCAAGGCGGGTTCCTCCTCCGAATACTCCAAAGCATCCTTTGAATATAGAGCACGTGTCCGGCTCTGCAAAACAAATACCACACACAACTACAGAGAGTATAGTATTTCATGAGTCCAATCCACTGACAACTTTTTTGTTGTGTGACATCACGTCGCCGCCCGGCCATTATTCGAACCGTTTTTAGCGTGCCGCTCCATATTTTGAGATGCGGTTTCATTGGCACGTCTTGTCAAAGCAGAGATCATGTCCCCTTATTGCGGGATTCTCATCAATACGGGCGTGGGTAACCCAACCGTGTCACCTGCACGGCCCTTGGGGAATAGGCGAGTTTTAATATTCACTGCCTTTATAAAGAGATAAGGATTTACCCCTTTCACCCATGCCTTCTCTCTCTCTCTCTCTCTCTCTGCCTCCCCCATTCTCGAGCTCCAGCGCCCAAGTTCTCATCCTTTCTGCCCCAAGAAAGCACTCCAACCATGTCCGGATCCGGAGCGCAGGGCATGTGGATGGTCTCCTCCGTCAAGGAGAAGGACATTACGAAGCTCCGTGAGGCCGGGTATTTGCCCAAGGAAATCGCCCACCGGCTTCCGGCCAAGGGACAGTTCATCCCTACCCCGGAGCCCCACGAGAGGGTGGTGTTCATCCCCCACTTCGTCCGTGGGCTGGGATTTCCTCTCCACCCATTCGTCCGCGGACTCATGTTCTACTATGGCTAGATTTCCATGATATAGCCCCAAATTCTTTCCTCAACATCTTGGCATTCATTGTCGTGTGTGAGGCCTTCCTCCGCATCCCACCCCACTTCGGACTATGGCTAAAGATCTTCAATGTGAAGCCAAAGGTGGTGAGTGGCCAACACACAGAGTGCGGAGACGCCATGGTGAGCAAGATGCCCAACGTCACATGGCCCGAAGGCTCCTTCGTGGAGACAGTCAAAGGGTGACAGAAATCATGGTTCTATATCACTGAGCCGCGCGGCACCACCTGGTCCGCGGCTCCCGAATTCCAGTCCGGAGCCCCGATGCAGGTCACCTCCTGGCCAGAGAAGGGCTTGGACTGGTCTTCCCCGGACAAGCTAATAGCGCTTCAGACGTGCATCAGGAACATGATAGACAAGAATATCAAGCTTGTCAATGTGATCCAGGTGATGCTTATTTGTTGGATCCTTCCGTGCCAAAGCCAGACGTGCTATTTGTGGGAGTACGATCCGGCCAAGCACCAGACCTTGCTGCAGTTCTTCGGCACTACACACAAAGACATCTGGAAGGTGCTTTTTCAAGTCCAGCGAGACATGGCCAGACACGGCCGAGGACTGTGGGCACGACTTGGCCCATCCCGCTAGTCCGGTAAGTTTTTTCATGTTTTCAAGGCGTATCCTTTACTTGCATACTCAAGGAAGATGCCTAAGCCTCCCTACTGATTCTCTCAGGGCTGGACAAAGAAGGCGGAACGGATTCACTATCCGGCTCCGCTACCCGAAGACCCAGCAATTTCACTTCTGATGAAGATGCTGGTTCCGGCGCCCTATCAAGCGCCAGAGAAGAAGGCCAAGAAGAAGGCCAAGGGGACCAGAGGTGGCCTCCGTGGCAAGGGTGCTTCAGACACGACGTCTGAAGACACCGAGACTCACTCCTCCCCCGCCGAGGATGAAGAGGAGGAGGAAAGCAACTCTCCCCCTGAGGGGGAAGGAAGAATAGGGCAGCCTCCACAAATCTGGAGGCAGAGGCGTCCAAGAGGGGGAAGGGTTCCCTCGCGGATAACTCCGCGTGGGACGTCGATAGCAACCCAGAGCGTCGCTCCCGAGACAAGCCCCTGGCCAAATCGTGAGTACTCAAAAAGTCGGACACATTCATATATCCGGCCTCTCTACTTCATAGTCTTAATATGCTGAATCATGCATTTGCAGTCCGGTTTGGTCCGACCTCGAGTGGTCCTCATCTTTGGGAGATTCGCTGGACCCGGAGGCGATGGACAGTGGGTCCCTTCCAGCGGCCTCCTCTCCCAAGGCCATGGATGGCACCGAGGCGTTGTCCCAAAGGATCCCAGGCCAGGAAGAGACTCAGGAGGCCGTCAGGGCAGCGTCGGAGGGTGAAACCTCGGCCGCCGGAGACATGGGGGAGCAAACCCCCATGGATACTGACGATGGGGGCCATATCCATTTCTCCCCCCAGCCGAATACAATTCCGGAGACCTATATGGCTCCGGAATCAGGCAAGCAGCCTCCCACAAGAGAAGGAGGTGTGCCAATTCCGCCGGTGACCTCTGTCCAGCCAGAGGCGTCGGACACTCTAATGGAAGTGCTGCGAAGTGCTTCCATTGTTGAGGAACACCGTACCCTTATGGGTATGGTGATTGAGAGGATATCGAAGCCTGCACAAGCCTTCTAACAGGCTTTGAGGTAAGCAACGCAATTATGTAAAAACAATGTCACAGTATAGATAGTAGCCCCTAAGACACTGTCCGGTGTTCGAAAAGGAAAGCCGGACAGAGGATCAAACAAGTTTCACAGGAGACTAACCAGATGATTCAATGTGAACAAGCAGGCGTCGTTACTGGCTGCGACCTCTCATACTGCCGAGGTTTCTGGACTGAAGCAGAGTCTGGAGCGGGCCGAGGAAGAGCTCGGGCGCGTGAAAAGGCAGGTAGAGGATAATCAAGGTATGCAATAACCTTGTCTATATTCAGGAAGGATGAATGATTTGTGCTGACTAAAGTGGCATGATATTTATTAGGAGCGGCGACCGAGGTGGAGACCCTCAAGAAGGCGCTGGCCGAGGCCGAGGAGAGAGCGGCCAAGGAACAAGTCGCCTGTGAAAAGCATGAGGCCAGGGTCAGTGAGGTCCAACAGGAGTTCCAGGACGCCGTGAAGAAATGTGAATCCTTGGAGCGCAACATTGTGGATCAAGAGTCCGAACTTGCCAAGGCCCGCCAAAGCGCACATGATGCCCAGGTTGAAGCCCAGGGTGCCCTCCAGGAAATCCAGGAGGCCAGAAAAAATCGCGGCGGGTAAGGCTTTTATTATGTAGAGCAAATATGTGAAGAAAAGGTACCTCTTACTGACCCAGATTTGGAGTTCTCCAGGGGCGTTTGCGGATCTACCGCGCAACATTTTAGACGCTGCGGAGTTCTTCTGAGCCGAAGAGGGGAGCTCCACGGAGAAGCTATTTTGGTCGCAATACCTTGCGCCAGAACATCCGGTGCCCTTTAGCGATCAGCTAAAACAGCTGGTCGAACTGCATAGGGTGGCCCATGAAGGATTTAATAATCCGGCTATGGCCTGCCGAGGCCATACCCAACAGCTACTTTGGGATCGTGAAGTGGCTGGTCAATGCCTGTCCTCGGCTTGATGTCATTAAGCGGTCGGTCTGCATCGAAGGCGCGCGAATGGCCTTTGCCCGAGTCAAGATGCATTGGGTGAAGATGGCTGTCGTGAAGCTTGTGACCAAGGGACTGCCCACGGGCGAGGAGCACTGCACGCCCGAGCTGTATTTTGACAATGTCTTGGAGGGATCCCGCGTTGTGGCGGGGCAGTGTTCAAAAGACGTTATTTTTTAATGAAGTCATTCATATTGTCCCTTCCTGTATTATGAAATAGAGTCATTATGTAATATAATGTCTATTATTTAAAATTTTACCTCCTGTGCGACCGGTTTGTTAAATATGACAGTTGGCCAGTCGTCGGCTTCAGCCCCCATGTAGGCAGTACGGGGGTATTCGGGATGAATCTAATCACTCTTTATCCCAAAGTTTTGGTCCTTAAAGGAGGTGTTTAGCACAACGAACCAGGCAATCAGACTATGTGGATATATCACCCTCACTTAGCCATAGGAGTTTCACAATAAAAATTTAGGCGCAGCCCCTAGTGTTCGTAAGTCCGAACTTGGGGTCCTGTAACCACCTGATCGGATAAAAACTGATTCATCGCATAATGTGGAAAAATCACAAAAGATTTGTAACCTCTCGAACAGCTGACCGGCTCACGCCACATCATGACAGTCAGTTTTCGGCTTTCTCTACTCAGGTGCTCATCCGGATAAACCAGGACACAATCACAGTAGTTCACCCTTTACTACCCTAGCCGATATAGCAGAACGTAAGGTAGTAAGCACAGGAGCCGGGCAACCCAACTATTGACCAAAGACTTGATTCGGAGTCGATGCATATAATGCTAAAGTTCGGGGTGCCGAACTATACTGTAAAAAAGTGTTCGGTCTTTGTTGTCGTATTATGGGGCGTAATGAAGCCCCTAGCGAATTAAGGCATACCAGAGTGTACGGGTGCAATTGATAAGAATATCAAAAAAAATGAAGCAATAGGCTAATGCCGCAGAAATTGGGCCGCAAACTATTTTCGATTGTAGTTTGGTTAATACGTCAAAGCGTATTTGTACAAGTAGTGCAATAAGCAACATGGCTATTTAACATGGCACGACCAAGGGAGAGCTGCGTGTGGGTCCTTAAAACAGGCATAACAATCGTTTAAAGAGACCACCTGGAAATTCCCTTATACGTCAATGCTTCTTGCCGTCTTGGTGTATCCGTCCATGGATTGGTCCGACAATCAGGCCACCAGGAAAGGCATGGGAATAAAAGAAACCTGGAAAGAAGAAGAAAAAGTGAAAGTATGTGGGTCCAGGGAAGGTTGGGGCGTATTATGGACCATGATCTAGCTGTGCCTCCGTCTATGCCCATGCTATTTTGAGTGCGTAGTTATGTACGCGCGGTACGAATGTCGCCGTTTGGTCGGGACTGGGACGGAGGCCGAATTGCTAGTCAAGCTCTTGACGAATTGGATTGTCCTGCTACAGAGTAGTTCGGACTTGCTTGACAGTGTCCGGGAGCTTGGCCGCCGAATTAAGGTTCCGCCTAAAAAGGCCGCTCTGTACTTCTACTGCGAGGGCAGCCGTGTGCTCCTCGGTACGGAGGGAGCGTTCCATGTTTCCATTGACTGTTATGACACCATGTGGTCCGGGCATCTTGAGCTTGAGATAAGCATAGTATGGCACCACATTGAATCGAGCGAATGTGGTTCGTCCAAGCAGTGCGTGATAGCCACTGCGAAAGGGGGCGATATCGAAGATCAACTCTTCACTTCGGAAGTTATCAGGGGATCCGAAGACCACCTCCAGTGTGATTGAGCCTGTACAGCGGGCCTCTACACCTGGTATGACACCTTTAAAGGTGGTTTTTGTGGGCTTGATCCTTGAGGGATCAATACCCATTTTGCGCACTGTATCTTGATAGAGCAGGTTCAGGCTACTGCCACCGTCCATGAGGACTCGCGTAAGATGGAATCCATCAATGATTGGGTTGAGGACCAGTGCGGCTGAACTGCCATAACGGATACTAGTCGGATGGTCCCTGCGATCGAAGGTGATCGGGCAGGACAACCATGGGTTGAACTTTGGGGCGACTGGATCCATCACGTAGATGTCCCTGAGCGCGCACTTGCGCTCCCTCTTAGGGATATGGGTAGCGTATATCATGTTCACCATTTTAACTTGGGGGGGGGGGACTTCTTTTGTCCCCCTATGTTCGGTGGCCGGGGCTCCTCGTCATCGTCCTTGCTTTGCAACCCCTTCTCCTTGTTCTCGACATTTAACTTGCCGGCCTATTTAAAAACCCAACAGTCTCTGTTAGTATGATTGGCTAGTTTATCAGGAGTGCCGTGGATTTGACATGGACGATCGAGTATGCGGTCCAAGCTAGACGAGCCCGGATTGTTTCTTTTATATGGCTTCTTCTGCTGACCGGACTTAGAGCCACTGAATCCGGTGTTGACCGCCGTGTCCTCGGTGTTGTCACTATTGTTTCGACACTTGTGTCTATTGCGTTGGGGTTTGCCATTGCTATTTCTGGCTTCAGAAGTGCCAGGTTCGCTTGCATTGTTATTGGTACAGGCTAGCCAGCTATCCTCGCCCACGCAGAAGAGGGTCATAAGCGTCGTGAGGGCTGCCATAGACTTTGGCTTTTCTTGGCCGAGGTGTCGGGCGAGCTATTCGTTCCTGATGCTATGTTTAAAGGCCGCTAGGGCTTCGGCATCCGGACAGTCGACGATCTGGTTCTTTTTAGTTAAGAACCTAGTCCAGAATTTCCTGGCTGACTCTCCGGGCTGTTGTACTATGTGACTTAAGTCGTCGGCATCCGAAGGTCGGCCATATGTACCTTGGAAGTTGTCGAGGAAGGCATATTCCAAGTCCTCCCAGCTGCCAATGGAGTTTTCGGGTAGACTATTCAACCAGTGCCGAGCTGGTTCCTTGAGTTTTAGCGGGAGGCATTTGATGGCATGAAGATCATCACCGCGGGCCATATGAATATGGAGAAGAAAATCCTCAATCCATACCGCGGGGTCTGTTGTCCCATCATATGACTCGATGTTCACGGGTTTAAACCCTTCCGGGAATTCATGTTCCATTACTTCATCAGTGAAGCAAAGGGGGTGTGCGGCGCCTCTATATCGGGCCAAGTCGCGACGTAGCTCGGATGGAGTTCGTCTGTGGTCTTCGGCCTGGGCATGGTTATGTTTGTCACGTCCGGACGGATGGCCATCATTGCGTGTCAGGGCACGCCCCCGCGATCCATAGATCAATCTGGTCCGACCTGCTCTGTTTTCCAGGTCATGCCGCAGGTCATATGTGTATCCCCGAGCTGTTGTGTTTCTGTTTTTACGGCGAGGTAGTGCGGGCTGGTGTTCGGCTCGAGTTGCCACTTTGTCCCAGCCACGTGGAGGTCGGTCAGCCGCATTATGTGCTAGTAGGATGGGCTCCAGCGCCTCGTCATCGAATTGGGGTAGGAATTTGCGCTTCGGGTAAATTTTGGTTGGGCACTCGAGGCCGTATTCCTCGGCTGCCAGGACATTAGTCCATCTATCATTGAGCAGATCCTGATCAACTTGAAGCTGCTGTTGCTTCTTTTTCAGGCTCCTTGCAGTGGCTATTAGCCGGCGCTTAAAAAGCTCCTGATCGACGGGCTCCTCAGGCACGATAAAGTCTTCGTCACTGAGACTCGCCTCATCCTCAGAGAGTGGAAGATAATTACTGTCCTCTGAGTCTTCTTTAATGGCCCGTTCATTAGGGCTGACTCGCCCATCCTCCCTTTCATCCTGTTTGGAAGTTGGCTCAACGGGGTCTTCTTTGTCTTCGTCATCGTCCGAAGTATTATTTTCTCCTGTGCTGGTATTGCTATTTTTTCAACGGCGTGGTTTAGAGCGGCGCTGCTGACGTCGGCTCTTTGGTTGTATCTCAGGAGGCTTATCCTCGACTGTATCCTTTTCATTGTCGCTGTTGTTCTCTTTGGGTGTATCCACCATGTATACGTCATACAAGGAGGTGGCTGTGTAGCGCCCTGTATGCGGTGGTTTTTGTGCCTGCTCCTCTCCGGCATCGTCATCCATACCGTCGATGTCTTCGGAGCCGTAATCGAGCATGTCGGTTAAGTCTTCGACAATGGCTATGAAGTGGGTTGTGGGTGGGAAGCGGAATTCTCCGTCATCAGCCTCCAATTCAAGCTGGATATAGTTCGGCTAAGAGTCCCCTGACAAGGAGAGGGCTTTTAATGAGTTTAGCACATCGCCTAAAGGTGAGTGTCGGAAGATGTCTGCGGAACTGAATTCAATGATCGATGCCTGATCAGATTTGATGGGCATGGATGCACGCGGTTCGAAACCTATGGCCAGAGATGAATCCGAGGTTCCGGTGACACAGGCCCCACTCGAGGTGGGATCTGTGTGCGGCTCTAACACCGCAGAGTCTGCGGCTTCCGCGGAGGGGTTGAGCTTCCCGTCCTTGGACGATGCAGTTTGCTCCGGATCTTGGGCCAGAGTAGTTATAGGCACTATCTCCTGGGCACGGTCCGATGACAGATTTAGTTCATGTTCAATCATGGTGGCAGGGAGCGGCTATCATGGGCTCGAATCCGTCGAAGATCAAGTCTCTGCGGATATCGGCAACATAATTTAAGCTTCCAAACCTGACCTGATGGCCAGGGGCGTAGCTGTCGATCTGCTCTAGATGCCCAAGCAAGTTGGCCCGCAGTGCGAAGCCGCCGAATATGAAAATCTGTCCAGGGAGGAAGACCCCCCTGGACTTTGTTGTAGATGATTGACGGAGCCATCAAACCTTTTGGTGACGATGCAGCGGAACTCTCAATGAAAGCACCAATGTCGGTGTCAAAACTGGCGGATCTCGGGTAGGGGCTTCCTCCCCGTACATCATCATGTAATAATCTACGACTCCCTCACCCATCATCAAATTCTACAAATATATCTGGATCCTCATGGAATCCGGGATCTTCGTTCCGTGCATCGTCCTCTTGCCGAGGAGGGGGGCAATGGATGTTTTCGAATATCTTCCTCCATGACTGCTTAAAGGCAACCAGAGTAGTTGGATTAGTGAATCCCAACTATAAGGGAAAAATAAATGCTGATAAAAGATCAACTTACCCATTCGATGGGGTTGTACATAAAAAAGCCTTCCCGACAATTCAAACGGGTGAATTCTTCTTCCTCCCCTTTGTACAGGTCGGCCACCATGGCAGCCAGAGCGGCTTGGTTATCTGGACCCTCGCGCCTATAGCGAGATGCGTCGTCCTCCGCGTTATAACACCATAAAGGGGCTACTCTGCATTGGAGAGGCTGGATGCATCATTTTATCGCAATGGCCATGACTTCAATGATGGATAGTTCGGAATGGGCAAGGAGTCTGCTAACCAGTCTCATTACCTCCGCACTGTCCTCTTGCTTGGGGGACTTGGGGCGCCAGTTGAGCAGCTTCTTCAGAGGAGCACTGGAGAATTCAGGAAGACCGCGCCAAACTGGGTCCGGGAGGGGAACATCCTCGATGTAAAACGATTTCGAAGACCACCCTTCGGGTCCCCTTTTGGGAGTCCCAACGGGGTAGCCGGATCTGGATATGCGCCATACTTCGGTGCCGCCCACTTCAAATATAGACCCTCCGCCTTGATGGAGGGGGACGAGGCAAAAGAACTTTCTCCATAGTTTGAAATGAGCCTCGCAGCCTAACAATAATTCAAAGAGAGCGACAAAACCAGAGATGTGCAGAATAGAACCTGGTGTGAGATTGTGCAGCTGGATCCCATAAAATTCCAATAGACCCCTGAGGAAGGGGTGGATTGGGCATCCTATGCCTCTTAGGAGGAACAAGATGAAACACACCCTCTCCTCTTTGCCGGGGTTGGGGAAGTTCTCTGCTAGCACATCATCACCCGTTGAAGCTAATCCTACCCGCACAGGAACTAGATCCACGGGAGGGATATATCCTTGTGTCTGGAGTCGACTCAGCTGAAAGTGGGATACTGAGAAGCTTCGCCAATCCCCCTCTTGAGGGCCATGAGGGCGCGAGGAAGAGCCAGGAACGCTAGCCAAGGTTCAAAACTTTTCGTGATTTACTCCGGTGTTCTCTAGGCGATGTGAGGTGGCATTTGGGGATCTAACCTCGTTATATAAACGCCACCCGCGCCTGGTAAATGGTTAAATTGTAAAACAACACGGGTCATTCGCATTCGCTCAACACGTGGAAATCGAGGCGATGACAGGAAGGAATCATAAAGACTGGGCTCAGAAACCGATGTCGGACTATTATCACTCCAGAGTATGATGAAGAACCCGCCTTGCAAAGCCGAAGACATGAATCTGCATACTGCATCGTCATTGAAGGCAAGTTCACGGTCTACTGAGGGAGTCCTGGTTTCGGGGGTCCTCAGGTGTCCGGCTCGAGGTTACGGGCCGGGCTGAATGGGCCGTGAAGATAAAAGCTGAAGGTCGTCCTCTGTGTTCGGATAGAACTCCTATGTGCTTGGACGGCAAGATTAGATTCCGGATGTATTGTTTCCTTCCCTTGTGAGCCGACTTTGTACAAACCCTAGACCCTCCTGGTGTGTATATAAACCGGAGGGTTTAGTCCGTAGAGGCTATCATCACACTATTCATAGGCTAGACAAGCTAGGGTTTAGCCATTACGATCTCGAGGTATATCAACTCTTGTAACCCCTATACTCATCAAATACAATCAAGCAAGACGTAGGGTTTTACCTCCTTTAAGAGGGCCCGAACCTGGGTAAACATTGTGTCCCTTTGTCCATTGTTACCATCGATCGTTAGACACACAGCTTGGTCCCCCTACCCGAGATCTGCCGGTTTTGACACCAACAGCCGTGACACCAATATGTTTGAAAATTCCTTCCAATTTACTGCACATGGAATTAACTCACACACAAGTACACAAATATGATTTTTCAAACCGTTACAGTTAGCTGTTACATGAGATGTAGTTAAAATTTGAATTACGGTCATTAAATGACTAGAAAATCACTTAAATGTCTTTAAAAGGTCAAATGACCCCTGGAATTTTCCAAATTTTCAATGATAGTTGTATTAGTGCATGTTAAATGTATAACATTTTTGAAGTCCGCAAGAGGAAGCTATTGCCCGCTCGCCATCAAACATGCATTGTTCCCTCTCAGAACCACGAGCCTTCTAGTGAGTTACTCCTGTTTGTGAGAGGTGTGTGTCCAAACTTAATTCTTGCTCGTCCTCGAGTAGGTAAATGATAAAAAAGATAATTTTTGATGTGGAATGCTACCTAGCATAAACTTGATATATCTAATCATGACATGAATATTAAGACACGAATGATTCAAAGCAATAGTCTATAATTTGACATAAAGACATCAATACTCAGGCATCCCAACAAACAATCATGTCTTTCAAAATATCAACTCTAAAGAAAGCTATCCCTACAAAATCATATGGTCTTGTCATGCTCTGTCTTCTTAACACAAAGTATTTATCATGCACAACCCCGATGACAAGCCGAGCAATTGGTTCATACTTTTTAACGTGTTTTAGCTTTTTCAACCCTCACGCAATACATGAGCAAGAGTCATGGATATAGCACTATGGGTGGAATAGAGTATGATGACAGGGGTAAATATAGAGAAGATAAAAAAGTAAGAAAGTCTCACACTGACATGGCTAACTAACAGGCTATGAAGAGGCCCATCAATTGATATCAATGCGAGGAGGGATTGCCATGCAACGAATGCACTAAGAGCTATAAGTGTATGAAAGCTCAATATGAAAACTAAGTGGGTGTGCATCTAACTCTATAATGAAAAATTCCCACTAGTATATGAAAGTGACAACATAGGAGACTCTTCATATGAAAAACATGGTGCTACTTTGAGGCACAAGTCTAGCATGCCCCTTCTCTCTTTTTCTTTCCTTTTTTTCCTTTTTCCTTTTTTCTTCTTTTTTTCTCTCATTGTTCGAAGTCTCAGCCCGACTTGTGGGGGAATCATAGTCTCCATCATCCTTTCCTCACTGGGGCAATGCTCTAAAAATAAATAATGATGATCATCACACTTCTATTTACTTACAACTCAGTATTACAACTCGATACCTATAACAAAAATATGACCCTATATGAATGCCTCTGGCAGTGTACCAGGATGTGCAATGATCTAGCGTAACATGTATTAAAAAATGATGGACGATGGCTGAGCCACAACTACTATGTCAGCTATATGATCATGCAAAGCAATATGACAATGAATGCTCAAGTCATCAAACGGAAGTGGTGGAAGTTGCATGGCAATATATCTCGGAATGACTATGGAAAGGCCATAATAGGTACGTATGGTGGCTGTTTTGAAGAAGATATAATAAAGCTTATGTGTGATAAAGCGTATCATATCACAGGGTTTGGATGCACCTGTGAAGTTTGCACCACATTTTGATGTGAGAAAGGGCAGTGCACGGTACCGTAGAGGCTAGCAAATGGTGGAAAGGTAAGAGTGCTCATAATCCATGGACTCACATTAGTCATAAAGAATTCATATACTTATTGCAAAATTTTGTTGGCCCTCGAAGCAAAGTACTACTACGCATGCCCCTAGGGGATAGATTGGTAGGAATCATCGCTCGTCCCCGACCGCCACTCATAAGGAAGACAATCAATAATAAATCATGCTCCAACTTCATAGCATAACGAGAGACTATACGTGCATGCTTCGGGAATCACAAACCTTAAGACCAATATTCTTACTAACCACAACCGTTTACTAGTACCTCCCACATATTCCATCTCTATATCGCAAAACTATTGCAAGGAATCAAACATATCATATTCAATGATCCATAAGTTTTATGTAGGATTTTATGACTAACCATGCAATTCACCCATTCCTGTTGACTCTCTAAATAGATATAAGTGAAGCATGAGAGTTTAATTCTTTCTACAAAAGATCATGCTCTAATAAATATAGGTGAAGCATGAGAGTTTAATTCTTTCTACAAAAGATCATGCTCTAATAAATATAGGTGAAGCAAAAGAGCGTTCTACAAACAATAGTTTTCTATGTGAAGAGAAACAGGCAATCCAAACTTCAAATGATATAAGTGAAGCACCTGAAGCATTCTATAAAGCCACACTCAAAAGATATAAGTGAAGTGCAATGAGCATTCTATAAATCAACCATGGAATATCTCATACCAGCATGGTGCATAAAATAAAAAAGGAAAACTAAACACAAAAGACGCTCCAAGATTTACACATATCACATGAACGAAATGAAGACGAAAACATACCAATACTTATTGAAGAAAGACGGGATGCCTTTCGGGGCATCCCCAAGCTTAGGCGCTTGAGTCTCCTTGAATATTTACTTGGGTGCCTTGGGCATCCCCAAGCTTGAGCTCTTTCCTCTCCTCCTTCTCCTCATATCGAGACCTCCTTGATCTTTGATCACTTCATCCACACAAAACTCAAAAGAAACCTCATAAGATCCGTTAGTATAATAAATCAAATCACTACTTTAAGTATTGTTGAAAACCAATTCATATTTTAGTTTTTCATTTTATCTACTGTAATATAACTTCTCCACGGCTTATACCGCCGATAAAAATCGATAGTTTCATCAGAACAAGCAAAACAATGCATAAAAAACAGAATATGTCTTAAACAGGACAGTCTGTAGTAATCTGAACTCTACCATACTTCTGTTACTCAAAAAATTCTTAAGAATTAGGAACAAACAAACAATTTGTATAGCAATATTGCGCAAAAAGTTTCAGAATCTTCTGACATTCTAGTAAAAAATGTAAATTCACGCACTACAGCCAAAGTTTCTGTTCCTGCGCCGCACATACCAACAAGCAATCTAATCATCCTAAAGGAAAATCTTGGCACCTTATTTTTATAATACAATGGATTTGTAAACGGGGATAATTATTTTTCTTGAAAATTATCTGTAGTTGAGATTCACAAAGTTTCCATGGGCATGAACAAAGTTCAAGGCTAGCTCCCACTTTCACGGTGCTCGTCTTTCTCACTTTAACTTTTCTTTTTGTGAAGTTTTAAGTTCCCCTCTATATTTTTATGTTTTAAACTTTATAAAAGAACTCAACAGAATAAAATGACTCTCTAAAACTTCAGGGTTGTCTCCCTGGCAGCACTTTCTTTAAAGCCATTAAGCTAGGCATAAAGTGCTCAAGTAATGGATCCACCCGGATCCCAAGGTATATCAAAGCCAATTTTAAGTAACAAGGATTTGTCATTTAGTAGTGAGCACAAATAAACATATATCATACAATGACGAAGTCTAACTCTCTTCCTACGCATCGGCATGTCATACAATAACAATTCATGCACATCAAGTAAAGGCCAATACATAGCAGAAGCAGTTTCTTGCAATTTTATCGTGTCGGAAACATAGAGGTGGAGATGTAGTTCCTCTCTCATTATAATTGCAAGTAGGAGCAGGAAGCACATGCATATTATATTCATCAAAATCATCATGTGTAGTGGTAGAACGCAACCCATCAATGTAATCCTTAATACGTGCAAATTTCTCTGATATAGTGTAGTTTGGAGAATTCAAAAAGATAATAGGACTATCATGTGTGGCTACAATAGCAACAATTTCATTCTTAACATAAGGAACTATAGCAAGTTCATATCCATAAGCATAATTCATATTGGCATCTTGGCCACAAGCTTAGGAAGCATCAAGTTCATCAAAAAGGGATATTTCAAATGAATCAACGGGATCATAGCAATTACCATAGCAATCATCCTTCGGTAAGAACGAAGGGAAATTAAACAATGTATGAGTTGAAGAGTTACTCTCATTAGAAGGTGGGCACAGGTAGCGAATCCACTCTTCCTCCTTTTGATTTTCGCTCTTCTCATCATCTTTTTCATCCAGTGAGCTCACAGTTTCATCAATTCCTTCTTCCATAGACTTCTGCAAAATATTAATCTCTTCTCGGACAGCGGAGATTTTCTCAATAAATTCATCAATGTCCGAATTATATTTATAATTATCATAGCAATATTTAAGGATGGCAAAATTTTCAGGTCTATAAACATCATCATCAAAAGCTTCATACTTAAAAAACAAAGATTCAATTTCATAAGCACCCTTAAAAGCAACAAATTCTTCTATTCGCTCCACATCATAATAATCATATCTACCATTGGCATAAGAAGCCAAGGTTTCATTATCATTAAATTTGCATGAAAAGGGAAGGTGTGGAGCGTTCATCCTAGAGCAACAAGTATAATCATATCTCTAGCATAAATTCCAAGCATACCAATGCAACATATCAATTTGAACCCATAATACTTTCCCTTTTTGTGTCAAGCGATAATCCCTAAAGTAACGTTGATCCAACGTTACTCCCATTATCAAGTTGACTGGGGTTTACTCAGGATTATTAAAGTAGTGCATAATATTTTTCACGTACCGAGCATCGAGGGTTTTAGGAGGTTCCCCATCTCCATGAGCAGCAAGTACAACTATTTTTTTGGTGTTTCGTGTTCCATATCCATAACTAAAGATAGAGAACAACTTAGAACAGAAAATAAAAACTACTTAGTTATAAAGGAAACAAGCACACATGAGAATATTCACCCCACGCTATTGCTCCCTGGCATCAGCGCCAGAAAAAGGTCTTGATAACCCACAAGTATAGGGGGTCATTTGTAGCCTTCATCGATAAATAAGAGTGTCGAACCCAACGAGGAGCTAAAGGCAGAACAAATATTCCCTCAAGTTCTATCGACCACCGATACAATTCTAAGCACACTTGACGTCTGCTTTACCGAAAACAAGTAAGAAACTATTTTGCAAGAATAGAACTACGGATTACTTTGCGAGAATAAAACAACGAATAAATTGTGAGGTAATAAAAGTGGTAGCTTTTGTCAACAAGAAAGTCATTTGTCCCTAGGCAATCAATAACAAGTACCGGTAATCATTCTTGTAATTTTATATGAGGGAGAGGGATGAGGTAACATACTTTCTCTACTCGGATCATATGCACTTATGATTGGACCCCTAGCAAGCATCCCCAACTACTAAAGATCATTAAAGTCGCGAAACCCAACCATAGCATTAAGTATCAAGTCCTCTTTACCCCATACACAATGACCAACTTACTCGGGTTGAAGCTTCTGTCGCTCTCGCAACCCACCATAAGTGAACCATAAACATATTGCAACACCCTACAACGGGGATCCCTCCATTTGAGCGACATGGAGGGCACCGTAGGACAACACCATAAAAAATATACAGTCATACCAACCAAGATCACGATTAACCCATAGGAAAAAATGAATCTACTCAAACATCATAGGATAACCATAGATCATTAGGAAATAATATATGGAGTTGAGCACCATGTTTAAGTATAGATTGCAGCGGGGAGAAGGGGTACACCGTTGCATAGAGGGGGAGAAAGTTGGTGTTAACGGTAGCAAGATTAGTGATGTCGATCGCCATCATGATCCTAGCCCCGGCGGCACTCCGACGCCACCGGTAGAGAGAGGGAGATATCCCCCTCCTTATTATTCCTTGGCCTCCCCCTAGATCTGAGGAGAGTTCCCCCTCTGGTCCATGGACTCCATGGCGGCGGAGGGGCGGGAGCCCCTCCGAGATTGGATCTCCCTCTCTGTTCTCTTCTGTTTCGCATTTCTCGGATCTGGCCCTTCACGGTTTCTTAAATCCCCGGAGATCCGTAACTCCGATTGCGCTGAAATTCTTACACAGTTTTCCCATAAATTATCTTTCTTCCGCCAGAAGAAGGCCCCAACCGCGTTATGGGGAGGGCATAAAACACCTAGGAGCGCCTATCACCCCATGGCGCGCCATGGTGTATCTTGGGGGTTGTGGGCCCCCGTTTGTGTTGATTCCACCTCCCCAAAATCACATATATTCCAAAATAGTTCTTCGTAAATTTTTATCGCATTTGGACTTCGTTTGATATGGATTTTTTGTGAAACAAAAAACATGCAACAAACAGGAACTGGCACTGGGCACTAGATCAATAGGTCAGTCAAATAAATCATATAAATTGTTGCCAAAAAAATGTAAAAGTTGTATAATATTGGCATGAAACAATAAAAAATTATAGATACGACGGAGATGTATCAGCACACAAGTACTCAAATATGATTTTTCAAACCATTATGGTTAACTATTGCATGTACATGTAGTTTAAATTTGAATTACAGTCATTCAATGGCTAGAAAATCACTTAAATGTCTTTAAAATGTCAAATGACCCCTGGAATTTTCCAAATTTTCAAATGATAGTTGTATTAGTGCATGTTAACTGTAGAAAAAATTTGAAGGTTGTAAGAGGAAGTCATCGCCCGTTCGTCATGAAACATGTATTGCTCCCTCTCGGAACCAAGAGCCTTCTAGTGAGTTGCTCCTGTTTGTGAGGGGTGTGTGTCTAAACTTTCATCAAACATGCCAAACTTTTTACCACATCATCCTGGTGGCATGACATTACATCAAGCAAGGTTTCATGTGTTTTTTGATCTTTTTTTAATTTTTTTGGAATTTAGATGCCACTGGTACAACGAGGTGCTATACAAACAATTTTTAACCCCTTTCTGCAACGACGTTTTGAACCATCGCCAAGTAAGTGACTACGATAGGGGGTCCTTCCCACACGACCCATAAACCGTCGGGGATAGGCCCTCCGGTCACACACGCCTGGCAAAATGAGGTCGTGCGCGGCGGATGAGCAATCAAATACGAATATACGTGCCCAATCGCTTCCGGCCGTAAGTACATCCCACACAGTCAATCCAAGGAATATGTTTCCATTCTTATGTACATCCCACACAGTCAATCCAGAACAAACCTTTCCGTTCATATGTACATCCCACACTGTCAATCCAGGGAAAATGTTTCCATTCGTATATACGTCCCACACAGTTTTATGTATACCCTCGTGTGCGATAGGTGTAACTATCACACATGCTCTGCCTCGGTTAACCATTTGGTTTTATTCAACTACATCACACACAATTTGATGAAGAAAATTGTATGGTATTGGGCTATACATCACAAGCGCTTTTACTGCTAGAACCGTTTGCAAAGTTCCATGACCCATTTAGGAGGTTTATTAGTTTACAATTAATAATTCTAGTATTACGCAAATTCACATTTCATATCGAACATTTGTTTGCCAATTTCATATCAGGCACACAAATATATTTTAACATAACAGTACGATAGCTACCTGAAAACAACACAGTACATCGTATAACTAGTTCACCTTCATAAGAACAATATTAGAACAATATATTCATTTCCCTAACCGAGATCATCCAGGCTCGTCTTATCCACCTCCGCTTTCAGTTCAGTAAGAACGTATTTTGCACTGGCCAACTGGGAAAGTGCCTCCTCCTTCGCCAACACCATCTTAGCAAAGTCTAATTTAAAAAATCTGAGCTCATTCTCCATCTTCCTCTTTTTATCCCGCATCTTCAAATATTCTTCAGCGTTGACAACACTTTCTCTAAGCCTATCTCTGTTCTCTTCCTCATACATGCTCTAGAGCTTTGCTAGGCACATCTTCAAAGACTGTGGCCACTCTTGATCAACCCACTCCAGGTAAGAACACTTCCGTTCATCCTATAATATTTAAAACTAGACCAGTAACAATTGTAGGGGAAATGGGTTTCTAGCAACATAGAAAATCACCAAATACATATTTTAAAAAATGGAAGAAACATGTTAATTATGACATATCTTCTTAAAAAGATCAATGTGCAAATAAATTAATTGCTACTAAGACACATCAACCAAATTCTGTCAGAAACTATAATTAACTACAACAACGCTACAAGTTCTTAGTCATGTACTATAAATAACAAATTGAACATTTTATGAGGAAGCTAAATATAATTGCAACAACATAGCAACAGTGTTTGGATGACAACAAGTTGATACTAACATGTGTGTACATGCACAAATTTAGTAACATAGAACTAATAGCAAGGCCGTCCACTACGTATGCCAAACCTGTGTAAAGACAATTGTTGCTACATTTGGCACCAGTGCCTTGCACTGGCAGCCGATGCAGCGGAAAAAAATATCAGGGACCCGAACTCTGGAGCACCTAGTTGCTTCGATGCCCTATTCCTTCGTGCCATAAAGATTTAGTATTTTACTCTTGGCTGCTCGGATGTGTGGACCAAAGTTGGCTGCACAAACTACTGAAGCCGTGCCAAATAATTTTCTAATGGCACCGCTGATGAGATGGCATCATTTTGGATACTGGGTACAAACCGCGACACTGTCTTAACATCCAGAATAACATAACATAGTGACAGTGTCTGAATCACATCTAACAAATGATTTGTAACAATAGCGGTGGGGTTTTACCCTACTGTTTATAGTAAAAAAACAAATGATTTGTAACAATGAAAGTGGGGCTAACCTTCTCTACACATGCCAGAAACTTCCTCCCACTGTCCACAGATTCAAACACAACTAGCTTCACACATGGAGATTGATGGTGACAACGAGCAGGCAGATCTTCATCCGCCCTGCTCCATTCATTGCAACTAATGGTCCTAGGGAGCTACAAGAGGAAGAAATGACTCAAATTGACCGCCGGGTTAAAATCCTTCATTCCAAGTCATAACCCGAGAGAGAGAGAAGAGAGGCATACCCGGGTGGTGAAGGAGTTAGAGGAGGAGGAACCGCTGAGAGGTCATTGAAGAAGACCATGGCGACCCCGGTGGTAGGATGCGAGACAGCGAGAGCAAGGAGGCAAGCGAGGAAGCGGTTATAGCTTCAGAAGGAAGGAAGGAGGAAATAGGGGAAATGTGACTTGTGTTCGGGGAGAAAAGTGGGTGGGGAAGGGGGGCAGGGTAGATATTTCGGCGGTAGGCCAAAAAATTCGAAATGTGGAGGGAAACTTTGCGCGTTGTGCCGCCGGACACCATTCACTTTGAATGATTGTGTGCATCGCAAATGATTCTTCAGCTTTAAGCGCATGGGATGAGTTTGATAATTCAAATTTTGGTGGAAATTTCCCTGGGTACTGTCCTCATCCACGTCATTGCATAATTTAATATGGCTTGCTAATTTGGACACACAAAAGAGGTACAATACACATACCACACTTACTGAATCGAGCAATAAGTTGACCTAAACATTGCTCTAACAAAAGACCAGCATTAAAAATAAAGCCTAAGTATGCATAATTTTAACAAAGTCACCGCCGCGCCGGCCTATGCATCATCGGTGAGAGATGAGACGTTGATGCCTTGTCCTGGTGACATGCCACCGTTGGTGGACTCTGCATCCCATCTGCTGAAGTCAGCCACGTCCTCGTCCTCGTCCTCATCCTCGGTGCCGCCCTCAAGGTTGTAGTACTCGTAGTACTGGTTGCACTAGAGCTCGCGTTGGTATTCGCCACCAATTCCTCAACAGACAGACTCTTCTCTAACTCGACCTCGGCCACGCGCAACTCCTCCTCCCGGCGCTCCTCGATCTCCGCCGCCTCCTGCATCTCCAGCTGCCGCTCAGTGATCTCATAAGGAAGCAGGTGCTCCATGGCCACCACCACCTTTTCAGACGTGGGTTGCATGCTGGATTCCGAGGTGGCCTGGAATGTCTTGGCGTGTGAATCCTCGATCATTGACCCAGACCAGGGCGACATCAACGGCACGGATGACAGCTCGAGTGCTCTCGGTGTTTGCAGCCGCTGTCGCAGTAGCTGATATAGCCATCTCGGCTGCTGCAGCTGCCCTCTCGGCTACCGCAGACGCCCTCTCGGTGGATGCAACCGCGCTCAATGCGAATGCAGCAACACTCTCGGCGTAGGCAGTCGTGCTCCCGGCACAGGCAGCGACGCTCGGGGAGGATGCGGCCATCGTACGACCCCTCATGAAGCGTTTCCACGGCATCATCTTTGCAAGAAGGGGTTGCGAGAATGGGGATAGGGATTCATGGATTCGGGGGTTGCCGGCACTGGAGCAGACGAGCCGTCGAAGCTTAAGGAGGAAGACTTAAATAGACACACGAATTTTCATTGCAAACTGTTCCTACAAAAAACTGTGTGTGATGTTGTTGATATTTTTTATTAGCTATGAAAAACGAATTTGGAGTAAAGTGGCAACAGATAGTTTTTAAAATGTACGAGAAAATTTATAATACTAATATAACTGTCATGTCAATTTTTTTAAATTTTAGGGGCCATTTGGCCTTTTAATACATTTAAGTGATTTTCTAGCCATTTAATGATCGTAATTCAAATTTGAACTACATGTACATGCAACAGCTAACGATAATGGTTTGAAAACTCATATTTGTGTACTTGTGTGCGAGTTAATTCCATGTGCAATAAATTAGAAGGAATTTTCAAACATATTGGTCTCACGACTATGACACAAAGCATGGAGTGCCATGGCATTTAAATTCCAAAAAAAAGATCAGAAACACATGAAACCTTGCTTGATGTAATGTCATGCCACCAAGATGATGTGGTAATTTTTTTGGCATGTTTGACAAAAGTCTGGACACACACCCTCACAAACTGGAGCAACTCACTAGAAGGCTCGTGGTCCCAAGAGGGAACAATGCATGTTTGATGATGAACGGGTGATAGCTTCCTCTTACGGCCTTAAAAAAAATTCTACAGTTAATGTGCACTAATACAATTGTCATTTGAAAATTTGGAAAATTTCAGGGGTCATTTGACCTTTAAAGACATTTAAGTGATTTTCTAGCCATTTAATGACTGTAATTCAAGTTTGAACTACATCTACATGCAACAGCTAACCATGACGGTTTGAAATATCATAGTTGTGTACTTGTGTGCTAGTTAATTCCATGTGCAGTAAATTGGAAGGAATTTTCAAACATATTGATCTCATGGCTTGGACACATGCATGCAGTGCCATGGCATTTAAATTCCAAAAAATTTAAAAAGATCAAAAATACATGAAACCTTGCTTGATGTAATGTCATGCCACCAAGATGTTGTGGTAATTTTTTGGCATATTTGAAAAAAGTTAGGACACACACCCCTCAAAAACCGGAGCAACTCATTGAAGGCTCGTGGTTCCGAGAGGGAACAATTCATGTTTGATGACGAACAGGTGATAGCTTCCTCCTACGGCCTTAAAACAATTTCTACATTTAACATGCACTAATACAACTGTCACTTGAAAATTTGGAAAGTTCTAGGGGTCATTTGACCTTTTAAAGACATTTAAGTGATTTTCTAGCCATTTAATGATCGTCATTAAAATTTGAACTACATCTACATGCAACGGCTAACTATAACGGTTTGAAAAATCATATTTGTGTACTTGTGTGCGAGTTAATTCTATGTGCAGTAAATTAGAAGGAATTTTCAAACATATTGGTGCCACGGCCTGGACACATGCTTGGAGTGCCATGGCATTTAAATTCCAAAAAATTAAAAAAAGATCAGAAACACATGAAACCTTGCTTGATGTAATGTCAAGCCACCAAGATGATGTGTGTCGGTGTACTAGAGTAGGGGTACCCTATTACCCCGAACTCATGCACGGGTAGTTGCAGCGCCCCGCGGCAAGGCTTGCCGGGTGACCGCCAGGACCCTCCGTGGTTCCCTTGAAGACCATTCAAGAACAAAGTACTCAAACCAAGGCCCCGACAAGAGGAGCTTACCGGGAAGGCCAACCAAGGCCCCGGCAAGAGGAGCTTGCCGGGAAGGCCAACCAAGGCCCCGGCAAGAGGATCTTGCCGGGAAGAGACAAGACCCCGGCAAGAGGAGCTTGCCGGGAAGGCCACTCAAGACATACCAAGAAAGCTTGCCACGACGCGCCCTGCGTCCCGGCAAGATCCGGCGAGCGACAAGATTCCGGATGCGACAAGACGACAGCCGCGGCAAGGAGCTTGCCGCAGGAAACCCCCACTTCGTGCCCGCGCTCCAGCTTACCTGCTAACGTGTCGCTCTGGGACTCTCCCAAGCACACGTGGCGGGAGGCCGTGCAGCTAGGGGTACGTGGTGGCAAGCGGAGATGAAGAGAAGCCCATCGTGGCAAACGGTGGCACTCCTAACCGTCACCTTTTGCACTGTTTAGGAGACTCAGATAGGCATTTAATGCCTTTGTCCCCTGCCGTCAGAGTTAGGTAGGGCGCACTGTATCCACAGTAGCGGTAGCTGCACCTACCGCATCCTTTTCCATTTTTACCCTTCTTGTCTACGTTGCCCCCTATCGGTGACCCCTTGAGAGTATAAAAGGAGGCCCAAGCGCAACGTAGAAGAGGTTCGGAAGTTTAGAGGTTTGGCCAGTTCGGCTCGTTCAACACCAGGAACACTCTCATGCTCAGTCTGGCAGCGTCCATCGCTCGTGAGCAAGAATCCAATATACACAAACAAGCAGCAGTAGGGTTTTACGCATCCGTGCGGCCCGAAGCTGGGTAAAATCGCCCGCGTGCACTGCCTCGATCCGCTCTTTGTGCGCTCTTCGCCCCCCACCGAACCGAAAGGGGCCCTGTCCCCATAGGTGTTGGTGGGAATCAGCATCGCCCCCGACATCTCTGGCGCGCCAGGTAGGGGGCGTCGAGATCGTGCAAACCCGATCCGGCGTGCACGCAAGCTAAATCTTCATCGTCATGGCTCCCGAGGAGCGGGCTAGCAAAAGAACGACGCCAGTGCGGCAACAGAAAAAGCTAAGTCATGCAAAACTTTAGATATTTCCTTACTATATAAGGTTATCCGCCTCAGAGATCTTGTTCTTTGTACGGAAAACCTGTGCGCGGAGGAATCAACTCGTAGCTAGTCGCGCCCTTACTTTGTTTCGAGTCCGCTCAACAACTTAAGTGAGCTGCTAGAGCCCTTACCTTGCTTCGAGTCTGCTCAGCAACTTAAGTGAGCCGCTAGCGCCCTTACTTTGTTTCGAGTCCGCTCAACAACTTAAGCGAGCTGCAACCAGTTGCGACAAGATTGCTTGTCGGTAGCGACCCCGCCAGCAGGCTGCTGAAGTTCCGCACTCGGCGCTCGCGGCAAGGGTGCCTGCACCGGCAAGTTTCCCTAGAAAGCGTAGGGTGGACGTACAAAGAGGGGTTGAATAGGAAGATAGCATGCGCTATTTATTTGAGATTTCTGCATATACCTGTATGCCGAGGAGCCTTCTCGGAGCTAGTTGCGCTCCATGTTGCCTCGAGTCCGCTCGGCAACTTGTGCGGTTGCGCTAGAACCAAGAAGGTAAACCTTTCCGGGAGGCGTTGTTCCCGAATAGCCGCTAAGGGCCCGTTCCCTCAAGTGCTACTGGCTGGATCGTACGCACAGGAAAGCATTCCAGCAGGCATAGGGAATATGCAGCAAAAGTCAAAATTCGCAAGCAAGTTAAGTGCACTTCGGATGCTAATCACTTGCTATGTTTGAACGCAGTTATGGCCCAGGGGCTGGCAACGCCCTTAGGGCCAATCTTTTCGGCGTCAAGAACGACAAAGTTCTTCGCCATAAGCCTTTCCGGCAACGATCTTGCCGGGAGCCGGTGTCAAGAACGACGAAGTTCTTCGCCATAAGCTAGAAGAGCGCTTTGACGGCCTACAAATGGAGCATATCCCAAGAGCTCAGAATGACATTGCTGATGGCCTGTCAAAATGCGCTGCACTAAAGTTGCCTGTGGAACCAGGGATCTTTGTGCTCAAGCTGACTCAACCTTCCGTGACACCATCAACTGGACAGAATAAGAAGAGGAAGTTGGTTTCTGGTGACTACTTTCTGGCAGAGCTCCCCGAAGCCGCCACCAAGAAAGTCCCCAAGATCAACACCAAGGATGCTGAGGGGCAGTCTGCTTCGGCAAACCTTATGGTTTGTTCCGTCGAAGCAAATGCTCCCGACAAGTCCTGCTCCGGCAAGCTTGCCGGGGAATATCACGCTCCGGCAGAACCGCAGGTTCTTGCCGTAGAAGCGGATGTTCCCGCAGCAACAGATATGCCTTTAGTCCTTGTTGTCGAGCCGCAAGCTCCAGCATGGGCGTAGTAGATTGTCTGTTTCCTTCAGACAGGAGAGCTTCCCGAAGAGCAAGAAGAAGCTGAAAAAGTAGCCCGGCAGTCAAGTATGTACAAGTTTGTCGACAGCACACTGTACAGAATAAGACTCAACGGTGTGAAATTGAAGTGCATTCGCCGGGAAGATGGAAAACAGCTGTTGGTAGAGATACATGGAGGCATATGTGGTCACCACATTGGCGCGAGAGCACTTGTCGGCAAAGCATTCCGACAAGGCTTCTTCTGGCCGACAGCCCTCCAGGATGCAACTGCACAAGTAACCAAGTGTGAATCGTGCCAGTTCCATTCCAAACAGATACACCAGCCAGCTCAAGCTCTCCAGACGATCCCTTTATCCTGGCCATTTTCGGTCTGGGGGCTCGACATCCTCGGCCCCTTCCCCCGAGCTGTCGGGGGCTTTGAGTTCTTGTACGTTGCAATCGACAAGTTCACAAAGTGGCCAGAAGTGGAACCAGTGAGGAAGGTGACAGCACAGTCAGCAGTCAAGTTCTTCAGGTCGATTGTTTGCCGTTTCGGGATCCTGAACAGGATCATCACCGACAACGGCACGCAATTTACGAGCCGCACCTTCATGCAGTACGTCCAAGATCTTGGCGCCAAGGTCTGCTTCGCTTCTGTTGCTCATCCGAGAAGCAACGGTCAAGCGGAGAGGGCAAACGCTAAAGTGCTGCGAGGCCTCAAGACCAGAACTTTCGACAGGCTGCACAAGTGCGGAAGAAACTGGATCGAGGAGCTGCCGGTGGTTCTTTGGTCGATCAGGACGACGCCAAATCGAGCCATTGGCCAGACACCCTTTGCTCTAGTCTATGGAGCGGAGGCAGTTCTCCCCACGGAACTCGTATACGGGTCACCTCGAGTGCTCGCTTATGATGAGCTCGAGCAAGAGCAGCTGCGGCAAGATGACGCGCTGCTCCTTGAGGAAGACCGTCTCCAAGCCGCTGTGCGAGCCGCTCGCTACCAGCAAGCTCTGCGCCGCTACCATAGCCGCAGAGTCAATGCCAGGAGTCTCGAGGAAGGCGACCTTGTTCTTCGGCGCGTTCAGTCGGCCAAGAATTCCAACAAGTTGACGCCGAGGTGGGAAGGCCCTTATCGAGTGAAACGAGTCACTAGGCCCGGCGCTGTCCGCCTTGAGACCGAAGATGGCATTCCGGTGAGCAACTCCTGGAACATCGAGCATCTTTGTAAGTTTTACCCATAAGGCGCGGTTGTCGGACCCTGTCCGGCAACCACCTTTCTGTACAAGTCTTGCCGCTGCTGCATGTAATCCTTTGTACAGAGCCGGGCGCAGACCCCGTGCACTAGTAAAGTTCATGTGCCCCGCACATCTTGTCAGTTTCCTTATGCTATGATCCTTTTTCGCATATATTATCTGACACTTTGTGCAGCACCAGACCCCGGTAAGCGATAACGAGCCCAAGGCTCCATATCATTGCTTTATTTCTCTGTCTCTTTCTCAAAAGAAGGAAGGTTCCCTCGCCCACCAGGCCGTTCAAAAAAAAAGTTTCTCCTTGCCGGGAAGCAGACGACAGAAAAGCTAAGTTGCTAAAGCTTGAGCAATTAGTTTTTTAAAGTTTTTGAGTTATTTTCCTTGAGCGACCGTGCTTTGTATGGAAAACCTGTGCGCGGAGGAACCAATTCACAGCTAGCTGCGCCTTTACTTTGTTTCGAGTCCGCTCAACAACTTAAGTGAGTTGCTAGCGCCCCTACTTTGCTTCGAGTCCGCTCAGCAACTTAAGTGAGCCGCTAGCGCCCTTACTTTGTTTCGAGTCCACTCAACAACTTAAGTGAGCTGCAACTAGTTGCGACAAGGTTGCTTGTCGGTAGCAACCCCGCCAGCAGGCTGCTGAAGTTCCGCACTCGGCGCTCGCGGCAAGGGTGCCTGCACCGGCAAGTTTCCCTAGAAAGCGTAGGGCAGGACCATACAAAGCCAAGAGTCGAGTAAAGGAAGTAACACATCTATTTGTTGCCTAAGATAGAGTTATATTACAAGAATAACTTGTCGCGCCTCTAATAAAGTGTTCCCATGACATGACTGGCAGCGACAAGAGAAGAAGAAAACGGACGGCCTAATCTACGCGACCGCCGTCAACCCTTTTGACCTCGTTCACCCTGTCGACAATGGGTGCGACGAGGGCCTTAAGTGCGTCAAGATCAGCGTCCGCCGGCAGCTTCCTGAGGACGTTGGTGAGGTTGAGGCCCGGATTGCGAAAGGCCACCTTCACCAGCACCTTCTCCAGAACTCCGGCACAAATCGAGCGTGACTCGTCGGCCAGCTGCTTTGGGATCCGTTCCCGGAGTTGCTGGAGCGCCGCCGCCACGCCTTTGAAGAACAGAGTGAGCTTGGCGCTGGGTTGGAGGTTCTCGTTAGAGGAGTACCCGAAGCCTTCCACCCCCAATTGCACCAGCTCCTCTTCGATAACTGCAGCAATGTCCACGAGGCCCTCCGTCCAGAGCTCCACAGTATCTCTGAGAAGATTCTGGGTTTCGACGGCCCAGTTTCCCACTCCACCGTCCGTGACCCCAAGCGCATGGGAGCCGCATGGCGGGGATGCATAACTAAGGCGACAGATGAGGCGGCCTTGCTCCTCCCCGTGAACGCGGGGAGTGGACGTCCCGAAAACCGCGCACCGGCCCCGTCCACTAAATGCACCACGCCCTCACACCTACCTCCGTTTAAGGAGGAGGGCGTGAACCGTCCCCATCATCGTGGCTTGACGCATGCTCGGGGGGCTTAGCCCCACACACGCCACCCACGATCTCACCCACGACGCCGCGTTTGACGCGTGCTGTTCTGGGCGTGCGCGGTGGGAGAGGAGTTAGATTCGACGTGACCTAGGCCGCGCGTGCCCGTGCACTGTTTTGGGCCTGGCCCAACAGCGCTCGGCACCGTGTATGGCCCAGGCCCGGGGGCTCCTGTCGGTGTACTAGAGTAGGGGTACCCTATTACCCCGAACTCGTGCACGGGCAGTTGCAGCGCCCCGCGGCAAGGCTTGCCGGGTGACCGCCAGGACCCTCCGTGGTTCCCTTGAAGACCATTCAAGAACAAAGTACTCAAACCAAGGCCCCGGCAAGAGGAGCTTACCGGGAAGGCCAACCAAGGCCCCGGCAAGAGGAGCTTGCCGGGAAGGCCAACCAAGGCCCCGGCAAGAGGATCTTGCCGGGAAGAGACAAGACCCCGGCAAGAGGAGCTTGCCGGGAAGGCCACTCAAGACATACCAAGAAAGCTTGCCGCGACGCGCCCTGCGTCCCGGCAAGATCCGGCGAGCGACAAGCTTCTGGACGCGACAAGACGACAGCCGTGGCAAGGAGCTTGCCACGGGAAACCCCCACTTCGTGCCCGCGCTCCAGCTTACCTGCTAACGTGTCGCTCTGGGACTCTCCCAAGCACACGTGGCGGGAGGCCGTGCATCTAGGGGTACGTGGTGGCAAGCGGAGATGAAGAGAAGCCCATCGTGGCAAACGGTGGCACTCCTAACGGTCACCTTTTGCACTGTTTAGGAGACTCAGACAGGCATTTAATGCCTTTGTCCCCTGCCGTCAGAGTTAGGTAGGGCGCACTGTATCCACAGTAGCGGTAGCTGCACCTACCGCATCCTTTTCCATTTTTACCCTTCTTGTCTACGTTGCCCCCTGTCGGTGACCCCTTGAGAGTAGAAAAGGAGGCCCAAGCGCAACGTAGAAGAGGTTCAGAAGTTCAGAGGTTCGGCCAGTTCGGCTCGTTCAACACCAGGAACACTCTCACGCTTAGTCTGGCAGCGTCCATCGCTCCTGAGCAAGAATCCAATATACACAAACAAGCAGCAGTAGGGTTTTACGCATCCGTGCGGCCCGAAGCTGGGTAAAATCGCCCGCGTGCACTGCCTCGATCCGCTCTTTGTGCGCTCTCCGCCCCCCACCGAACCGAAAGGGGCCCTGTCCCCATAGGTGTTGGTGGGAATCAGCATCGCCCCCGACAATGTGGTAAAAAAATTGGCATGTTTGACGAAAGTTTGGGCACACACACCTCACAAACCGGAGCAACTCATTAGAAGGCTTGTAGTTCCGAGAGGGAATAATGCATGTTTGATGACGAGCGGGAGATAGCTTCCTCTTACGGCCTTCAATTTTTTTTCTACATTTAACATGCACTAATACAACTGTCATGTGAAGATTTGGAAAATTCTAGGGGACATTTGACCTTTTAAAGACATTTAAGTGATTTTCTATCCATTTAATGATCGTAATTCAAATTTGAACTACATCTACATGCAACGGCTAACCATAACGGTTTGAAAATTCATATTTGTGTACTTGTGTGCGAGTTAATTCCATGTGCAGTAAATTAGAAGGAATTTTCAAACATATTGGTGTCACGGCCTGGACACATGCATGGAGTGCCATGGCATTTAAATTCCAAAAAATTAAAAAATGATCAGAAAAACATGAAACCTTGCTTAACGTAATGTCATGCCACCAAGATGATGTGGTTAAAAAAATTGGCATGTTTAAATAAAGTTTGGACACACACCCCTCACAAACCGGATACTAGAAGGCTCGTGCTTCTGAGAGGGAACAATGCATGTTTGACGATGAACAGGAGATACCTTCCTCTTATGGCCTTCAAAAGTTTTCTACATTTAACATGCACTAATACAACTCTCATGTGAAAATTTGGAAAATTCTTGGGGTCATTTGACCTTTTAAAGACATTTAAGTGACTTTGTAGCCATTTCATGAACGTAATTCAAATTTGAACTACATCTAGATGCAAAGGCTAACCATAATGGTTTGAAAAATCATATTTTTGTATACTTGTGTGCGAGTTAATTCCATGTGCAGTAAATTATCAGGAAGTTTCAGACATATCGGTGTCACGGCCTGGACAGATGCATGTAGTGCCATACCATTTCAATTTCAAAAAATTAGAAAATGATCAGAAACACATGAAACCTTGCTTGACGTAATGTCATGCCACCAAGATGATGTGGTAAAAAATTTGGCATGTTTGACGAAAGTTTGGACACACACCCCTCACAAACCGGAGCAACTCACTAGAAGGCTTGTGGTATCGAGAGGGAACAATGCATGTTTGATGACGAATCGACGATAGCTTCGTCTTATGGGCTTCAAAAAATTCTACAGTTAACGTTCACTAATAAACTGCCATGCCATATTAGGAAAACTGCAGGGGTCATTCGACCTTTTCAAGACATTTAAGTGATTTTCTAGCCATTTAATGACCGTAATCCAAATTTGAGTTACATCTACATGCAGCCGCCAACCATAACGGTTTGGAAAAAATATGTACTTGTGTGCCAGGTAATTCCATGTGCAGTAAATTGGAATGAATTTTTAAACATATTGGTGTCACGGCTTAGACACATGCATGGAGTGTCATGGCATTTAAATTCCAAAAAATTAAAATGATCAGACAATGTAAATATCCGGTGTTCAAAAAAGAAATGTAAAGATCTGGCTAGACAACCGGGCCCCACATGATTGCCACTTTATTTCACGCCTTGAGGTTTGGAAGGTGAGTGGCGCGGGTTATTAATCAGACACGGTTCTGTATTGGACACCGTCAGCTATTAAGTTCACACACGTCTTTTGCTGCGGGAATCATGTGTAATTCAAACTACATTACTTGTAAATTTTTGCGACCGGCGTGTGTACTGTTCCCATCGATCTAGATTCTGGCCGCCAATAAATACTACCTTGCTCGCGTTGTCTTACCTGCATTCTCATCTACATCCTCCCCTCGCTCGCCCTCTCTCTCTCTCTCTCCCTCTCTCTCTCTCTCTCAAATCTCTGCCATGGCGCCGCCAATCTGCCCACGCGCCGACGAGGAGCCGCCGCCCCCCGAGGACGCTCAGTCGAAGAATAGCGATGAGGAGGACCCCTACGCGTTGCCGGACGAGGTTGCGCTGGACTCCCGAACTTTGGAGTGGTTTTGGGGCCATTACAATCTTTGTCTATGGAAGTCGCGGCCGCCGACTGAGAAAGCCAGGCAAGTGGCATTCAAGAAGGAGATGGTGGAGGAGGAAGCTAGGTACCAGGCGGCCTGTGAAGCCTATGATGCCGCCTGGAAAAAGGAGGCGATGGAGCTTTGAGGGTGGGCGTGTCGTCGTGCGGAGGAGGTGTTCAAATACGGGTACTTCGCGAGGAAGGTCAAAGGAGCTAGGTGCCTCATCATCGCGTGGAGGTGGGCCGATAAGCTCCAGCGTGCCACCGACGAGGAGCTCCGGTGAGCGCCCAACGAAATGGCAAGATCGTTCGCCCTCGTCCGCTAGCAAGTGGCAGATCAGTATGTCAAGCGCTGCGAGGCGGAGTACTGCCTCCGCACTGGGAAGACACCGCGCACTAGGGAGCTGCTGGCGAGGGGCTGCTAGAATACTGCCCCTAGGAGGGATTATTAGTTTTAGATTGTTCGTTTTCAATTTTATGCATTGTACCTAGTAGTTAAGTATCATCAAGTATATGTGATGATACTATATATATATATATATATATTCCGCGATGAACTAATGAACAATTAATATATATTATGAATTCTATTTTCTATCTGTTTTTGTATACTAATTTGTATCTAGCTGTAATCATCCACATATACAGAATGGAAAGCATATACACACACATTGAAAGAGAACATATAAGAACAGAAAACAGAGTACACGCATTGAAACAGAGAAATAAACAGAGCAATATTATGATTGTTTTGAATACATAGCGATCCACGTCGAAACAACTTAACAAAATAAAATATGTCCATGAGACCATGACCAACAGCCCTTGCCTACGGTAGCTCTTGGCTCTGCCTGAACTCGTGCATGCGTTCATCCAAGCGATTGACACGCTCACGGTACATCTGGAGCACGATCTCGAGCTCCAAGTTGGCTATTTCATCGGAGATCACCAGCTCAAGGATGCGACGACAATGTTCCTCTACTGCGCCCAGGTGGACACCTAGGCCAAGGAGACGGTCGAGCCTAGCGACCAGCGCGCTGACATTGAGTGGGTCGCGGATAAGGCGAACGACGCGACCCATGCGAATGGCGCGGCGGGCGTCGGGTGTAAGTACGGCGCAGACAGCCTTTGCCCACTCCTGGCGAGGAATGGGGGTACTGATAGAACATGTACCCAGCTGCGACACCCTGCCGACAGCAGGCAAGAGCCGATGGATCCGCTCTTGCTGTGTGGCGCGCCGCGCCTTTCGCTCCACGGCGCTCCAACGGTCTCGTTGTGCGGCGAACCGCAGCCTATCGGCGCGAACGAGCCTAGCTTGCTCTGCGGTGTGCCATCGATCATGTTTTGCGGCGAGCTATAGCCTCTCTGCGCTAACATGCCTATCTTGATCCGCGACGCTGAAGCCCCATGCGCCAAGGGTCTTCTCAACCCTGGCGATGACGCGCATCACGGCGTTGTCCATCGCGTCACCGGGGAGCGCCTCGGCCTCGACGGGCCGTGGCGCCTTCTCGACTGCAAAAAAAAGATACATCCGTGACATTTTGGGCCAAACCAATTTTTTTTCTGTCATGCTTATGACACTTCCATGACGATAATTATGACAAAACCCGTTATCATCATAGATGTGGTGGGATCCTACTTCTATGGAAAAAATCATGACAGAAAATGGGATTTTCGTCCTGGGTGGGCTGGAGATGCAGCTGCATGACATTCTTTGGGCCGTCCATGACGGAAAAAACCATGGTACAAGCGAGGGCGAGGGAAATATCAAGGAGTTCCCGGTTATGGTGGGTGGTCGGGGGCTAAGCAGTGCGCGTTTCTCTCGTACACGTACGCGCGTGGGTGTGAGGCGTTGGTCTCTAACTGAACCCGGGCGAGGTGTTCACCTACTGAACCCGAGCGATTGCACTGCAGGCTACGCGTTACGGAACCCAAGCGATCGATCGATCCCTGGCTGTTAACTGAACCAGATCGAGCGATTCCTTCGCTACTGCTGCTAACTGAAGTCGGTCGAACCTTCTTCCTCTTGATGAACATTGAGCGTTATTGGGGGGTGGATGAACAGTTCCTGGTGGGGGTTGGATGAATAGGACCCCGTGGTAGTAGAGGTCGTTGCCGCTGGATGAACAGGACCCCGATCGATCGAGTCGGTTGGGGGTGGATGAACAGGACTCCGTGGAGGGCTGGATGAACAGAGCGACCCCGTGGAGGGCTGGTTGAACAGTAGCTGGTGGAGGGCTGGATGAACAGTAGCCGTGGAGGTGTGGTTGAATAGGACCCCATGGAGAGGGTTGGTTGAACAGTAGCCGGTGGAGGAGCGGTGGAGGCTGGATGAACAGGAGCACGTGGATGAACAGTCATAGGTGGAGGCTGGAGGAGGTCGACGGTGAATGAACAGTACCCCGTGGAGGCTAGAGGAGGTCGACGGTGGAGTTGAACAGTAGCCCTGGAGTCCCGTTTTGCGGTACGCCACACCCCTCCCGATGAACAGGACCCCCGTTTCGACTGTAGCACTCCAACACAAGTCCGTTTCCTCTGGTTTGTGGTATGCCACACCCCTTCCGATCAACAGGACCCCGTTTCGACCATAGGCACTTGAACACAAGTCCATTTCCTCCATTTTGCGGTACGCCAGACCCCTCCTGATGAATAGGATCCTGTTTCGACTGTAGGCGGACGAACACAAGGCCGTTTCCTCCATTCTGCGGTACGCCAGGCCTCGTTTCGATCGGCTGTTCCATCCAAGTCGGTTGCCTCCCGATGAACACGATGACACATTTTCTCCGTTCCGACCCAGCCAGTTGGCTGCTGATGAACAGGACTCCGTCGCTGCCTCTCCATGTACACGAGCCCTGGCCGTACGTATGCGCAAGTAGGCATTCAAGACCCCACCCGTATGTATGTGTGTGGTCGTATTTACTTTCCTGCACCCTGGTTGTATGTACGTGTACATGCTACGTGCGCGCCTCTACTACGATATGTGCCCTTCCTTACTCGGCCACGGTTCATCGCTACAGTCTGCAGACAAACTGATCGACCAGTATGTACGTACGCGTTCGCGACCAGGATGACAACGCTACGTACGCTTCGACCAGGTGGGTCCCGACTGTCAGGCACTTCCTTGCGTGCGAAGATGTAGCTGGTGGGTCCCAACAGTCAGGGAGGAAACATTTTTTTGTGAAATACGGTGGCCCGTTCGGTGGGTCCTTGCTATGAGGTGGAGGAATCATTATTTTGCACGTAATAAGGAGGCACTTCCTTGCTGCGACCGTGGACCCAGCTGTCAACCTCTCCACGTACAGTACTCTTCCGATGGAAGTCATTCCTTGACCACATTGACCACGCCGTGCTGAGAGCACTAAGGCGGTGGACGATGGTGAGGCCTAGGAAGGGGAAGACGCGACAGTGAATGCCCATGCAGAGAGGAGTATGAGGGTTCACTGGTTCGGCTATGGTGTGGGGCTGCCGTCGCCGCAGGGCCTGGCCAGCGGTGGGAGTAATAGGAGGCGGTGAGGCCTACGCGGCAGCACAGCCTGCCACGGGAGGCAGGAGCAGGCGGCACGACCGGCGCTCGTTTGTGCGGCTGGAGCAAGAAGACCAGAGGTTGAAGAAGCACTACGGCCGTTGGATGGACATCATATAGTCACTAGAGCTAGAATCGTTCATATTGACTAAGTTGACAAAGCCCTCCATCCCCGTCAACTTAGTAGGCCCACAAGTCAGCCTCCCACTATGGTGGGTCCCAGCTAGCAGGGGGAGTATTAATTTTTTTGTGTTGACCACGTCGCACCGAGCGCATCCAAGGTGGTGGACGAGGGCGAGGCGCCGGACAACAACGAGCCGGAGATGGGAAGACGCGGGAGTGGAGTCGCAGACAGAGAGATGTTGTAGGACCTTGAAGTATGTCTAGAGGGGGGGGGGTGATTAGACTACTTGACCAATTAAAAACTTAACCTTTCCCAATTTTAGAGTTTGGCAAATTTTAGCTATCTTAGGACAAGTCAAGCAAACATCACACAATTCAAGCAAGCATGCAAAGAGTATATAGGCAGCGGAAATTAAAGCATCCACCTTGCAAGAAAGTAAAGGGAAGGGTTTGGAGGATTCAAACGCAATTGGAGACACGGATGTTTTTGGCGTGGTTCCGATAGGTGGTGCTATCGTACATCCACGTTGATGGAGACTTCAACCCATGAAGGGTAACGGTTGTGCGAGTCCACGGAGGGCTCCACCCATGAAGGGTCCACGAAGAAGCAACCTTGTCTATCCCACCATGGCCATCACCCACGAAGGACTTGCCTCACTAGCGGTAGATCTTCATGAAGTAGGCGATCTCCTTGCCCTTACAAACTCCTTGGTTCAACTCCACAATCTTGTCGGAGGCTCCCAAGTGACACCTAGCCAATCTAGGAGACACCACTCTCCAAGAAGTAACAAATGGTGCGTTGATGATGAACTCCTTGCTCTTGTGCTTCAAATGATAGTCTGCCCAACACTCAACTCTCTCTCATAGGATTTGGATCTGGTGGAAAGAGGATTTGAGTAGAAAGCAACTTGGGAAGGCTAGAGATCAAGATTCATATGGTAGGAATGGAATATCTTGGCCTCAACACATGAGTAGGTGGTTCTCTCTCAGAAATGGTAAGTTGGAAGTGTAGGTTTAGTCTGATGGCTCTCTCCACGAATGAAGAGGAGGTGGAGGGGTATATATAGCCTCCACACAAAATCTAACCGTTACACACAATTTACCAAACTCGGTGGGACCGATTCAACAGACTCGGTCGGACCGATTTAGTAAACCTAGTGACCGTTAGTGATTTTCGGTGGGACTGACATGCAACTCGGTGAGACCGATTCGGTTAGGGTTAGGGCATAACGTAATCTCGGTAAGACCGATTACACAAACTCGGTGAAGACCGATTTTGGTAATAAGCTTTCCAGAGAGTTGGTCAGGTAAACTCGGTGGGACCGATTTGCTCTTTTCGGTGAGACCGAAATGTTACAAAAGGGAAACAGAGAGTTTACATTGCAATCTCGGTGGGACCGATCGCTCACTTCGGTTAGACCGAAACGTTACGAAGGGAAACAGAGAGATTACAATCCCATCTCGGTGAGACCGAGATCCCTATCGGTAGGACCGATTTGCTTAGGGTTTGTGGCAGTGGCTATGACTTTTGGAATCGGTGGCGCCGGATTGGAAGAATCGGTGTGACCGATTTTGGCTTTGGGTTTAGGTCATTTGTGGATGTGGGAAAGTAGCTGAGGGTTTTGGAGCATATCACAAAGCACATGAAGCAAGAGGCTCATTAAGCAACACCTCATCCCTCCTTGATAGTATTGGCTTTTCCTATAGACTCAATGTGATCTTGGATCACTAAAATATAAAATGAAGAGTCTTGAGCCTTTGAGCTTGAGCCAATCCTTTGTCCTTAGTATTTTGAGGGATCCACTTTCATCATCCATGCCATGCCATTCATTGAGCTTTCCTGAAATAATAGTCTTGGAATAGCATTAGCTCAATGAGCTATATGTTGTTATGAATTACCAAAACCACCTAGGGATAGTTGCACTTTCAATCTCCCCCTTTTTGGTAATTGATGACAACATATAGATCAAAGCTTCGACAAATGATAATAAGAATAAAAACATCGTCGCTTTGAGAAGTATGTGATAAGCAAGAGCTCCCCCTAAATTTGTGCATAGTTTAAAATTTGCTTTGGACTGCAAATGCACAAGGAATTAGGCTCATGGGTTACTCTTCCATGTCACATACATCTTGGTGGAGCGCTCAAAATGATAAGTATTGAATACATGCACTCATCACCAAGCAAAGTGAATGATCACATAAGATAGATAGGATAATATCATCAAACATGCATAAGTGTAGCTTATGATCAAACACATGATCATCAATGTCTCACAAGCATAGTATCTCAACCAATCAAAAAGCAAACAAGTTTAAACCAACAAAGCAAGAGAGAACAAAAGCAACACTCTCTCTCTCGAAGCCTATGATCTATACATTTTTCTCCCCCTTTGGCAACAAGTTACCAAAAAGTTCATAGAAAATGCATAGTGCTAGATCGACTCTCAGGCTTGATCTTCAGTTGGTGGTGTAGAGATGGCTCCTTGGATGAAGGCTTCAGTTGATGTAGAGGGTGCTGGAGTTGATGCTGAAGCTGGTTGCACTGGAGCTGAAGGGGCAGTAGCTGGTGCTGAAGATGTTGCTCTAGTGTCTGGCACTGGCACAGCAGCTGACCTCTGAGCTCTAGGCACTCTGGCAAAGACATTTGTGGTTGTCTTGCCCTTCCTCTCCTGCATGTCATCCTGCAGTTGCTCCACAACTGACTGAATCTCAGTTACTTTGACATCTAGATCATAGAATTTTTGTTCCATGATTCTTTCCAAGCTCTCCTGGTTTTGAGTTAAGGTGGCCAACCCCTTCTCAATCCTCAGTGATGATGCTATCAAGTAACCAAGCTGCTCCTGCTTGTTTTTCAAGAAATACTCAGATGCCTCCTCTTGAGTTGGCATCTTGGCAGCCTTCTCCTTCCTTGCCTTCTCCTTCTTCTCTTGAGCTTGAACTGATGATGGATCATCCTCATTCATGACAACCTCATTGTCTTCAAAGTCTGGATAGAGTGGAAAATGTTCCCTATCCAATAGATATTTGCCAGTTCCCATCTTTGAGTTGATTAATTCCTGAATCTGAGGTGCATAACCACAAATCCTCTTATGATCTGCTGTAGTCCTCTTAATGGTTTCAACTATAAGGCTCATGACTTTGAATTTCTGTGGCACATCAAATAAATGCAACATATTGATGGCATGCCCTCTGATCATGTTGTGGTCACCTGACTTGGGCAACAGAGTGTGCCTCAGAATCCAATTGATAGTAGGCAGCCCTGACAACAGAAAATGGACTGATCCAAAAGAGAAAGTCTCTAGGGCTTTGTCTGGGATCTCCTTGTACATGTGTGCCATGGTATTGTGTCCCATTTTCTTCTTGGCATATACATCCAGATCATCATCATTTTCCTTTGGGGCATTTATCAGTTTTGCCCATTCTTCAACAGTGGATTGGTACCTTGTACCTTCAGACATCCAAACAATTCTTCCATCTGGGTAAAAATGTGATGTGGAGTAGAATTGCATGATAAGTTCATCATTCCAGTTTGTGAGCTTTTGCCCAACAAAATCTGCAACTCCACAAGCAACAAAGCTTTCTTGCACTCTAGGATAGTGCTCTTCCTTTTCCTTCATGTAGGTCCAGTTGACCCACCTCATATCACAAACTATGGGCTTCTTGTCCAATAAGATTGTCTCATAGAAGTCATGTTGTTCCTTTGTATGGAACCTGTAATCAACAACAGTTCTTCTCCTTGTGGCATATGGATCTGCCATCCTCCATAGCCTCAATCCTGAGTCTTTTCTGATGTTCGTGTCCTCAGCCACAGGATGGGCATCATTGTGATCTGGTATCTTAGGCTTGAGCTTCCTTAGAACATGTCCTTCTTCATCTTCCTCCTCAGCAACCTCAGGCACTGGGGCCTTGTTCTTCTCAGCAGCTGGAATACTCCTGGTATTCCTCTTTGGTGCAGACTTGGCCTTGGGGGCAGCTTTGGGTGCTTCCTTGGGCTTAGATGTTGCAGCCCCAGATTTAATAGCATCACCCATAAGCTTTGGTGCCTTTGGTGCTGGTGCAGTAAGCTCTTCCTCTTCCATCATGGAAGGTTACCCAACAACTTTGGCCATGGTCTTCTTGACCCTTTCCTTCCTCTTCTTGCCTTCAGCAGCTGGCTCTTTGGGATCAGGCTTTTCAGGCAGTTGAGTTGATGCCCTGGCCTTGGACATTGGTTGTCTTCCTGCAGGCCTTTTAATCTTCATGCCTGGCTTTATATCCTTTGCTGAGCCATATTCCTTCTTGAGCACCACTTTCTTGGAAGTAGCCTCATCTTCTTCAGCTTTGTAGTCCTCATCTTCTGAGTCTGAGGTTCTCTTTCTCCTTTGCCTGGTAGCAGCCTTAGGCAGGTTGCTAGGAGTGCTTCTGCTCCCTTCATCTGAAGTGCTGGAGGGACTAGTGCCCTCACTCATGTGAATCTGCTCTGCTGACCTATTCTGACTGTCACTCTGGTCTGACATGCTGCAAAAGCTGACTGCTGACCCTGTGAAGAGTTATAGATGAGATAGAGTGGATGAGCATCAAAAAATGCAGAGATTTTTCAAAAGAATGATTCAAAAATTCAGTTTTAGTTTTCCACAGAAAGCATTTTGGATCAACCGATTTTCAAACTCGGTGATACCGAAGCAGTTTTTGGAACCTAAACTGATGAACTCGGTTGGACCGAGTCACAGTTCGGTGGCACCGAGACTGCTAGGGTTTCACAGAATCCTAAAATCGGTCGCACCGATTAGTAATTCTCGGTCAGACCGAGAGTCACTAGTGCAATGGCATATGCCAAATCGGTGAGACCGAGTTTTTCAACTCGGTGGGTCCGAGATGGTTTCAGCGGAAACCTAACCCTAAAATTCGAATCTAATCTACTCTACGGACTACTTTGGCTGGATAGGATTGTTTCAATCGTGGCAAGAATCAATAAGAGTACAATGTGCTAGGAATCAGATGTGGATAGCACAAAGATCGAGTCCATACCCTAGTGCGGCGATGAACTCGCTACAGCGGCAACGGTGGGGTTGAATTCCGTTGACGGTGGCGGAGACCAGCGACAGGAGGCGGCTGGCGACGAGGAGACGATCCGGAGACCTTCGATGGCAGAGCGAGCTATTGCGCGGGCGAAGGGGTTCGGAGAAATTTCCAAAATTTTGCCCGTGTCTATATATAGCCCGACCCTGTCGGTGTGACCGAGTGGAACAACTCGGTGGCACCGAGATGCATAACTGTGTTCAGTTACAGCAACTCGGTGTGACCGAAAAGTTCAAATCGGTTGCACCGAGATTGAAAACTCAGATCAACTTAATGATCTCGGTAGGACCGAAATGGAGGAATCGGTCAGACCGAGAATCACAAAGAGGTTTTGGAAGTTTAAGTCTATGACGAATCGGGGACTCCGAGTGCTCCTCACACAGAGTGGTTCGAATCTGACTTGATCAAATTTTGTGATGTAGCATGAATAGAGTTTGAGACGAGAAAAGCATAGATAGCTAGAGAGGGTTCTTAGGCATTCTTGTCCATCCACTTGGCCAAAAGAAGAATGAACCAAACAATCAAAACAACAAGTGGATGTCCTTGAATGAGTAAAATATGCACCAACATGCTCACACAATAAAATGGCAAATGAAATATGTGGCAAAGCATGCACAACCAATTCTAGCATCTATCAAACAATTGGCGATGACTAGGTCATCTATATATGAGTATATTGACTTAGGAGTCAAATGAGAACATTTGATCATAGGTCATACTCATCGTTTAAGCTCAAGTGGGGTTACCACTTTTACATAATGCATTTATGTGTTCACACCATTAGAGTTGCTTTGACTCAATTTTTTGAGTTAAGCTCCCCCTAGATGTGAGATCCCCCCTTTAGAGGGATGAACTAACCTTGGGTTTTGTCGATGATGACTTCATGTAGGTGTTGAAGATGTGGATGCTCAATGTTGAAGTAGATCATTTGGAGCAATCCTTTGGAGTGAGTTGCACTTTCAACTTGCCTACATGGGTTAGTCCCACAAGGAACAAACAAGAATATCCATAGACATAGAGTGATGCACACACAAGATGATGTCCATGAAACCATTAGGTTACCTTGTCCCTTGCCTTACCAACATGAGGGTTTGTGACTCCTTGAACTAGTGCAAGATGTGGAAGTTGATTGCACTTGTCCTTGCCATAAAGATATGAGTGAAGAATGTTGGCGGAGTCACCCTCAAGAACTCTCTAGTTCTTCTTCTTCGGGATCCACATCATCTTGATGGGAATCCTTGGAGTTGTAGTTGTACTTGATGAAGTAGAACTTGACGTAGTCTTGGGAATCCACTTGACCGAGACCTTAGGTGCTTCTTCAAATGCATCAATCTCTTCTTGAAGCTTATCCTTGCCTTTGTTCTTGTGGTCTTGTGGAGGAAGATCATCTTGAGCTTGTGTTCCCTTGAAGGAAGTAGGATCATACTTCTCTTGTTGAGGAACAAACTTCGTCTTGGGGTATTGATCTTCTTCCCACTCAACTCCATTGGCATTGAACTTTCGTTCAAAACCAACACCTTGATTCTTCCGGTGTCTTCCTTGCTTGCGTACAATTTCCTCGAATTGCTTACTCCCGGCAAGGCTCTTGTAAACACCTTTCTCTATAATTCCCTTCAATAAGCTATTTTCTTGCTCAAGTGTAACTTGGCTAAGAGAATCATTAGTGGAATCAAGAGAACTACTAGAAGCAACAATATTGGATTTAACATTATTATTGTTACTACTAGAGGAAGTATCTTTCTTGTACTTGTTACCAGACTTGACTTGAGGCATGTAAGTAGATAAGAGTAAACGCTTGGCAATGTAAGAAGAACTTTTCTTACGGAGATCATCATTGATTGCCTTTAAGAACTCATGCTCTTGCTCAAGATTGAGCTTTTCAAAGCGTAACTTCTCATGAGCCCTTAAAAGTTCTCGATGATCTTCGAAGATAGTTTCATGAGCCAACTTTAGAGTGTTTAGTTCTTTAGTTAGAAGCTCAATTTTCTCCTTATCATTGTCATTCGTTTGATTAGCATGATTAATTGACGTTTCATCATAGTATTCATCACTAGAGTTGTCAACAAGTAAATCATCATCCACAAGCAAGTCATCTTCATCACTATTGAAATCAACATACTCAGGATGTGTTACCTTTGGACCTTTGGCCATGAAGCATCTTCCAATTCCTTCATTTGGTGAATCAAATATGTCGTAGGAGTTGGTTGACACAAGTGCTAGACCGGCAACACCTTCATCTTGAGTATGTTCGGAGTCGGAGTGATAGCTTCTCTCGGAGTGATTGTCGGAGTCGGAGCCGGATACCCATTCACCAACATGAGCTTGATGTCTTCGTTTTGTGTAGCTCCTTGATGACTTGTCCTTCCTTTCCGAATCCTTGCTTCTCCGTGAGGGTCTTCGTTCATAACGATCATCTCTACTCCTCCTCTCTCTTGGTGGTGATTCTTCTCTTTTGCTTCTTCTTTTTGGAGAATCTTCTCTTCTTTTGTAGGGTGCCGTACACTCATTGGAGTAGTGTCCAGGCCTCCCACAATTGTAGCAATTGCGCTCTCGACTAGAAGATCTTTTGTCATGATAAGACCTTGACTTGGAGCTTCTTTCTTTGCTTCTACTCTTGTAGAATTTGTTGAAGTTCTTCACCATTAAGCTCAATTCTTCATTGAAGGTTTGTTTCTCACTTGATGATGTGGGGGCTTCACTTGAGGCTTTGTAAGCACCACTTGACTTGTTGTGAAGTTCCTCCTTATCCTTGAGTGACATCTCATGAGCAACAATTCTTCCAATGACTTCCGTTGGCTTGAGATCTTTGTAGTTTGGCATCATTTGGATCAATGTGCACACGGTATCATACTTTCCATCCAATGCTCTTAGGATCTTCTTGATGATGAATCTGTCGGTCATCTCTTCACTCCCTAAGCCGGCAATCTCATTTGTGATAAGTGCAAGCCTAGAGTACATTTCAGCGACACCTTCACCATCCTTCATTTTGAACTTGTCAAGCTGACTTTGGAGCACATCCAACTTGGATTCCTTGACGGATTCGGTACCTTCGTGCATATCAATCAAAGTATCCCAAATTTCCTTTGCATTCTCAAGACGGCTGATTTTGTTGAATTCTTCGGGGCACAATCCGTTGAAGATGATATCACAAGCTTGAGCGTTGTATTGCAGCATCTTCAATTCTTCCGCATTCGCTTCACGGTTCGGTTCTCTCCCATCAAAGAATTCACCTTGCAAGCCAATACAAATAATTGCCCAAACGGCGGGGTTATGTCCGAGAATATGCATTTTCATCTTATGCTTCCAACTAGCAAAATTAGTACCATCAAAGTAAGGACCTCTATGGTGATAATTTCCCTCGCTAGACGCCATACTCTCCTAGGTTGTGAAACCAAGGCTATGACCACCAAAAGCTATGGAAATCAAAGCAAATGGAGACCAAAGCTCTGATACCACTTGTAGGACCTTGAAGTATGTCTAGAGGGGGGGTGATTAGACTACTTGACCAATTAAAAACTTAACCTTTTCCCAATTTTAGAGTTTGGCAGATTTTAGCTATCTTAGGACAAGTCAAGCAATCATCACACAATTCAAGCAAGCATGCAAAGAGTATATAGGCAGCGGAAATTAAAGCATGCAACTTGCAAGAAAGTAAAGGGAAGGGTTTGGAGGATTCAAACGCAATTGGAGACATGGATGTTTTTGGCGTGGTTCTGATAGGTGGTGCCATCGTACATCCACGTTGATGGAGACTTCAACCCACGAAGGGTAACGGTTGCGCGAGTCCACGGAGGGCTCCACCCACGAAGGGTCCACGAAGAAGCAACCTTGTCTATCCCACCATGGCCGTCGCCCACGAAGGACTTGCCTCACTAGCGATAGATCTTCATGAAGTAGGCGATCTCCTTGCCCTTACAAACTCCTTGGTTCAACTCCACAATCTTGTCGGAGGCTCCCAAGTGACACCTAGCCAATCTAGGAGACACCACTCTCCAAGAAGTAACAAATGGTGCGTTGATGATGAACTCCTTGCTCTTGTGCTTCAAATGATAGTCTCCCTAACACTCAACTCTCTCTCATAGGATTTGGATCTGGTGGAAAGAGGATTTGAGTGGAAAGCAACTTGGGAAGGCTAGAGATCAAGATTCATATGGTAGGAATGGAATATCTTGGCCTCAACACATGAGTAGGTGGTTCTCTCTCAGAAATGGTAAGTTGGAAGTGTAGGTTTAGTCTGATGGCTCTCTCCACGAATGAAGAGGAGGTGGAGGGGTATATATAGCCTCCACACAAAATCTAACCGTTACACACAATTTACCAAACTTGGTGGGACCGATTCAACAGACTCGGTCGGACCAATTTAGTAAACCTAGTGACCGTTAGTGATTTTCGGTGGGACTGACATGCAACTCGGTAGGACCGATTCGGTTAGGGTTAGGGCATAACATAATCTTGGTAAGACCGATTACACAAACTCGGTGAAACCGATTTTGGTAATAAGTATTCCAGAGAGTTGGTCAGGTAAACTCGGTGGGACCGATTTGCTCTTTTTGGTGAGACCGAAATGTTACAAAAGGGAAACAGAGAGTTTACATTGCAATCTCGGTGGGACCGATCACTCACTTCAGTTAGACCGAAACGTTACGAAGGGAAACAGAGAGATTACAATCCCATCCCGGTGAGACCGAGATCCCTATCGGTAGGACCAATTTGCTTAGGGTTTGTGGCAGTGTCTATGACTTTTGGAATCGGTGGTGCCGGATTGGAAGAATCGATGTGACCAATTTTGGCTTTGGGTTTAGGTCATTTGTGGATGAGGGAAAGCAGCTGAGGGTTTTGGAGCATATCACAAAGCACATGAAGCAAGAGGCTCATTAAGCAACACCTCATCCCTCCTTGATAGTATTGGCTTTTCCTATAGACTCAATGTGATCTTGGATCACTAAAATATAAAATGAAGAGTCTTGAGCTTTTAAGCTTGAGCCAATCCTTTGTCCTTAGTATTTTGAGGGATCCACTTTCATCATCCATGCCATGCCATTCATTGAGCTTTCATGAAATAATAGTCTTGGAATAGCATTAGCTCAATGAGCTATATGTTGTTATGAATTACCAAAACCACCTAGGGATAGTTGCACTTTCAGATGTACGAGGGTTAACTGGTTCTGGTGCGGCGTGGTTTGGTAGTCGGTGGAGAAGAACAGGAGGTGTGGAGGGGTGGAGGGATGGCCTGGCCGGCAGTGGGGTAGCGCTTCATACCGGAGCATGCTAAGCAAAGCTGCTAGCGGTAGGAGGCAGGAGCATGTGGTCCCGGCGGCGATGGATAAAGAAGACGAGAGATTGAAGATGGATGCCGGTCGTTGGATGTAAATCCAATAGCTAATGATGTCAGAATCATTTGTTGACTAAGTTGACAACGACTTGCGTTGGCTTCGTCCTATTGGCCCACATTTGAGCCTCCAAAAATGTGGCACATAATCAACCCATTTTTTTCAGAATTTACAGTACATTTGATCTTCTTTTTTGAGAATTACAGTCCATTTGCTGGGCTGGGTGAACAAATAATGTAGCGTCCATGCGGCCCATTTTTTTGAACTACATCCCATTTTCACTTTCTCGAAATACACAAATTTGCTGGGCTGGCTCAACAAATAATGTGGCGTCCATGCGGCCCATTTATTTTTTTCCTAAAAAATTACAGTCCATTTGCACTTTCTCAAAATACATGACTTTGCTGGGCTGGTTCTAATTATAATGTAGGGCTGGGCGCATCAATGTTATCAAACAATAAACAGGGGCTGAGCATTTTGTTATAAATATATTTAAATAATAAGTGATTTATTATTACATTGGTCCTTAAATCTTACCAAGCTGTTGTACACAATCACCAGGATTTCCGTTGCCTCAATGTAAACAAATCCAGTATTTTATTGTTAAGAAATTATTTTTATAAGTTAATAAGATGTGGGATATTGTTTTCTCATATATGTAAGTATCTATTAAATATATGATGACAATGACAATAATATATAATAACGTATAAAATAATTTAAATATATATAATATCGTTAGAAGGGAAACATAAGTTGGACATGGCATTCCTATTGTTATATAGAAAAATAGAACAGACCTCTGCGTTCTCTTCAAAAAAAATACATAAGTTGGGATGCCGATGTTTCGGGAAAAATAAAACCTCGGATGGGAGGTCCATAGGCTGGTCGATACATGATGGCCCTCAAGGAAATACAAACCGGCAAGTCGTGGGCTGCGCGTGTTAAAAAAGAAAGCCTAGACGGGGCAACCCACAACCCAGCTGATACTTGCTGGCCCACTGATAATAAATGATACTCCCTCCGTCCGGAAATACTTGTCGGAGAAATGGATGTATCTAGACGCATTTTAGTTCTAGATACATCCATTTTTACCTATTTCTCCGACAAGTATTTTCCTCCGAGGGAGTACCTGCCGGCTCCCCGGCTTCGTTGTAAATTTATCTCCTTTAGTAACTATGTTGAAGCACCTCAAAAAAATGTAACTATGTTGACAAACTCGTGGGCCCAACGTCAGCATAGCATTAGGAGGAAGTATTTTTTCAATGAGGCACTTGCTTGCGTATGGCCATAGACCTGATGGGTCCCGACTGTCCGCCTCTCCACGTATAGTCATCTCCAGATTCCTCTCGTTTGTTCAGCATGTTCACAACGGTAGACAGTAGCGCTGCGGCGAGCGCACAAAGGCGCAGGACAAGAACAGACCACCTGAAGCAGTGCCTTATTTCTACCGAAACTACTGAACTAGCCCAGTGGCCAAGTGACACTACCCGACCGCTGTTCCGCCCGGGTTCGATTCCACCTGATGCAGGGAAAATATCTCCAAATTTTTTGCCTTTGTCATTATTGACATGTGGGTCCCCATTGTCATCTACGCACACCACGTCCAACACTTTCCAAAATTTCGTCCCTCATTTTCTCTGTTTTTCGCACACTCGACATTGTGTGGGCATTTTGAAAATAGCATATCTTTTTGACTGTGCATCATATGAAGATGTGTTATGCTGCATGAATCTTGATCAACATGATGTTAACTGGATGGTAGTTCCATTTTCGACCATGAATAAAACTTCCAACATGATGTTATCCCTGTTTGAAAAGGGCGTGTTAACATAAATGATCTGCCTCTGAAACTTGCAGTTTCTTATCTGAAACTGAAACTGAAACTTGCAGTTTCTGCTCCGAGAATCACATTGTCTGTACTTTTATACTCCTATGAAACTACATGTTTTAAGTGCTAAAAATAGATCTCTAGAATTCATAAAATAATTAATATGCTCAATACTGCAAATCTGAAATTCAGAAGACATTCATATCTGAAACTACTCTCAAAATACAAAACATAAAACACAATTCACAACCTACAAATACTGACAACCCTAAGCTCCTCCTGACAATTCACAACCTGCCCGACTATTGGGATGGGAGGACAGTCCCCGCCTATTCCTCGGTGGCAGACAGCCGTCCCGTGAGACGATGTGAACAGCGAGGGAGAGGATGGCGGGGAAGCGTCATCGAGCCAATTGCTTTTCTCCTCTTGCAGTTGGGTTTGGTCAACGAAGACTCCATCGGCTCGCTCCGGCATGGCACCCTCACAAACGACACCCTGTAGATGCTTGATCCTTCATTCTTTGTTGGATGCTCCATCTGGGATCGATACTCCCACTACCGCTCCCTCACGATCGGATTCGGTGAATATGTTTGCTCCATGGCCCAGAGGAGCAGCTCTATGTACTCCCGCGCGACTCCCTTCGGGAGTATCGCCGCCTTTTCGCTCTGTTGCAGATATTTGGCCATGAATGTGACTGTCGCTGCTAGTTGGTCCTTGTTGTCAAACCAAGACTGTATCTCCAACATCCTAGCTAGCTTCACAGGGTCGCCGTGTGTGATCCTCGCATATCGGTTGTACTCCTCCATCGATCTACTTCTCCACCGCACCTTCACTCACTGGCGGTGGTTTTTGAATGGAAGAGGAGAGGAGTGACTTTGGTTTTGGATTAGAACGGGAGAGGAGCGGTGCTGGTTTTGGATTGGAATAGGAGAGGAGGGGCGGTGGTTTTGAAATGGAAGAGGAGAGGAGCGGCGCTAGATTTAGATTGGAACAGGAGAGGAGCGGCGGTGGTTTAAGAGGAGAGGAGCAGCGCTGGCCTTGGGAGTATTTTTTTGTTTTGTGTATTTTGGGTGAAACTTTGACCACGTACTATATTTGACAAGCAAAATGTGAATGCATGTCACCAAAAATTGTATCGTTTGGTTCATATCTAAATGTACTTTCAAATTATATTATTTTTGCAACATATAACATATATTTTATTTGTGAAAATCCTGGTCAATTATGACCCAGAATAAAAGGGAGACTAGTTAATGTGGGGTCGCTTTCTTAATTGAAGGGTAAACTAATTTTGATTTTGATCCAGTCACAGCGCGCAGGCCCTCTCGTCCAATCCTAAATTGCGGTCGCACGCTCCTCTCCCTCTTCTCCATTGCAAAACCACCTCCTATCCTCTCTATCATCTCCATTCCAAAACCACTGTCTCGCCTCTCCCTCTTCTCCATTGCAAAACCACCCCCTCTCCTCTCCATCTTCTCCATTGCAAAACTACCGTCTCGCCTCTCCCTCTTCTCTATTGCAAGACCACCGTCTCTCCTCCCATCTTCCAAAGCTAGCACCGGACCTCTCAGAAGTACATCTATGGAGAGGATGCAACAGCGAATCGGGCAGATCGCCGGCGGTGACCAGGCAAAGTTAGCCAGGTTGAAGGAGGTCCCTACTTGGTTTGACAATGAGTGGGAGATTTCGAGGATGGTGAGGGCCATGTGGCAATGTATGCAAAAGAGCGAGACGGAGGCAATGAGGGCGGCGATGTACTCCTTGGCAGCAGTCACACCGCAGTCCTTCGAGTTCATCGAGTATCTCCTCTGGGTGATGGAGCAGACAGATTCACCTGAGGCGAATGTAGGCAGAGGTGGTGGGCGTACAAGTCGAAGGTAGAGCGTCCAGAGGATAACGAATCGATCGAGTATGGTGTGTCGTTTGTGAGGGTGCAGAGCCAGCCGGAGCCACAGGAGTATTCGTACTCCCACCTCAAGTGGAGGCCGGATGGCACAACGTCACTTCCTCGCAGTTCTCCATGGTTCCCTCGACGCTCGCCTCGTTTCAACGGCGGCGGTAGGGTTTAAGGTAAGCTTCGCACTAACCTAATCTTCCATCTGCTCATGCTTACAATCAGTGTGACGTCTAATGAAAATCATGCTTACAATCAGTCTCCGAGTACTACGCCAATCACCCTAAAATAGCTCCGGACCTTTGGGTCAAAGTTGTGACACTGTGTACAAATAAAGAAAAATAGATTGGTGCTTCTTTCAGAAAAGAGTACTCCCTAGAAAACTGCCAATATAAGCTACTAGTATTTGGTTAGAGGATTTGCTGCCAAAAAAATCCGTCCATAGAGAGCGCCACACATCCCACTGGTGGTGGTGGATGCCAATGCGTGCATTGAGCATGGTTGGTGTCTGTAATTTTTACTTGGCACACTTTGCACTCTGCATATTTGTCGGTTCCATCCATACATTTGTGCAGTTCCACCGTAATGGAGCTGAATAACCCTGTTTGCACAAATAATGAAAAAGCATGATTACATTATAGTGGCACTAGTTGATGAAACATACACTAATAAATAGAAGAAAATATTGCGATAGTATCATAGTATGCCATGCTGCGAGGGCGAGATGGGCCCTGCGACACCTCATACGTAGGCCTCATATTGGAAATCGACCCAATTCTCCCAGATACACCTTCTACCAGTGATGAACATTAATGTACAGTGGTAGTACAAGGAGGGGCCTTGAGACATTCCAATCTCTATTTTTGTGCAGATCAACTAAAATTAAGCACCCCAGTTTGCAGAAACGCTTAAACATTAACAATGGGACTAGTTGATGAAACATATACTAACAAAGAGAAGCACTTTCTTTATCTACAACGGAAATAAAATGATAGAGAGGACACTTGATTTTTTTAACTGTATTATTACTTCATTTTATCAGTGGCACTAGGGTCGAGCAGGTGGCAAACGAGGTGTACCATGCGTCGCAAGGATGGAGGCGGGGGTGCTTAGACTGGGATGCTGAAGCTGGCTCTTTCAGTCCCTATCTTCCCCCCTGATGTTTCAGTGGTAGTGTCGGTGTCAAAACTGGCGGATCTCGGGTAGGGGGTCCCGAACTGTGCGTCTAGGCGGATGGTAACAGGAGACAAGGGACACGATGTTTTTACCCAGGTTCGGGCCCTCTCGATGGAGGTAAAACCCTACTCCTGCTTGATTGATATTGATGATATGGGTAGAACAAGAGTAGATCTACCACGAGATCGAAGAGGCTAAACCCTAGAAGCTAGCCTATGGTATGATTGTTGTTCGTCCTACGGAATAAAACCCTCCGGCTTATATAGACACCGGAGAGGGTTAGGGTTACACAGAGTCGGTTACAATGGTAGGAGATCTACATATCCATATCGCCAAGCTTGCCTTCCACGCCAAGGAAAGTCCCATCTGGACACGGGACGAAGTCTTCAATCTTGTATCTTCATAGTCCAGGAGTCCGGCCAACAGTGATAGTTCGGCTATACGGACACCCCCTAATCCAGGACTCCCTCAGTAGCCCCTGAACCAAGCTTCAATGATGACGAGTCCGGCGCGCATATTATCTTCGGCATTGCAAGGCGGGTTCCTCCTCCGAATACTTCATAGAAGATTTTGAACACAAGGATAGTGTCCGGCTCGGCAAAATAAGTTCCACATACCATCTTAGAGAGAATAATCTTTACAAAAATTCAATCTGCTGATGTATTCTGCGGCGTGACGTCACACCACGGCCAAGCCTTTATTGGAATCGTTTTTACTGTCCCACCTCAGCGTGTTCGGTTTCCTTGGCACGTCTTATAAAAGTGAAGATCGTGCCCCCTTATTCCGGGATTCTCATCAATACGGGCGTGGGTAATCCAACCGCGCCATTGATTACGGCGCTTGGGAGATAAGCGAGTTTTACCAGGCTGGTGGGGACGCATAGTTTCGTCCGTCCATATAAGGGGATAAGGATCCACCTTTTTACCTACGCCTTCTTCCTCCTTTGCGTATCCATTTCCGCGCACTCGAGCTCCAGCGCCCAAGTCCGCACATCTCGCCTCAACCTTCCCCAGCCATGTCCGGAGCGGGAGGCAAGTGGATGGCCTCCTCCGTCATGGAGGGGCACATCAAAAAGTTGAGGAAAGCCGGATACCTGCACAACGACATTGCGCACCGGCTTCCAGACGAGGGGCAGCTCATCCCCACCCCCAGGCCCCATGAGAGGGTGGTGTTCCTCACCCACTTCCTCCACGGACTAGGTTTTCCACTTCACCCATTTGTCCGGGGGTTCATGTTCTACTATGGCCTAGATTTCCATGATCTGGCCCCGAACTTCATCCTCAACATCTCGGCGTTCATCGTCGTGTGCGAGGCCTTCCTCTGCATCCAGCCCCACTTTGGCTTATGGCTGAAGACTTTTAATGTCAAGCCGAAGGTAGTGGGCGGCCGCCAAGCGGAGTGCGGAGGCGCCATGGTGGGCCGGATGGCCAATGTCCTATGGCTCGAGGGCTCCTTTGTGGAGACAATAAAGGGGTGGCAATCGGGGTGGTTCTACATCACCGAGCCGCGCGACTCCAAATGGGCGGCGACCCCCGAATTCCGATCTGGTTTCCCCACACGGCTGACCTCGTGGAAAGAAAAGGGCCTGACGTGGGGAGATTCGGAAGAGCTGACCGGACTTCAAACCTGCGTCCAAAAGCTGGTGAACAAGAATCTCAAGCTTGTCAATGTAGTCCAGGTCATGCTCATCCGCCGGATCCTCCCATGCCAACAACGGGCCTCCAAATTGTGGGAGTTTGATCCGGCACAGCACCAAACCTTGAGCAGGCTCTTCGACACTACGTACGAAGATGCCTGGAAGGTGCTGTTTAAGGGCGCCGAGGCCCCCGCATCCGCTACCGAAGATCGCGGATTCAGCTCGCGGCGTCAGGCCAGTGAGGTAAGCTATTCTACCCTTTACGGGACTCTTGTTTTTCATAGTCTGACTCTATGTGGGATCTAAACTCCCTTACCTTTGACAGGAATGGCTGAAGACGTCCGGGCAGGTTAACTGTCTGGCTCCTTTGCCAGAAGACCCAGCGGACGCCCGCTTGACGGGGCTGCTGGTTCCGGCACCTCACATGGTGCCAGAGAAGAAGGCCAAGAAGGAGGCCACGGGAACTCGAAGGAGTGCTCGGCGCCAGGTGTTGTCGGACTCATCGTCCGATGATTTCGAGGCGGACTCCTCCCGTGAAGACGACGAGGAGGAAAAAGAGGCCTCTCCCCCAGCGGGGGGAGAGAAGAAAAGGAAGGCCGCCCCAGCTGGGGGGCCAAAGGGTCCAAGAAAGGAAGGACCCTTCCTCCGGACTTTTCCACCAACACCGACGACAGCGAAGAGGAGTGGCCCTCGAGGGCCAAGCCCCTGGCGAGATCGTAAGTGTCCGGATTCCAGAATAACTCATGATTTTTCATTTGTCGCATAGTGTCTTCTAACACCGAATACAACCATGTAGCCCGCCCAAGGACGAGCTCCCCGCTTCGTCGAGCGGCTCCCTGGATTCGTCGGATGTGAATAGCACTTCACTTCCGACTGCCTCCTCCCCTCGTGACGTAGACGACGCCGCGGTGGAGTCCTAAAAGGGGCCCAACCAGGAGGAGGTGGTCCTGGAGGCGCCGCAAGGCGACCTCCCGGACTCCGGGCGCAAAGGGGGCAAAACCCCAGAGGGATCTAAGTCCGGCCCTGTGCCGGACTCCGTACCGGAACCTACAGTGGTTCCGAAGTTCGGCGGGCGGCCCCTTCGTAAGAAGGGCAAGACTGCGACGCCGGTAGCCTCCGTCCAACCGGAGGCACCGGATAGCTTGCTGGAGGCGCTTAACGGCGCCTCCATCGACGAGGAGCACCGCACTATCATGAGTGCGGTGATCCAGAAAGTTCAGTCCGCCAAGAGCGGGCTGACTAAAGCCTGTACCAGCCTTCTAACAGGCTTTGAGGTAAGTTTTTAAGATATGTAAGAATATTACCGCATAGACAGTAGCCCCTGATGCTTAGTTCGGTGTTCGGAAAGAAAAGCCTAGCTGAGGATCTAAAAAGATATACGCAGGAGTCTAACATAAATATGTCAATATGGGAATGCAGGCTGCGCTGCTGACCTCTGCCGCACTGACTGTGGAGGTCAATGCATTGAAGGAGAGCCTCGAGCGGTCCGAGAACGAGCTCGGCCTTGCCAAGAAGCAGCTCGAGGACAAGGAAGGTAAGTAATACCTTATTGAAGAAATACCTTATAGAAAGGATTTGGTTGCAAACAATGACAGGAATAACATGAGTATTGCAGGGGCCACGAACGAGGTGGCGACCCTGAAGGAAGCGGTGTCCAAGGTCGAAAATAGTGCGGCCGCGGAGCGCACCGAGCGAGAGAAGCAGGAGGCGCGGGTGGCGGAGGTGCGGCAAGAGCTCCAGGCTCTTGTGGAAAAACACGAGAGTTTGGAGCGTGACTCGAAGACTCGAGAGTCCGAGCTCGCCTTGGCTCTTGAGAGTGCCAAAGCTGCTAAGGCCGAAGCCCAGAAGGCCCTCCAAGAGATTGAGGCAATTAAAAAGATAGCGGCGGGTAAGGCATTCTATATGCAAAGCAAACATGTAAAAGTGAATTATCTGTTACTTACCCGAATCCGGAGCTCTCCAGGAGCGTTCGTAGATCTGCCCCGTAGTGTGTCCGATGCTGCAGCGTTCTACCGAGCCGAGGAGGGGAGCTTGACAGAAAAGGTGTTCTGGTCTCAATATGCTGAGGCCGGACATCCGGTGCCCCTGAGCGAGCTGGCCGAGCTCCACAAGGTGGCCGAACAGGCCATGAAGGGCCTCATAGTTCGGCTGTGGCCTAAAGAAGCCATGCCTGGGAGCTACTTCGGTCTGGTGCGGTGGCTGGTGGATGCCTGTCCATGGATTGAAGTCATCAAGCACTCCGTCTGCATTGAAGGTGCCCCTCGGGCCCTTGCCCGTGCTAAAGTGCACTGGGGCAAGATGGACGCCGAGAAGCTTGTGACGGACGCGCCACCGCCGGGCAAGGAGTATCGCAAGCCCGAGATGTACTATGAGGGCGTCCTGAAGGGTGCCCGCCTTATAGCGGGTGAATGCTCCAAAGATGTAATTTTTAAGTAGACTCGCATTTGTTATCATGTACGCTGAAAACTTTGTTGATATGCGCTAAGCAACGCTTGTTAATTTAAAATATTACCTTCTGTGCGGCCGTTTATCAAATTTGAGAGATGGCGAGTCGTTGGCTTCAGCCCCCGTGCCACGAGTGCTGGGGTGTTCGGGATAAACTTGAGCGCTCTTGTTCCCATTCTTGGGTCCTTCGAGGGAGGCGTTCAACACGACGAACGAGGCAACCGGACTATAATGCTTAAACACTCTCACTTAGCCATAGAATTCTATAATTTTAAATTTCAGCGAAGCCCCTGGTATTCGGAAGACCGAGTTCGGGGTGCTATCCACGCCTTGGCCAGATAATGCCGAGTCCTCGCTCTAAGCGGCATGAGTCTTTAGGGACCCGAAAAACCTCTCGAACAGCGACCGGCTCTCGCCCTATCATGACGCTCAGTTTTAGCTTTCTCCACCGAGGTGCTCAACCCAGCTCAACCGGGGCACAATCGCAGTGGTTCTCCCAGCGCTACCTTAGCCGATATAACGGAACGTAAGGTACCAAAACATGGGAGCCGGGCAAACCCAACTATTGACCCAAGACATGATTCAGAGCCGATGCATATAATGCTATAAGTTCGGGGTGCCGCACTTGTGAAAGTGTTCGGACTTATCACACCATGTTTTGGGGTACTTAAGCCCCTGGTGTATTGACTGTACCAAGTTGTACGGGTGCAACATGTCATAGATGAACATTTTATTGAAAAAAGGGGAATGCAATAATAAGCAGAAGCTATGTATTGTTTATTCAAAAGATACTGCAATGAAAGCAGAACGATACAAATAGTGCGATAAGCAAGGGATGAGACTATTTAACATGTCCCCCTCCAGGGGTAGGCTGCGGGATGGTATGTAAAACATGTATACTGCTCGTAATAGAGACCACCTAGACACTCGACGTAGCTTTTCTGCTTCCTTGGCCGTTGCATCGTGAGTTCGGCGATTCTACTACCGGATAGGGCTTCTGGAAAACGGAGTCCTGAGAATAAAAAAAGAATGACACAATTGGGAGCCCCTAGTGCGGTTGAGCCGCACTCTGGGCATGCCGTGGTCGTGCCCCTCCCCCTATGCCCATGGTATCTCCAGAGCGTAGTTATGTACGCGTGGTACTGGTCTCGCGGTTTCGCGAGGGCTGGGGTTGGGGCCGCATTGCTACGCGTTCTCGGAACGTGCCAGGCGGTCTTGTTGTAGGTTACTCCGGGCGCGCTTGACGGTGTCCGAACGTTTAGTAGTCGGACTCAAGAATTGCCTTAAGAGGCTGCTTTGTACTTCCGCCGCGAGGGCCGCCGTATGCTCCTCCGTTCAGAGAGAGTGTTTGGTGTTTCCATTGACCGTGATTACTCCTCGAGGGCCTGGCATCTTGAGCTTGAGGTATGCGTAGTGCGGCACCGCATTGAACTTTGCAAATGCGGTTCGTCCGAGTAGTGCGTGATAGCCACTGCGGAACGGGACTATGTCGAAGATTAATTCCTCACTTCGGAAGTTATCCGGGGATCCGAAGACCACTTCGAGTGTAACTGAGCCTACACAGTTGGCCTCTACACCTGGTATGACGCCTTTAAAGGTCGTTTTTGTGGGTTTAATCCTTGAGGGGTCTATGCCCATTTTGTGAATTGTATCCTGGTAAAGTAGGTTCAGGCTGTTGCCGCCGTCCATCAGGACTCTAGTGAGGTGAAATCCGTCAATGATTGGGTCAAGAACCAACGCAGCGAATCCGCCGTGGCGGATGCTAGTGGGGTGGTCCCTTCAATCAAAAGTGATCGTGTAGGAGGACCATGGGTTGAACTTTGGGGTGACTGGCTCCATCACGTATACGTCCCTTAGTGCACGCTTCCGCTCCCTTTTGGGTATGTGGGTTGCGTATATCATGTTCACCGTCCGCACTTGTGGGGGAAAGCCCTTCTGTCCTCTATTGTTCGGCGGCCGGGGCTCCTCATCATCATCGCTATGCAGCCCCTTGTCGTTGTTTTTGGCATTTAACTTGCCTGCCTGCTTGAACACCCAACAATCCCTGTAGGTGTGGTTGGCTGGTTTTTCGGGGGTGCCATGTATCTGGCACGAGGGATTGAGTATTTGGTCCAAATTGGACGGGCCCTGAGTATTTCTTTTGAACGGCTTTTTCCGCTGACCGGGTTTAGAGCCTCTGAATCCGGCATTGACTGCCGTATCTTCAGCATTATCGCCGTTAATGCAGTGCTTGTGCTTGTTGCGACGCGACCTGCCATTGCTGTCCTTGGTATCCAAACTACTAGGGTTTTTGGTCAGGTTGTTACTGTGAGCTAGCCAGATGTCCTCTCCCGCGCAGAAGCGGGTCATGAGTGATGTGAGGGCTGCCATGGATTTCAGCTTTTCCTGTCCTAGGTGCCGGGCAAGCCACTCGTCGTGGATGTTATGTTTGAAGGCTGCAAGGGCCTCTGCATCCGGACAGACAACTATTTGATTTTTCTTGGTTAAGAACCGTGTCCAGAATTGTCTGGCCGATTCATCTAGCTGCTGAATTATGTGGCTTAGGTCATCAGCGTCTGGTGGTCGCACATATGTGCCCTGGAAGTTATCAAGGAATGCGGCTTCCAGGTCTTCCCAACAACCAATTGATTCTGCTGGCAAGCTGTTGAGCCAATGCCAAGCTGGTCCTTTAAGCTTGAGTGGGAGGTATTTGATGGCGTGTAGATCATCACCGCGGGCCATGTGGATGTGAAGGAGATAGTCCTCGATCCAAACCGCAGGATCTGTTGTGCTGTCGTATGATTCAATGTTTACGGGTTTGAAACCCTCGGGGATTTGATGATCCATTACTTCGTCTGTGAAGCATAGTGGGTGTGCGGCGCCTCTGTATTGGGCTATATCACGACGCAGCTCAAATGAGCTTTGTCTACTGTGTTCGGCCCGGCCGGAATTACTGTATCCGGCGTGACGGTTGTCATCACATGTCGTGGGGCACCCACGCGATCCGTAGATCAATCTTTTTTGCCTTGCCTTGTCCTCCAATATGTCTCGCAAGTCTGGCGCATTTCCCCGTGGCTTTGTACTTTTCGAGTGACGCCGGGGTGCGGATTTAGTGGAGGGCCTAGAGGCCTCTCTGTCGCGGCCACGAGGTGGCAGGTCGGCCGCGTCATGCGCTGGTGATGTAGGTTCGGGTGCTTCCTCCTCTAATTGGGGTAGCAGCCTACGTTTTGGGTAGCTCTTGGAGGGGCGATCGAGTTTGTACTCTTCGGCTGCAAGGACTTCGGTCCATCTGTCAGCTAGCAAGTCTTGGTCAGCTCTAAGCTGCTGCTGCTTTTTCTTAAGGCTGCTTTTTCTTAAGGCTGCTTTTTCTTAAGGCTGCTCTAAGCTGCTAGCAAGTCTTGAAACGCTCTTGTTCGACGGGATCCTCGGGCACGACAAATTCATCGTCGTTGAGGCTTGCTTCATCTTCGGAGGGAGGCATATAATTATCGTCCTCTACCTCTCTGCCTGCCGCTCTATCATGAGGGCTGGCTTCTCCCTCCTCCTGTGCTGAATCCTGCTGGAGGGGGTTGTCTTCGGCACTGTCCGGGGTGTTATTATCTCCTGTGCCAGAATCACCGTTTTTGCTGTGGCAGGATTTAGAGCGGCGCCGCTGACGCCGGCGCTTGGGTTGTTTCTTCGAGGGGTCAACCTCCGCTGTTCCATTGCCATTCCCATCTTTTGGGGTGTCCACCATGTATATGTCGTATGACGAGGTGGCCTTCCAGTGCCCTGTAGGCGCTGGTTCTTGGTTGTCTCCTGCATTGTCGTCCATACCGTCGATGTCTTCGGAGTCGAAGTCGAGCATGTCGGTTAAACATCGACAGTGGCTACAAAGTGGGTGGTGGGTGGGTGTTGAATTTCTTCGTCGTCCGCATCCCAACCTTCCTGACCATAGTCCGGCCAGGGCTCTCCTGATAAAGAGAGAGACTTTAGTGAATTCAGGATGTCGCCGAAGGGTGAGTGATGAAAGATGTCTGCGGCAGTGAACTCCATAACCGACGCCCAATCGGATTTGATTGGCAGGGGCGCGGGAGGTTTAGAGTCTGGAGAGGAGTCCGGCACCTCAGAGTCACGGGCTTTGCAAAGGACAGGGATGGTGTTTGGCTCAATCGCCGTAGAGATCGTAGCCCCCGAGGCGGTGTCCAGCCACTCATCCTCGATCGGCGAAGTCGGCTCCGAGCTAAGGGTCGGAGCGGACGCTAGTGCGGCCTCCAGGGTGTCAAAGCTAGATCATACCCATCGAGACAGTGCGGCGCGCTTGGCTGTGGCTCGAATCCGTCGAAGATCAAGTCTCCGCGGATGTCAGTCGTGTAGTTCAAACTCCCAAATCTGACATGTTGGCCAGGGGCGTAGCTTTCGATCTGCTCCAGATGGCCAAGTGAATTGGCCTGTAGTGCAAAGCCGCCAAATACGAAGATCTATCCAGGGAGAAAAGTCTCACCCTGGACCGCGTCGTTGTTGATGATCGAAGGAGCCATCGGGCCTAAAGGTGACGACATAGAGGAACTCTCAATGAAAGCACCAATGTCGGTGTCAAAACCGGCGGATCTCGGGTAGGGGGTCCCGAACTGTGCGTTTAGGCGGATGGTAACAGGAGACAAGGGACACGATGTTTTTACCCAGGTTCGGGCCCTCTCGACGGAGGTAAAACCCTACTCCTGCTTGATTGATATTGATGATATGGGTAGTACAAGAGTAGATTTACCACGAGATCGAAGAGGCTAAACCCTAGAAGCTAGCCTATGGTATGATTGTTGTTCGTCCTACGGACTAAAACCCTCCGGTTTATATAGACACCGGAGAGGGTTAGGGTTACACAGAGTCGGTTACAATGGTAGGATATCTACATATCCGTATCGCCAAGCTTGCCTTCCACGCCAAGGAAAGTCCCATCCATACACGAGACGAAGTCTTCAATCTTCTATCTTCATAGTCTAGGAGTCCGGCCAACGGTGATAGTTCAGCTATCCGGACACCCCCTAATCCAGGACTCCCTCAGGTAGCATTTGGGTTGTAACCCAAACTTGGTCGAGCTGGTGTTGCATCCCTCTACCTGCCTAGCTTATGTGCCCAACTTGTCTCCTGCTAGTACTCAGTCCATTCTTGTTGTACTTGCATAACTGCCCATTTACATTGAGATGTTGTCAGATAATGGTTCTCTATGGTTAATGAAATCAGAGGAAACCCCCTCTTTCAATATATAAAAAAATCAGTGGCACTAGCAGTGCCAAAACATTGCCTCAAATTAATAGTGCCACTAGATTAAGGTGCAAAACAATAACATTACTACTTTATCATGGCAGTGCCAAAACAGTAGCACAAGAGCAGACTCAACATGTAGGATCTTTGGCAAACGGTCGGGCCAAAAAGGAACATACCTCGTGATGGGAACCAAATCTGCAGTCAACGCCATTGTAGAAGGTATGACACCAGTCACCAACATGGATGATTTAATTCATGGGACCTTTTTCTGCAGTTCACCTAATATGAAGCAATGTCCCATGAGCTAGCAGCTTCTTCTTCATTTTTTTTAAGAAAAGGGCTCCAGCCCCGGTTCCATTTCCATCAGAAAACGAAACCCACAGAGCTTCTTCTACATTAGTTGCAATAAAATTGAGCAACATCAAGATTGGTTGTGAAGCTCATGGAATGTTCAACTATAATTTGGATATCATTTGTGCATTTCAACTAAGTTCAAGCGTGAAATGTATATCTTTGTTTGCACAAAAAGGTGGAAAGGATGGTGACTAACAAGTGATGAAACATACATCAAATGAAAAGAAGCATGTTCCTTATCTGAATGGCAATCCTGGAAGGACAGTAGCAATTTCTAAAGCAGCAGCATTGCTAGATATTAGTGTGGGCATTAGGATTAACTATGACAACCGTTAAATACGACATTAATTTAATGGTGCCATTTCTTCATTTTAGCAGCAACATTACATTAACAGCTGCTACAGAGTTGGTATTTGGGCACGGGAGAGTAGCCGGACCAGGAAAGTTGCATTTCTAACAAAAAGAAGCAACTTATCTTAATGGGAAATTTAGCAGGACATGAAAAACAGTGCCATTGCTTCATATTACTGGAGGCATTACATTGAAAACAACATTGGTTTAATGTGTCCTTACTTTTAACAGTGCGACTGCTACATTTTACCAGTGCCATTACATAGGAGGGGATCGGGTAACAAACATCAGAACAGGATACCTGGGTTGGTCCCATTTTTGTTTGGTATAGCCACCTTATACTGTGTGAGGCTAGCAAATCTAGTGCTGGACATACTCTGTTGACTTGTCCCACAGTCCCCACTTTCTTTTCTTTTTCAACCAATAGATCGGGTTTATATTGAGTTTGTACTGTGTTTCCCTTTATTTCCCTATTAGACCAAGAGACCAGTTGGATAGCCAGTCTCTGCTACTTTTTGCCCTCATCATTTCCTCTTTCGACCAAGTCCTAGATTCAGGTAACAAATCTTCCCCCACACCCACCCCCTTTCTTCCTTGTTTGAACCAAGTAGTACTAGATTCGAGTGCATGAAGTAGTTTTACCTCTTAACAGTAAAAATTTAGGTGGCTTTCGAACAGCCAATTGATCCTATCTACGAGGGGGCCTGAGAAATAGTAAAAGATACAAATGCAGCGACATCAGGAGCTGAGGAAGTAGAGCAAGGCCGGTTTCGTAGGAAGTTATACCTGAGGGTCGCCTGGATGTCGTTAGGTGGGCTGCAGGAGGCCGAATCTGCCAAAACTACGACAACAGGGAAGAAGGGGTCGGAGGCCCTCCCTAGCTGACGATGCATGGAGAGAACGGCAAGGCACGCTGATCGGGACGCGCCGGTAGTGGGTAAGAGCCGTCGTCGAGGACGACCGCGTGAACATTGCACCTTCTCACCTTCTCCGGTGGAGAGGATCTAGCTGGATCTGTGACCAGCGGTGAGCAAAGAGAGAGTGTGGCCATCGCTCTCGTGTTTAGATCTGGAGAGGACGAGACAATGTGAAGAGAGCAACACTAGCAAGCAAGCACAGAGGCTCCTGTCTATATAGTGGAGTAGCTTTCTTTTGTCTACCGGAGCCGGCTTGACCTCGTCAATGACTGTTGAGAAGTCTTCATGCACGTGCCCCGGAGGCGCAGTTGTCTTCATTTTGATCTGAAGCACCAGATTAACATATAACACGAAAAAATGCCACATGACAAGAAACCATAACCTCACTGTCCCAAGGAGACAACTTGAATCCCGACGGACATACTAGACGAGGATCAAAGCTAAAATTAAAGATAAACTCATAGAAAAGGGGTCCATCGATAGATGTCCTAATTAACATAGCTGGCTTGACCTAGATGGCAGCCGAGTAGTCTTCGTGCATGTGCCCCCAATGACCAGCACCTTGGAGGAACTCAGTTGTCGTTGTTTAACCCTCACAGTGATCCGAAGCACATGACACGTAATATTGCGAGATGACAAGAAACCTTTTTTTAGATTTCTCATCAGAACTACAACCCTGTACAACACAGCTTGCACAATATGTAGACGATAGCAAATCCAGCTGTGTCTGCTAGAGTCTGGTCACATGCATGGATGAACTGATCTTCCGTGTCATGCAGGGATCATGCAGGCACCGATGGTTGTACAACACTGCTCCAGTACTATCGCTCGTCTCTCTCTTCTATTAACTCACCTGACTTGCGGGGCTGGGGAGTGTGCATATGGTCGGTTCTCAATTGCGGTCCCACATGTGTGTGCAAATGCAATATGATGCGCGTTCCATTCGGAGAGCGGCGTGCCAGACCAACCGACCGTCTGGGGTGCGACGCGAACACGACGGGCGTGTTGTATACTTCGTACATGTGTACCGCCGCATCTTGAGGCTTTTCTCCATGGCGCAATCCATGGATACAAAATTATATTGTACTATTTAAAAGTCAAGGGCGGGGCAGTTCCGCCTAGTCGGTTTGACAGAGACGCGAGAAGATGAGGGAGTAGGCTGCTGCAAATGTAGGGTTGTGTGATTTGACAGCGAGTTACTGCTAGATAGGTGGGGCCCCGTGAGTTGACTTGCCATTATCATTTTAACTGCGGCGCTATGACCGACGTGAGTCTCACGATTCCTAACCACCTCCATGGTATACATGTGCCTCTTCCAATGCTCCACCATGTAGAGCAAGGTTAGTATAGCCAGCTGTTGGTGCTGCATGAGTATATAAACATGCCATGTCATCAAAAGTCAGTAGTATTATTTATTAGTCATATAATAGGGTTGGCTATATGGTTGGCTATAAGGTTTTTATCACTTTCTCTCTCTCTCTCTCCTTGTATTAAATGCTTTTGTCTAGGAGCAAGTGTGCAGGCTGGCTCTTGCATGAGAGCCCTCCTCCACTTTTTCCTTGCCTCTCTCCTCAACATATGAAAAAATGCCATGTAAGCGGGCTTATAGCCCACTATTGTACTTGCCCGTACAGGTGCTAAGCCTGCCACATAGGCATAAAGTCTGATGTGGCAAGTTAATTAAGAAGAGAGAGACTAGTTTGGTGACCCCAGGAAGAAACGGTGCTAAACGCATGTACCTAGGTGAAAAGACAATTTTGAGTCTATAGCTAATGAAATGAAGCAAGCTTAGAGCATCTCCAACAGGTTGTATGTTAGTCTTGTTGGTAAAATGTCCATGTCATCAGCCAACAAGCTATCATACAACTACTCCAATAGGTTGTATCTAAGTTATCCAATAGATGGTGAGAAAATAAATGTGATTGCTCTCTATCTCACCTTGGAGCTTGTGCAAATGTTGTTGGTTAATCTACATACGACTTTGCTCTCTCTCTCTCCACATTTATTACATGCCACATCATCACTATGTCCTAGGTGGAAAATATACCAACATCTGTCTTACAATTGTTGGAGATGCCCTTAGCAACAAAAAACTAAGCACCTATGTGTTGGGGACTTGAGTTGCTAAGCCATTTAATGCCCTTAGCACCTTATCTAAGCACCATTTCATTGGAAGAGGTCACTCCTTGGCAAATGCAATAAATACTACAAGAAAGAGATAGAGAGAAGTAAAAAATACTCTTATAGCCAACCTTATAGCTAACCTTGTTGTATGAGTGACTAAGTGATGACTATGTATGACATGCGAACATCAGATAGCCTAACGCACCGTGTGAAATCTCCAAGGTCGCGACCGCGCGAGCGAGGCGACGGTCGTGTTAGGTGCGACCATGATACAGGCTCCTGGCAGCCCTTGGATCTGAGAACAAACGGCCGCATGCTAAATTGCTGAAACTTTGCAGAATAACCCTCCAGGATAGGTGATACGTCTCCGTTGTATCTATAATTTTTGATTGTTCCATGCCAATATTATTCAACTTTCACATACTTTTGGCAACTTTTTATACTATTTTTGGGACTAACATATTGATCCAGTGCCCAGTGCCAGTTCTTGTTTGTTGCATGTTTTATGTTTCGTAGAAACCCCATATCAAACGGAGTCCAAACGGGATAAAAAGAGACAGAGAATATTTTTGGAATATTTATGATTTTCTGGAAGAAAAATCAACGCGAGGCGGTGCCCGAGGGGGCCACGAGGCAGGGGGCGCGCCCCTGACCCTCGTGGGCACCCCATAAGGCGGTTGACGCTCTTCTTTGGCCTCAAGAAAGCTAATTTTTGGAGAAAAATCTAGACGAAGGTTTCAATCCAATCGGGGTTACGGATCTCCGGATATATTAGAAACGGTGAAAGGGCAGAATCTGAGAACGCAGAAATAGAGAGAGACAGAGAGATGGATCCAATCTCGGAGGGGCTCTCACCCCTCCCACGCCATGTGAGCCAAGGACCAGAGGGGAAACCCTTCTCCCATCTAGGGAGAAGGTCAAGGAAGAAGAAGAAGAAGGGGGGCTCTATCCCCCTTGCTTCCGATGGCGCCGGAACGATGCCGGGGGCCATCATCATCACCGCGATCTACACCAACACCGTCGTCATCTTCACCAACATCTCCATCACCTTCCCCCATCTATATTCAGCGGTCCACTCTCCCACAAGCCTCTGTACCCTCTACTTGAACATGGTGCTTTATGCTTCATATTATTATCCAATGATGTGTTGCCATCCTATTATGTCTGAGTAGATTTTCGTTGTCCTACCGGTGATTGATGAATTGCTATGATTGGTTTAATTTTCTCGTGGTTATGTTGCTGTCCTATTCTGCCCTCCGTGTCACGTGAGCGTGAGGGATTCCCGCTATAGGGTGTTGCAATACGTTCATGATTCACTTATAGTGAGTTGCTTGAGTGACAGAAGCATAAACCAGAGTAAGGGGGTTGTGGCGTATGGGATAAAGGGGACTTGATTCTTTAATGCTATGGTTGGGTTTTACCTTAATGATCTTTAGTAGTTGCGGATGCTTGCTAGAGTTCCAATCATAAGTGCATATGATCCAAGAGTAGAAAGTGTGTTAGCTTATGCCTCTCCCACATAAAACTTGCTATCAGTGTAGTAAAGTAGTCAATTGCTTAGGGACAATTTCACAAGTCCTACCACCACTTTTCCACACTCGCTATATTTACTTTATTGCCTCTTTATCTAAACAGCCCCTAGTTTATATTTACATGCTCTTTATTATCTTGCAATTCTATCCAACAACACCTACAAAGTACTTCTAGTTTCATACTTGTTCTAGGTAAAGCGAACTTCAAGCATGAGTAGAGTTGTATCGGTGGTTGATAGAACTTGAGGGAATATTTGTTCTACCTTTAGATCCTCATTGGGTTCGACACTCTTACTTATCGAAAGAGGCTACAATTGATCCCCTATACTTGTGGTTTATGAAGACCTTTTCTGGCGCCGTTGCTGGGGAGTCATAGCGTGGGGTGAATATTCTCGTGTGTGCTTGTTTGCTTTATCACTAAGTAATTTTTATTTGTTGTTCTAAGTTGTTCTCTATCTTTAGTTATGGATATGGAACATGAAATACCAAAAAAATAGGTGTACTTGCTACTCATGGAGATGGGGAACCTCCTAAAACCCTCGATGCTGGTTATGTGAAAAATATTATGTACTACTTTAATAATCCTGAGAAAACCCCATTCAATTATGTAATGGGAGACACATTGGATCAACATGAATACTTTAGGGATTATCGCTTGACTCAAAAAGGGAAACTATTATGGGATCAAATTCATATGTTGCATTGGTATGCTCGGGAACTATGCTTGAGATATGATTATACTTGTTGCTCTACGATGAAGGCTCCACACCTTCTCTTTTCATGCAAATTCAATGATGGTAAAACCTTGGCTTCTCATGCTCATGGTATATATGATTACTATGATGTGGAACAAATAGAAGAATTTGTTGCTTTTATGGGTGCTTATGAAATTGAATCTTTGTTTAAAGAGTGTGAAAATCTTGATGATGTTGTTTATACACCCGAAAATTTTGCTATACTTAAATATTGCTATGAAAATTATGAATTCAATTCCGATATTGATGCATTTATTGAGGAAGTCTCCGCTGTCCAAGAAGAGACTAATATTTTGTAGGAGCCTATGGAAGAATAAATTGATGAAACTGTGAGCTCATTGGATGAAAAAGATGATGAGGAGAGCGAAGAACAAAAGGAGGAAGAGCGGATTAGCTACCCGTTCCCACCTTCTAATGAGAGTGACTCTTCAACTCATACATTGTTTAATTTCCCTTCGTGCTTACCGAAGGATGATTGCTATGATGATTGTTATGATCCCGTTGATTCTCTTGAAATACCCTTTTTTGATGATGCTTGCTATGCTTGTGGCTAAGCTGCCAATGTGAATTATGGTTATGGAGATGAACTTGCTATAGTTCCCTATGTTAAACATGAAATTGTTGCTATTGCACCCACACATAATAGTCCTATTATCTTTTTGAATTCTCCCGACTACACTATACCGGAGAAGTTTGTGCTTATTAAGGATTATATTGATGGGTTGCCTTTTACTACTACACATGATGATTTTGATAGATATAATATGCATGTGATTGCTGCTCCAACTTGCAATTATTATGAGAGAGGAACTACATCTCCACCTCTCTATGTTTCCAACACTATAGAATTGCAAGAAACTGCTTATACTATGCATTGACCTTTACTTGGTGTGCATGAATTGTTCTTTTATGACATGCCAATGCATAGGAAGAGAGTTAGACTTCGTTGTTGCATGATATATGTTACTTTGTGCTCACTACTAAATTACAAATCATTGTTAATTAAAATTGGCTTTGATATACCTTGGGATCCGGGTGGATCTATTACTTGAGCACTATATGCCTAGCTTAATGGATTTAAAGAAAGTGCTGCCAGGGAGACAAGCTGGAAGTTTTAGAGAGTCATTTACTTATGTTGAGAGCTTTTATATAGTCTAAAAACAAAAAAATAAAGAGGGTAACCCAACACTTTTCAAAAAGGAAAGTGAAAGTGAGAGAGACAAGCATTGTTGAAGTGGGAGAGCTCCTTGAACTTTGTTCATGCTCACGGAAACTTTGTGAATCTTAATTACAGAAACTTTTCATCAAAAATAATTATCCCCTTTTACAATTCCATTGTATTATAAAAATAATGTGCTAAGGTTTGCCTTTAGGATGTTTACAATGCTTGTTGGTTTGTACGGTGCAGGACAGAAACTTTGGCTGTAGTGCGCGATTTTACATTTTTTACTGGAACGTCAAACGGTTCTGAAACTTTTTGCACTGTCTTTACGTAAAAAAAATTATTTTTCCTAATTTTTGTAGAATGTTTGGGGTATCATAAGTATGGTGAATATTCATATTGCTACAGACTGTTCTGTTTTTGACAGATTCTGTTTTTGATGCCTAGTTTACTTGTTTTAATGAAACTATCAATTTCTATCAGTGGATTAAGCCATGGAAAAGTTATATTACAGTAGCTATAATGCAAAAACAAAATATGAATTGGTTTGCAACAGTACTTAGAGTAGTGATTTGCTTTATTATACTAACGGATCTTACCGAGTTTTCTGTTGAAGTTTTGTGTGGATGAAGTGTTTGATCGAGGATGTCTCGATATGAGGAAAAGGAGGAGAGGCAAGAGCTCAAGCTTGGGGATGCCCAAGGCACCCCAAGTAAATATTCAAGAAGACTCAAGCGTCTAAGCTTGGGGATGCCCCGGAAGGCGTCCCCTCTTTCTTCAACATGTATCGGTATGTTTTCGGATTCGTTTTGTTCATGCGATATGTGCAAATCTTGGAGCGTCTTTTGCATTTAGTTTTCACTTTTCTTTTATGCACTATGCTGGTATGAGATAGTCCTTGGTTGACTTACATAATTCTCATTGCACTTCACTTAAATCTTTTGAGTATGGCTTTATAGAATGCTTCATGTGCTTCGCTTATATCATTTGAAGTTTGGATTGTCTGTTTATCTTCACATAGAAAACCGCCATTCGTAGAATGCTCTTTTGCTTCACTTATATTTGTTAGAGCGTGGGCATATCTTTTGTAGAAAGAATTAAACTCTCTTGCTTCACTTATATCCATTTAGAGAGATGACAGGAATTGGTCATTCACATGGTTAGTCATAAAATCCTACATAAAACTTGTGGATCACTGCATATGATATGTTTGATTCCTTGCAATAGTTTTGCGATATAGAGATGATAATATGTGGGAGGTTCTAGTAAATGGTTGTGTTTAGTAAGGATATTGGTGTTGAGGTTTGTGATTCCCGAAGCATGCACGTATGGTCTACTAACTATGTAACCAAATTGGCGTGCATTGTATTTTGATTTTTTATCTTTGCGTGAAGGTCGGGGGCGTGCGATGGTTAACTCCTACCAACCTCCCCCCTAGGAGCATGCGTAGTAGTACTTTGCTTCAAGGGCTAATAAAATTTTGCAATAAGTATATGAGTTCTTTATGACTAATGTGAGTCCATGGATTATACGCACTCTCACCCTTCCATCATTGCTAGCCTCTTCGGTACCGTGCATTGCCCTTTCTCACCTCGAGAGTTGGTGCAAACTTCGCCGGTGCATCCAAACCCCGTGATACGATATGCTCTATCACACATAAGCCTCCTTATATCTTCCTCAAAACAGCCACCATACATACCTATTATAGCATTTCCATAGCCTTTCCGAGATATATTGCCATGTAACTTCCATCATCATCATATACATGACTTGAGTATTCATTGTCATATTTCTTTGCATGATCGTAAGATAGCTAGCATGATATTTTCATGGCTTGTCCATTTTTTGATAACTTTGCTATGCTAGATCATTGCACATCCCGGTACACCGCCGGAGACATTCATATAGAGTCATATCTTTGTTCTAGTATCGAGTTGTAATATTGAGTTGTAAGTAAATAAAAGTGTGATGATCGTCATTATAGAGCATTGTCCAATGAAAAAAAAGAGAGGCCAAAGAAGCCTAAATAAGAAAAGGGGGCCAAAGAAGCCCGCAAAAAAAAGAAAAAAAAGAAAAAAAGGGGCAATGTTACTATCCTTTCACCACACTTGTGCTTCAAAGTGGCACCATGTTCTTCATATAGAGAGTCTCTTGAGTTATCACTTTCATATACTAGTGGGAATTTTCATTATAGAACTTGGCTTGTATATTCCGATGATGGGCTTCCTCAAATGCCTGAGGTCTTCATGAGCAAGCAAGTTGGATGCACACCCACTTAGTTTCAGTTTGAGCTTTCATACACTTATAGCTCTAGTGCATCCGTTCCATGGCAATCCCTACTCATCACATTGACATCAATTGATGGGCATCTCCATAGCCTGTTGATTAGCCGCGTCGATGTGAGACTTTCTCCCTTTTTGTCTTCTCCACACAACCTCCATCATCACATTCTATTCCACCCATAGTGCTATATCCATGGCTTGCGCTCATGTATTGCATGAGAGTTAAAAAAGTTGAAGCGCGTTAAAAAGTATGAACCAATTGCTTGGCTGACACCAGGATAGGCATGAGGGTACCTTGTGTTAAGAAAAAGGACCATACAAGACTATATGATTTTGTAGGGATAGCGTTCTGAAGCATTAATATTTTGAAAGACATGATTGTTTGTTGGGATGCCTGAAGTATTATTGTTTTCATGTCAAATTCTAGACTATTGCTTTGAATCACTCGTGTCTTAATATCCATGCCATGATTAGATTACATGATCAAGATTTTGCTATGTAGCATTCCACATCAAAAATTATCTTTTTATCATTTACCTACTCAAGGACAAGCAGGAATTAAGCTTGGGGATGCTGATAAGTCTCCATATTATCTATAATTTTTTATTGTTCCATGCCAATATTATTCAACTTTCACATACTTTTGGCAACTTTTTATACTATTTTTGGAACTAACATATTGATCAAGTGCCCAGTGTTGGTTCATGTTTGTTGCATGTTCTATTATTCGCAGAAACCCCATATCAAATGGAGTCCAAACGGGATAAAAACGGACGGAGAATATTTTTGGAATATTTATGATTTTCTGGAAGAAAAATCAATGCGAGACGGTGCCCGAGGGGGCCACGAGGCAGGGGGCGCGCCCTGACCCTCGTGGGCACCCCGTAAGGCGGTTGACGCTCTTCTTTGGCCACAAGAAAGCTAATTTTCGGAGAAAAATCTGGGCGAAGGTTTCAATCCAATCGGAGTTACGGATCTCCGGATATATAAGAAATGGTGAAAGGGCAGAATCTAAGAACGCAGAAACAAAGAGAGACAGAGAGACAGTCCAATCTCGGAGGGGCTCTCGCCCATCCCACGCCATGGGAGCCAAGGACCAGAGGGGAAACCCTTCTCCCATCTAGGGAGAAGGTCAAGGAAGAAGAAGAATAAGAAGAAGAAGGGGGGCTCTCTCCCCCTTGCTTCCGGTGGCGCCGGAACGCTGCCGGGGGCATCATCATCACCGCGATCTACACCAACACCGTCGTCATCTTCACCAACATATCCATCACCTTCCCCCATGTATATTCAGCGGTCCACTCTCCCGCAACCCGTTGTACCCTCTACTTGAACATGGTGCTTTATGCTTCATATTATTATCGTATGATGTGTTGCCATCCTATTATGTCTGAGTAGATTTTCGTTGTCCTACGGGTGATTGATGAATTGCTATGATTGGTTTAACTTGCTTGTGGTTATGTTTCTGTCCTATTGTGCCCTCCGTGTCGCGCAAGCGTGAGGGATTCCCACTGTAGGGTATTGCAATACGTTCATGATTCACTTATAGTGGGTTGCTTGAGTGACAGAATCATAAACCCGAGTAAGGGGGTTGTGGCGTATGGGATAAAGGGGACTTGATTCTTTAATGCTATGGTTGGGTTTTACCTTAATGATCTTTTGTAGTTGCGGATGCTTGCTAGAGTTCCAATCATAAGTGCATATGATCCGAGAAGAGAAAGTATGTTAGCTTATGCCTCTCCCACATAAAACTTGCTATCGGTCTAGTAAAGTAATCAATTGCTTAGGGACAATTTCACAACTCCTACCACCACTTTTCCACACTCGCTATATTTACTTTATTGCTTCTTTATCTAAACAGCCCCTAGTTTATATTTACGTGCTCTTTATTATCTTGCAATTCTATCCAACAACACCTACAAAGTACTTCTAGTTTCATACTTGTTCTAGGTAAAGCGAACGTCAAATGTGCATAGAGTTGTATCGGTGGTTGATAGAACTTGAGGGAATATTTGTTCTACCTTTAGCTCCTCGTTGGGTTCGACACTCTTACTTATCGAAAGAGGCTACAATTGATCCCCTATACTTGTGGGTTTTCAATAGGATATTCACCCATAGGTCTAGAATCACAACATGCAACCGTTCGATCTCAAATCCAAGGGCTCTCAGAACCCTGTATCATGGGAGCATGGAAAGCTTCGTATCACCTGTAATTTTCAAGACGCTTGACATGCGAACACGCAGATCCATGAAGCCATTTAATTGGGCGTCGAGTAGACATGACATCAAATTGGGCTCCCATAGTACTGTGCATGAATCCATTTATCCACTAGGCAAGCCACTACCTGCCGTTCGCACGCCCCACTCAGCATTTTTACAATCGAAAAACCGCTAGTGGTTCGTTCCTACTCGTCCCCAGACGTCCTTTAACATTACGACAGTTCACTCCTAGTCGTCCCGTCCTTTCACATTTCAGAAGTTCCACTAATCCTAACCCTCCTCCCAAATCCATGGCGTCCCAAATCTCCATCATCAGCGGTGAGTACAAGGTTAGAACCATCACCGGCGATGAGTTCGACGTCATCTACGCCCGCTCCTCCGTGACGGTGAAAGGATGCCTTGCTCGCTTCAGATGCATGTTAGAAAAGTCAAATGATGAGTGGGTCGCTGCGCTAGATGTTGAGTAGACCACAACCCTGGACAAAGAGAAGAATCTAAAGGAGGAAGAGAAGATGAAGCCCGCCGTGATCCAGGTTTGTGTGCATAACTTATGCTTGGTCTACCACATATGCCATGTGAAAGTGCTAGTATTCGACTAGAGGGGGGTGAATAGGCGATTTTTATGAAAGCCTTAAAAACATGGGTGCTTTGAAGACAAACAATAGAAATGAACCTATTGATATGCAGCGGAAGGTAGGCTACACTAGACAAGCCATAGTCAAGTAAACAATGTAGTGAAAGCACGAAGACTATCTGCAACTAGGTAGTATGGATTAGGATGGAAGATAGTATGAAGCCAAACAGTAAACAGTCTTCACACAGTGAAGTCAATCAAATCAGGCAAATGGGCAAAGACTTCATGAAGACAAACTGTAAGTAAAGAGAGAGGAAGGATAGAACCAGTTGCTCGGAGAGGACAAGGGGTTTGTTGGACCAGTTCCAGTTGTTGTGACAACTGTACGTCTGGTTAGGGAGGTTGAGATTCAACTCAAGACCGCGTCTTCACCTTATTCCCCTTGAGCTAAGAACACTTAGTCATTGCCCAATCACTCCGGTAAGTCTTCAAGGGAGACTTCCAAACCTTCACAGACTTCGTTCACCGGCAATCCACAATGACTCTTGGATGCTCAGAACGCGACGCCTAACCGGCTAGAGGATTCACGGTCCTCAAGTGTAATAAGTCTTCAGATCACGCGGATAGAAAGACTTCAGTGATGCATAACACTCTTTGGCTCTGGGTGTTTTGGGCTTTGTCCTCGCAAGGATTCTCTCTCAATGGCTTCGGAGGTGGGTTGCTCTCAAACGACAAAAGCCGTGCACTAACTCTGAGCAGCCACCAATTTATGGTGTAGGGGGTGGGCTATTTATAGCCAGGAGGCAACCCGACCTGATTTGTCCAAAATGACCCTGGGTCACTAAGGAACTGACACGTGTCCAACGGTCAGATTTCAAACACACGCGGCAACTTGACTTGGGCTACAAGTAAAGCTGACTCATCCAGCTCTGGATAAGATTTGCTCTCATTGTCTTCGCTCGAAGACATAGGATTTGGTTGAGCATCACTTCAGTCACTCTGACTTTGTTCACTTGGACCCCACTTAACAGTACGGTGGTTCCTATGACTCAACAAAGAAGAAAAGGAAACTACAAAACAACTATGTCTTCGCACTCCATAGTCTTCATGCGATGTCTTCTCTTGTCATAGTCTTCAATGTGAATATCTTCACAGACCACCATTGTCTTCAATGTCTTCACACATTTTTAGGGGTCATCTCTGGTAGGTAAACCGAATCAATATGGGACTACTACCTTTGTTATCCTGCAATTCTCACAAACACATTAGTCCCTCAACCAAGTTTGTCGTCAATACTCCAAAACCAACTAGGGGTGGCACTAGATGCACTTACAATCTCCCCCTTTTTGGTGATTGATGACAAACTGGTTGAAGTTTTCAACGGGGATAAAAGTATGTGAAAGTTTAGTGTTGTGAGTATTGTCTTCATACATATGACGAGGCTCCCCCTAAAGATGTGCATATAAATGATTTGCTTTTGAATGCAAATGCACATGACAGGTTTTGCTTTGTGGAGGCCATCTTCAAAGTGTGAAGACAATACATTATGCATATAGAAAGATAATGAAGATAATGATATGCATAATGGAAAATGGACGTCTGCAGAATGACTTCATGCAGAATTTATCATCGCAACACAGAGTAGCAGAAAAAGTAGCAGACGACCATCAAGTTTAAGTGTTACAAATCAAAGAACCAAATGTATCAAAAGACGAGAGTTGTAAACTTGGAAAAATAATGCAACCACCCATAAGGACCCGCTTGAAGACTATCAACTCATATGCTTCTCCCCCTTTTGTCAGTAATGACCAAAAAGGTTTGAAGACATAGAGCATGTACTCGTTCCCAGAAGGAGCAGATGGTGGAGCAGGGTCGACGTTGGAGTTTGGTGGTGCATAAGGGCCTGGTGCAGAGTCAAGATGCAGTGTAGCCATGGTCGGTGAAGTGGCGTCGTCTTCTTCATCGACAACATTCGCAATAACAGTTGTAGCCGAAGATGAATACTCAGAATCTTCAAGTGAGGAAGTGTGGTGCCAGCATGCATTCGATGGAGGCCTGGAATCAAACTTGAAGCTTTCGGTGAAGCCATCTGCTCGAAGATCATCTTCAGAACACAGCAGAGTGAGGCTCTTCCAGGACCGCTGCGCATTCTCATGGGCAACAAATGAGTTCTTGGTGGCTAGATTGCGAATGCGATTGACATCCACCAAGAGACTATGCATCTGACGCTTCAGCCAGTCGTGGTGCTTGTCCTGCTTCTGATGTAGGGCCACAAGCAGCTCTCAGTCATTGAGTACACGAGAACGCTTCCGAGGCCTTTGAGCAATTGTACTGGCAGTGGCTTCGGTATTTGCTCGATGTGGCATACACGCATTGCCAGCCAGAGGATAAGCAGGAATAGCAGCATTTGGTACGTGAACTCCTTCTATTGGCTGCATGAAGCTTTGATGATCAGCATTGTGAAGATATATCGGCTCCTTGGTAGGATCGGGGTAGATGGCTTCAACTGATAGATCAACCTCAGGCAGAAAGATAAGATGGTTGCGTGCTGAAGGCTGATAGTTGACAGTAGAGTGAAGTTTGATTAGGCGCATCACCCATGGAGCATAAAACTTCAGGCCAAATAGATCAATCCCAGATGCAGCAAGTTGTCTGATGAAGAAATCCTGGGAGTTGAATCTGATGCCATTGACAATATAGAATACCAAAGTCTTCATAGTGCCTTCAAGTTTGGCTTCAGAAGAATGTCCCTTGGTTGGCCATAGAGTACGCCTCAGTATATGATAGACTTTGCGGGGCAAGTACTTGACGTCCTGGACAAAGAATTCCTTGGGATATTCTGCATCTTGAGGCAATGGCTTCATCATGTTGAGCATCTGACTCATATTGGGTTCAGGCCTCTGAAAAATGCTCTGCGGTCCTTCTCTGTGACGCTAACAACCAGTCTCATACAATTCACGTGGAGTGGGCAGGGAGGTAAGCTCGATGATGTCTTGAGCTTTAGCTTCATGGTGCACATCACCTGTCATCCACTCGAGGATCCATGTCCTCGGATCCCTGTTGTAGCCATGAATGTGAAGAGTAGCATATGCAGCAGAATCTCTTCATTCCAGTGCTCTTTGGCAGTGACAAATTGCAGAAGACTAGCATCCCTAAAGCAGTCCAGAGCTTCTTCAAGACAGGGTAGCCTAGCAATAGCTTCAAAATCAAGACGCATGTGAGGAAAGATTCTCTCTTGATTGTAGAGGACACAGGAGTAATAGATGCGATGTTGATGGCTCCAGAAGCAATCTGAAGAGATCTTTGGCTTCGAGTATGGATTCTTGTCACTATCAAAGAAGGTGTTGTGTGCTCTGAAGCTGTTGACACTGAAAGATCCTGGTGATGTAGTAGCACCTGGAAGCCTTGGCAGTCTTGGCTTAGGCTTCTGTACTTGTGGTCGCTGCTCCACATGATAATCATATTGTGGTCTCGGACCAGTGGGAGGAACCAGGATTGGCCAGCGAACTGTGACCAACTCCCCATCACGGTTGTAAGTCGTTTCCATAGTGTGAGGCCTTGGGGGAGGAACAGCACCATCAGTGGGGACCGGCGTCACAGAAGCTTCAGGATTCACATTGGATTCAAGCACAACATTAGCTTCAGGCTCCACATGATCTTTAGCCAAGACAGGGTCATTGGCTTCAGCAGTGTTTGTGGTAGCAGGATTGTTCTCAACCTCCATATGGTCAACGACCGGAGGGTCTTGCACAATCACATTCTCCTCGAGAATGACTTGATCTGGGGCAAGGGGTATGGCAACTCTCCCTTCTCTTCTTTCTTCTTCTTTTTCATTGACTGATGTAGCCGGAATGTCTTCAGTAGCTTTGACTTCAGACTCAGGAACCGTCACAGAAGGATTCTCTTCAGGCAACACTTGACGTGCCACTGAGCTGGATTGTTGTGAATCTTCTTCTGGGATGGTTGACATGGAGACCGATGGCCTGAGACCTTTGCGAAGAAGTTGGAACACGGGCGACGCCTTTGGCGATGGAGTGATCTCCATGTAGTTGTCGTCATTCAGTACTGGATTGGTGACTTGTGCTGGTGGAGTGCGGGGTGTCTCATCATGAATAGGTGTTTCTTCTTGCGGGCGCTCAGCCCATGAATCATCTTGAGAAATTGGCGTCAATGGACGACCAATGCTGATGTATTCGCTGCTCGTTGGAGCAGGTGATGATACCAACTGATGCTCGAGTTGAGGAAGGACTTCATCATCAACAACATTGTCTTCATGGCCAATGTCTTCAGCTGCATTGGGGTCAACAGCTGGAACTTGTTCTTCTTCATGAGCCTTTGTGGAAGCAGGCTGGTGGAGCACAACGCATCGTTCTTGATTTGTGGCAGCAGGAGGAGCAACTGAGATGGGTTCAACAATGAGAGGCTGAGAGGGCACAGCATGCTCTTTCTTTGAAGACTTAGTTCCCTTAGTCTTCAATTTCTTCTTAGAAGGGGCATCATCAGATGCGTCCTTGTGCTTGCGCTTCTTGGCTTCGGCTTCAACTGCCCTTGTTTTCTTCAGCTCTGAAGCTGCTGAGGGGACCTTAGGCTTCGAGCCTGTCATACTGGCAGGGAAGACAATGTGAGGCTCTTCCTGCCTTGGTGCAGTTTGGGTCACAGCAGGCTTCTTCTTCTTGGCAGCCATCCTGGGATTGATGCCAAGGCGCCCAAGATCTTTACGCTTCTCAGCTTCATTGTGAGCTTGAACGTGTTTCTTAACGACATACTTCACGCACTCTCGTGAGCCTTTAGCTTCAGTGCGCTTCTTGTGGAACTCCTCCTTGAGGTCATGCAACATCTTCTAAGATTTGAACATCTGCCATGCTGAGCTTGGCCATGTTCTTCTTGAAGTGAGCCTTCTCATAATCAATCTTATTTTTCAGCTCAACAATCTTCTGAGCCAAGGCCAATTCACCAGCAATGGCTCCATGGAAGGTGACGCTGATGTCCACAGGGAGCTGAAGGTATCAATACGGATGTCCTGGTTGTCGAACCACTCATCGATGAAGTTATTCAGAATATCAACATCAAAGAGGGGTAGACCATTGAAGATTTCTGCCTCCTGCTTGCTCTTAATAAGCATTTCTAGAGCATCATCACCAAGATCTTCATCACTGGACAGATCAATGGCTTCATCTTCATTGCACAGAACAGCAAACGAAGTTAGGGGTTGCCAAGTGGCCTTCTTGAGTAATGGCTTCTTGGTCCTCTTGGACACGCGAGATAAGTCTTCGGAGTGCACACTGGATTCAGGCGGTGCAGTCTTCAGAGTCTTCCTTATTGAAGCTTTTGGTGAAGAAGATGGCTTTGAAGCTTTTGCCTTCTTTTTCTTCTTCTCCTTTGGAGGCGAGGGAGCATCTTCTGAATCAGCTTCATCACCTGATTGATCCATTGCTGCTCTTTGAGCAGCAATGTGAGACAGAAGCCCATCAAAATTGGCGAAGGGGCCAATTCTGTTCTCATTAGCTTCACGTGTCCCATCAGACCTTGGAGCGGAGGGGCCAGGGTTGAAGTTGAGGCCAAACTCCTTGTGGTTCTTGACAGCTGAATCTTTAGCAAACTGATAGTTGTGCTTGAACAGATTGTCGTCACGACACCATAACAGAGAAGATGGGTCGGCGGCTTCAGGTTGTGGTCCTCGGACCATGCATGGATAGAATTTTTGCTCAATGGCTTCAGCCTTGCCCTTTGGCACCAAGCCGCGGTATAGACAGGCCCCCCATGGCTGCTTGATGGCATTCTTTTCAGCATATTCAGGCGTGCCGAACCTGTACTTGAACCATTCCTCAGCACAATATCTTCGGATCCACTGAATCCGGTTCTTGTGCTGATTGTAGTTTTCTTCAGGATCTGACTTGTATTGCTCATACAGATCAGGAGGCAGTTCGAGTGCAGTGTTACCACGGTGTTGCCTGCTACCCTTGCATGCAGACTTTTCTGAAGCCATAATATTCAGACTGATTGGCTTCAACACAGTGAATGGCTTTCTTCTGCTGGTCAGACAAGAACTGGCTTCAGGATATTCAATGTGTCACTGTAAGTATTCTGCAAATGAATGGAGACTATGAGAACCAAGGGATTCTCCCACACACATGTACCTGTGACAGCATTAGAGATGCGAGGGAAGGGGAAGAGTTCATATGCATTATCAAAAGATTTTGAAGATAAATCAGTTTAGAATACATTGACCTCATAGTGCGAAGACATTCACTTATTTGGAGAGAGTTGGTTCCAGATTTGTACAAATCCATGAATAAGTACAAGTGAGGAATCTAACTAATTATGAAGAATAAGTGAATATACTTGGCATGGTATGAGATGCAGAAGAGAATAAATCCAGATTTGGAAGTGTAGAAACCACTTTTGGTTGAAGTGGATGGATTTGACGGATCAAAAATGCAGTAAAAGTAAGTTTTAATTACCGTTGACGAATTTCTAGACGGGGTTGGAAGAGAGGCCGAGAAGTTCAATCTCCCACGCCCTAACTTGGCAGCGGAAGACACCTACAGCGGCGGCGGAGAGGACGAGGTCCGCGGCCGGCGTGAGGACGGCGTCGAAGATGTCGCAGCAGCTAAGCGCTTCGTCTCCGGTGTCGACGCAAGCTAGCGGAGGCGCTAGGGTTTGTGCGAGGTGGCGAGGTGGAAGAATAGATATTGACCGCATGGGTGAGTATTTATAAGAGAGAGGAGGGCGGCGCAGTGCAATTACGCAGGTGCCCCTGGCGGTTCATATCAGAGAGACATGTGGCATGCATGTAACTCATTGAAAGTTGTTCCATGTTCCCACGCACGCCTGGATTGTCGGGTGGTCGTTCCGGCTTCTCTTGTTTTCAGGCAATAAGGATACAACATTAAAACAGATTTAAATGTTTGTCAGATTGTCCTCTGCTGATAGGGACTCAGAGAAGACCATCGACAGGTTTCAATAGAATGCATATGATTTGGACAGATAGAATTGAGGTAGAAGCACCGAATAGGTTAGGGTCCGATCACATTCACTTAGATCAATAAAGATTCAAGAATGAAGACATAGCTATAAGTGAATGCCGTAGAGGGTAGAACACGAATATATATATGAAGACCAACTCAACATGGTGAAGATAAACCATGAAGTCAAATCAATGTTGAAGACAAACCAAATGTGAAGACTATGCAACCATAACGCCAAGAGAAACACTTCAATAAGAATTTGGTGGTGGCGTTACCCACTGTATTGGAAGTATTAGACCCAGACACGACGCACAATTATCGTGGCGCTCCGAAGTCAAATTCCACATTAATGTATTCACACTCAGAGGGTAAGTCTTCATTGATTGAAGATAGACGTTACTTCGTGTGTTGCACATCTAAGTCGTTAACATACATAAGCGTTAGGATGTGTGTCCAATTATAGGACATTAGAGGATTATAAGATATTTAGCTCACACCGCAACTTGCAAAACATTTTCTCATCCAAGGGCTTAGTGAAGATATCTGCCAGTTGCTCTTCAGTGTTGACGTGAATGATGTCAATATCTTCCTTGTTGACATGATCCCTGAGAAAGTGATGACGGATCTGAATGTGCTTTGTCTTCGAGTGCTGAACTGGATTCTTGGAAAGCTTGATGGCGCTTTCATTGTCACAGAAGAGTGGTACATTCTTCGTGTTGATGCCATAGTCCTTGAGTGTTTGCTTCATCCAGAGAAGCTGAGCACAGCATGATCCAGCAGCAATGTATTCAGATTCAGCAGTGGAGAGTGATACAAAGTTCTGCTTCTTTGAAGACCAATAGACAAGTGATCGATCGAGCAAGTGAAATGTTCCTGAAGTGGACTTGCGATCAACCTTGTCACCAGCATAATCAGCATCAGAATATCCAATAAGATCAAATGTTGAGCCCTTCGGATACCATAATCCTATTGTTGGGGTGTAAGCCAAATATCGAAGTATTCGCTTCACCGCTGGGTGATGCGACTCCTTTGGTGCCGCTTGGAATCGGGTACACATGCAAACGCTAAGCATTATATCTAGCCTAGATGCACATAAGTAAAGTAAAGAACCAATCATGGAGCGGTATACCTTTTGATCGAACTCTTTACCATTATCGTCAGGGCCCAGATGACCTTTGGTTGGCATTGGCATCATGTATCCTTTGCAGTCTTGCATTCCAAACTTCTTCAGGCAGTCTTTGAGGTATTTTTCTTGAGATATGAAGATGCCATTTCTCTGCTGACGGATTTGAAGGCCGAGGAAGAATTTCAGCTCACCCATCATGGACATCTGATATTGCTCTTGCATCATGTGCCCAAACTCATCACTGTATCTTTTGTCAGTGCAGCCGAAGATAATGTCATCCACATAGATTTGACACACAAATAGTTCACTGTCATATGTCTTCGTGAAGAGTGTCGGATCTAGAGAACTAGGTTTGAAGCCTTTGCTCTTCAGGAAGTGTTTGAGTGTGTCATACCAAGCGCGAGGAGCTTCTTTGAGGCCATACAGTGCCTTGTTGAGCTTGTATACCATATCAGGATGTTTTGGATCTTCAAAGCCAGGTGGTTGTGCAACATACACTTCTTCTTCAATCTTTCCATTGAGAAAGGCACTCTTCACATCCTTTTGGTACGGAAGAATGTTGTGATGGTTGGCATAGGCTAGCAGTATGCGAATGGCTTCAAGCCTTGCCACGGGAGCAAATGTTTCATCAAAGTCAATTCCTTCTACTTGAGTGTAGCCTTGAGCAACTAGACGAGCCTTGTTTCTGACAAATTGACCATGCTCATCTTGTTTGTTGCGATAGATCCATTTGGTGCCAATGATATTGTGCTTGCGAGAATCAGGACGCTTGACCAGTTCCCATACATTGTTCAACTCGAACTGATGAAGCTCTTCTTGCATAGCTTGAATCCATTCAGGTTCCATAAAGGCTTCAACAACTTTCTTGGGTTCAGATATAGAGACAAATGCAAAGTGCCCACAGAAATTTGCTAGTTGTGTTGCTCTTGAACGAGTGAGTGGACTAGGTGCATTGATGTTATCAATTATCTTCTCAGTCTATACTTCATTTGCAACACGGGGATGAACTGGACGAAGATTTTGCCCTGGCAGATCATTGTCTTCAGTTTCAGCGTTGACTTCAGGCTGAGCATTGTCTTCATGTTGATTTGGTGCGATGATGAGTTCATCTTCAGCCTGAGCTTCTGAAGGTATGATTTCTCCAGTACCCATGAGCTTGATAGATTCACTAGGAGGGACTTCATCTAGCACATTTGACAGGTGCTCTCTTTGCGAGCCGTTAGTCTCATCAAACCGCACATCCACAGTTTCAACCACTTTATAGTGAAATAGGTTGAAGACTCTGTAGGAGTGCGAATCCTTTCTGTATCTAAGCATAAAACCTTCATGTGCTTTCGGTGCAAATTTTGAAGTGTGATGTGGATCCTTGGTCTAGCACCTAGCACCAAATACTCTGAAGTAACTGACGTTTGGCTTCTTACCAGTTAGCAGCTCATATGATGTCTCCTTTAGAAGCTTGTGAAGATAAACACGGTTGACGACATGGCATGTAGTATCAATGGCTTCAGGCTAGAACTTCCTTGTAGTCTTGTACTCATCAAGCATCGTCCGAGCCATCTCAATGAGGGTTCTATTCTTGTGCTCCACGATGCCATTCTGCTGAGGTGTGTAAGGAGCAGAAAACTCATGAGTGATGCCCAGTGTATCAAGATAAGTGTTGAGGCCTATGTTCTTGAATTCTATGTCGTTGTCACTTCTGATGTGCTTGATCTTGACGCCATAGTTCGTCATGGCACGATTAGCAAATCATTGGAAGACATCCTGCACTTCAGTCTTGTAGAGGATTATATGCACCCATGTATATCTTGAGTAATCATCAACAATGACGAAGCCATAGAGACAAGCAATGGTAGTAAGAGTAGAGTAGTGAGTAGGGCCGAATAAGTCCATGTGAAGCAGCTCGAAGGGTTGTGATGTCATCATGATTGTCTTCGAGGGATGCTTGGCCCTGGTCATCTTCCCAGCTTCACAAGCACCACACAGATGATCCTTCTTGAACTTGACGCCCTCGATGCCCATGACATGCTTCTTCTTCGTGAGAGTGTAGAAGTTTCTCATGCCAGCATGTCCTAGCCTCTGATGCCAAAGCTAGCACTCTGAAGCTTTTGCTAGAAGACGTACATCCAAATGTGGTCCTGCTGGGAAATCTACCATATACAGATCATCTTTTCGATACCCTTCAAAGACTAGAGACTTGTCATACTCCATAAGGACAAGGCAACGATATTTCCCAAATATCACAATCATGTTCAAATCACAAAGCATTGAGACAGACATTAAGTTGAAACCAAGGGATTCAACAAGCATCACTTTATCCACGGGCTAATCCTTTGAGATTGCAACTCTACCAAGACCCAATACCTTGCTTTTACCAGTGTCAGCAAATGTGATGTGACATTTATCAGATGGGCGTAGGGTTGAATCCAGCAGAAGACTTCTATCACCAGTCATGTGGTTGGTACAGCCACTATCCATAATCCATTCTGAAGCCTTTGGTGTCATATCCTACAGTACAGTTTGGCGGATAAGCTTCACCAAGAGAGTTGTGAAGCAGAAACATTTGACGAACAAGCGGAACATGAAAGTTCAGATCTTGGTTAGGATAAATAGGATGATTGTCAAGGAATCCCGGGACGAAATACATAGTAAGACCATTTGGACATTTTATCTTGCGTCCCACTAGATGTTTAAGGTCCCCAGCATAAGCATCAGATGCCTTTGATTTCCGGCTGGAGACCTTTCCCTAGAAAAGAGAGTTAAGTTTTCTTAACCACCCACATCTTCAGGGGTGGCTTAGAAGCAATGAGTCTAAGTGCAGCATCTGAGAACTTTATCTTTGGAGCCCTAGCAAATAGCCTTGCAGAAGGTGAATAATACTCATAAGAATAAGCAGAAAAGTTCTTAGACTTATGAACATAGCGGTTTGACGAAACACGCTCATATTCAAAAGTCTAGGTATGGTTTCCCTACAAAACATTGGCGTTAGGGTGACTCAGGTGAGTCCTCTGTCTGTATGAAGCCTTTGGGCCATATGAAGCCTTTGGTCCGGGATTTGTCTTCTTCCCGTGTAGTGTCATGATGGCATTCACAAGAAGACTTTCTAGACAACTTTTGGGTACCCAGATCTTCTTAAGAGGTGGTTCATTCCTGCAGTTAGTACCAATATACCTGGCAAACACTTCACCATTCTGATTCCTGGACAGTTTATAGTTTGCATCAAAGGATTCATCAATGATAATTGGGTTAGCACTAGTGAAGCCAGATAAGGTAGATGGGTCCACTGAAGGTCCCTTAGCAGCAACCAATGTGGTTTTGGGGTACTTCTCGGGCATCCAGTAAGAACCATCAACATTCATTTTCCTCTCGAACCCAACACCCTCTTTCCTAGGGTTTCGATTCAAAATCTGCTTTTTAAGGACATCACATAGTGTCTGATGCCCTTTGAGACTTTTGTACATTCCTGTCTCAAGCAATGACTTCATCCTGGCATTCTCATCAGCAATAGTAGTGGTATCCTCAGCAGAGGGGTTAGTTACCACATTAGCAGTTGAAGATATTGTAACAGTAGCAGCAGTTGAACATTCAGCAACAGAGACAGCATTATCACGCTCAAGACATTTTAGACATGGTGGTTCAAATCCTTCCTGAGCGGAACTGATTTGTTGAGCGCGGAGTGACTCGTTCTCCTTTTGAAGATCTTCATCAGCCGATCTCAATTTCTCAAGCTCTTGCTTCCTTTGAAGATAATCATAGGAGAGCTTTTCATGAGAAGTTGACAGCGATTCATGATGACTTTCAAATTCCTCGTACTTAACTTGAAAATTTTTAATGTCTTCAATTAAGGACTGAGTTCGGGTAATTTCCGCGTCCAACAGGTCATCGCTTTTGTCTAACAACTTTTGAATATGTTCCATAGCATTCTGTTGTTCAGTTGCAATTTTAGCAAGTGTTTTGTAGCTAGGTTTAGATTCACATCCAGAGTCATCTTCACTTGATGTTTGAAAGTAAGCATCGCGTGAGTTTACCTTGGCACCACGTGCCATGAAGCATTAGGTGGGAGCAGAGTCATCCTCATGCTTGGCATCAGCGTTGGTGACGAGGCCATTGTCTTTAGTGTTGAAGATGGACTTGGTGACATACTCAGAAGCTAGAGCCAGGCTTGCTACTCCAGAATCAGATTCCACCTCTACCTCCTCAGATGCAGACTCATCCTCTGAATCCATCTCCTTGCCAACAAATGCACGAGCCTTGCTTGATGAGCTCTTCTTGTGTGATGAAGACTTCGATGAAGACTTGGAAGAAGACTTTGAGGATTTCTTCTTCTTCTTGTCATCAGAATCATATTCCTTGCTCTTCTTCTTCTTCTTCTTTGTTTCATTGTCCCACTATGGACACTTAGAGATGTGGTGACCAGGTTTCTTGCACTTGTGGTAGGCTCTCTTCTTGTGATCACATGAGGAAGCTTCATCATTTCTTGAGCTGGATCTTGAAGACTTTCTGAAGCCTTTCTTCTTGGCGAACTTCTGGAACTTCTTCACAAGCATAGCAAGCTCCTTTCCAATATCTTCAGGATCCCTAGAACTGCAGCCAGATTCTTCTTCAGATGAGGAGACAACCTTTGCCTTCAAAGCACGAGTACGGCCATAGTTGGGACCATAGATATCTCTTTTCTCAAATAGCTGGAACTCATTTGTGTTGAGACTCTCAAGTATGTCAGACGGATCGAGAGTCTTGAAGTCAGGGCGCTCTTGAATCATCAGGGCCAGCGTGTCAAATGAGCTGTCAAGAGATCTCAGAAGTGTCTTGACGATTTCGTGCTTGGTGATCTTAGTGGCGTCGAGTGCATGAAGCTCATGTGTGATGTCAGTGAGGCGATCAAATGTGAGCTAGACATTCTCATTGTCATTTCCCTTGAAGCGGTTGAAGAGATTGCCAAGAACACTGATCCTTGAATCTCTCTGTGTTGAGACGCCTTCATTGACCTTGGAGAGCCAGTCCCAGACTAGCTTCTCAGTTTCTAGAGCACTCACATGACCATACTGCCCTTTGGTCAAATGACCACAGATGATATTCTTGGCAGTTGAGTCCAGTTGGATGAACTTCTTGACATCAGCAGGAGTAACACCTTCACCGGTCTTGCGAACGCCGTTCTTGACGACATACCAGATATCGATGTCAATGGCTTCAAGATGCATACGCATCTTATTCTTCCAGTAGGGGTAATCAGTTCCATGAAAGACAGGGCACGCAGCGGAGACCTTGATTATCCCTGCAGTCGACATAGCTAAACTCCAGGTGGTTAAACCGAATCACACAGAACAAGAAAGCACCTTGCTCTGATACCAATTGAAAGTGCTAGTATTCGACTAGAAGGGGGTGAATAGGCGATTTTTATGACAGTCTTCAAAACATGTGTGCTTTGAAAACAAACAATAGAAATGAACCTATTGATATGCAGCGGAAGGTAGACTACACTAGACAAGCTGTCGTGGAATTGTCACGTCAGATGTCCTTGTGAAAGGACTTAGTTGTGGAGCCATCGCAACTAGGAAGCTCGAAGGGGTTAATCGGGACAAAGGACACGAGAGATTTTTATACTAGTTCGGCCCCTTGCGGTGAAGGTAAGGCCTACGTCTAGTTGGGTTGGTATTGATGTTTCGATGACCAGGGAGCGAGATACGCTATGCCCGGCTCTCGATGAGTTGTTTCTTGCCCTAAGCCGCCAGCAGGTCGTCCCCTTATATACACGGGTTGGCGCCCTGTGGCTTACAGAGTCCCGGCCGGCTTATAAACAGTGTCCGGCTCAATGACTAGTTAAATCTACCTTATAATACAAGTCACGCCATTATGGCGGTTTACTACAACGGGCCTTAAGCCGCCTGTGGGCCTTAAGCCCTTATTTGAACCGCCATCTTCATGCTTGGTCTTGGGCTTCTTTCTGGTGAATCCTCTTTGCGTAACCAGGCCCCTCCTGGGCGGCTTACACAAATAGTTATATCCTCAACATTAGGCCCCAGATTGATTTGAACCTGTTCATGTCAATATTAAAATACCTTAAAACATAAATCTTCAGTCTTCTGACTATGCAAAAGGTTTTCTTTAACCCGCCATGACGTCATCTTTTGGATCCGTGTTAACCCGCCGTGACGTCATCCTTTCTTAAATTCTTTTTTATTCCACCGTATCCTCCAATGGATCTCTATCTTTATTGACTGTTCTGAAAATCGAGGCGTCGGGGCCGCTGGATAGTGATTCTTATCTCCTCGTTTCTCGCGTCGTCTCAGTTTTTCCTCACCTTATAAATAGGCATGACCTAGGTCTTCCATTCTTCCCTTTTCCAGTCGTCTTCTTCCTCCTGCATCCTTTCGAGCTCTGCCGCCGCTGCTGTCGAGCTTCCCGTCTTCACCATCCCAGGCCGCTGCATCGACTTGGTTGGACCAGAGAAAACTCTAAGCACCTCCGCAGCCCATCCAAATATGTAAGTTCCCCACCGTTCCTTGCTTAGATCTGCATTAGAGCTTCCTCGAGTTCGTCGGAGTTCATAACCATTAGAGCCAAACTCTTGTTAGTTTTCCTTCTTAGACGCCTCTTCTGATCTGAGAATGATATAAAATGGCCGCAGTAATTGTTTTCGCATTTGTTTTGGATAGAACACAGGTCCCTTTCTTTGCATAAGAGCCTCGTTTGAGCCTATGAACACATCTGCATCAGCTTTCGGGCTAGAAAATTTTCTTGTCAAAACTGCCTTCTGATCTAAAATAATAGTAGCAGTTTATGAAACATGTTTGCATCACCTGGAAAATTGCTTCTGTCAAATACACTTAAACTCAACTGTCCATGTAACCGGCTTAAATAGATAACACTGATCTATTAACCTTACTTGCTTCTCATGACCTGAAGAAGCTTGAATTGCCTTTGATACATGTGGCGGCTTAGATATTGTTGCACAGTTATCCTTATATCATTAGGCCCCTCATTAAGCCGCCACCTTGAATAATTAGGATATTTCTCCCGGGTTAAAATTGACCCGGATCTTCTTATTTTGTAATAGGCCAACTGTTGTCATGGCACCTAAGGCGGCCAAAGCCCCTGTAACCTGTAATTGGGTCCCATCCATAGTCACTAAGAGTAAACTTGCTGAGTTCATGAAGTCTGGCCACCTGCCAAAAAAGGAGGTCATGTCTTATCATGCCCCTGACCCGTCTGAAGAGAGGCCTCAACCCAAAGAAGGGGAGGTGATGGTTTTCACGGATCACATGAACCGAGGATTTGCCCCTCCCGGCTCAAAATTCTTCAGGGAAGTTTTGAATTTCTTTGATCTTAGACCTCAAGACATTGGACCCAATTCCGTGTCAAACCTTTGCAATTATCAAGTCTTCTGTGAGGTGTATCTGGGAGAGGAGCCAAGTCTGCTTTTGTTCAGAGAACTTTTTTACTTGAACCGGCTGAATGAACGTGCCAACGGGCCTAGTCTTGAGCTTGGCGGCATCTCGATCCAGCGACGGAGAGACTGCCTTTTTCCTTATGCTGAGCTGCCGAGTCACCCAAAAGATTGGAACCAGACATGGTTCTACTGTCAGGACACTTCTCCGGCTGATGAGAAGCCTCTGCCCGGCTTTCGCGCCCTGCGCCTTGAGTCCAACCATCCGCTGGCGGATAAACTGACTGTTGTTGAACGTCTGCCTCTTAATCCCACCATCAAGAAGATTAAAGCTCTTTTGGGAAATGGTTTAAATGGCATCGATCTGGTCCGAGTCTGGGTTACTTGGCGAATACTTCCATTAAGCCGCCGCCCCGGCTTAATGTGTACTTACACAGGCGAAAAGGACGATCCAATGCGTCATAGTCCTGATGACTTACCAGATGATGTGGTAGATGCTACAACCCAGTCACTTCTGAAGGAGGGCACTATAACCAGTAATACCTTTGGCTATCTTCTGCAAAAATAACCCGGCCCCTGCAGTGAGTTATCAATCTTAATAAATACTCTCTGCTTCGTTATACCTTATTTGAGCTCATAATTCTTTATCCTTTTCCACAGGCCGATGATAACTTCTGGAAGGTCAAATATGATCATGATGCTGCCAAACAAGCCAGGGCAGCCAAGAAAACCGAAAGGAAAGCCGCCAAGACGGGAACCTCAAAAAAGAAGAAACCCAGCGCCTCCGAGTTATTCAAATTGGATGATACTTCTTCGGATGATGAAGAGGTAATCATTTAACTTTCTTAACTCCCTTGTCACTATTTTTCTGACATTCTGTCCTTTCAGGAGCATACAGGGAACAGTCAAGCAGTTGAAGAAGAGGTAACTATAATCTCCTCCGACTCAGAGCCTTTGCCAAAACACAAAACCCGAAGGGTGACCCGAAAAGTAAGATTTTCACATCCTCTAGCTTATCAAGATCCTCAATTTCTTTTGAAGCAACAACAGCTTGAGAACCGGAGGCAGACTCGGGCCAATCAAGATGCTGAACTCTCCTCCGGCTTACCCGATGTAACTAGGAAGCGCCGGACCGAGGTTATCTCCATTTACGTTCTGTTTTACCTTTGGCGGGTTTGATTCGTCAACCTCTCAATTCATCTGACTCCAATTATCAGGATACCTCTCCTTCTTCCGACGAGTCTATGCAATAAAACATGCCGGCTTTCAAAACGGCTCCCGGGTAATGTAACCTTTCATACTTTAAGTTTTACAGTACCCTATGCTTTAATACTCATCCTTCTCCTTTATTGACAGCCTGCAAGTGAAGCCCAGCAAGAAGGCGAGGAAAAATAAGCCGTCCCAATACCCGGTTATCACTAAACTGGCGCTTGACTCATCCGCTCCTGCTAGCTCCACCCATCAGCCACCGCCTGAACCGGCTTCTGATATTCTGGTGCCAACCTCTGACCCGCCTGCAGAAGATGTTGTCCATAATTCTGATAACCCGGAAGTTCCTAGCCTGGCCAAGACGACTGACCCGGAAGTTGTGTATCTGAAAAGTCAATTTGTTGAACCGGGGCGGCCTACTGTTCTTGCCCAATGTACTGCCAAGGAAGAATTTGCCGAACATCGAAAATCCAAACAGGACATCACTGACTATACTCACTTAAGCATTGGTGATATAGTATCGAGCTATCTGAACCAAGTGCATAATAGTCGTGACCTGGAAATTGACATGGTGAAACAAATACAACACAAATCTGAGGTATAACTTATGATATTCTCCTGAATCTTACTTACTGTACCAGCCCCCAAGTCTATTGCTTATGAAATAATATGATGTTGACTTAGAAATCTGTTTACTGTTTGTTTGTCCGGTTCAAAGAGAATATATTTAACCCGGTTATAACATGATAGTTTTAAATTTGCGATATACATTAGCCCCCAAGGGTCAAGTATCTTTACTTGTAAAGTGCTTGAGACTTAATATGTGTGACCCGATATGGTAGGTTTAAAATTCTTCAGCATACATTAGCCCCCAAGTGCCAAGTATCTTTACTTGTAAAATGCTTGGGACTTTGAATGTTACCTTACCGTGATCCTTACCAAAACCTGGTGTCAATGCAGGCTACCATAAGTCAATTTGAGTCGGAACTTGCTGTTCTGAAGAGTCGTCTGGAAACTCAAGAACTTGGAACTCAGAAGGCCAACTCCAAATTTGAATTCAGTGTCTCTGAAAATGAGAAGTTGAAGAAAAAATTTGAGTCAGAGAAGAAAGCTTGGGCTGATGAGAAGGCTTCACTGGTGACTCGGGTCGAGACAGCAGAAGCATCTCTTGCAGAGGCAACAACCAAGCTGTCCGACTTAAAACGGCAGATATCTCAAATGGTCTCAGCTATCTTCGGTAAGTTACTGTGCAAAACCTCAAACATTGTAATCTTTCAATGACTATTGTAATAGTTACCTCCGGCTGACTGCTATGCTTTTCCACACACAGGCCCTAGGAGTACCAACCTTAAGCAAAACATGCTGATCAAGCTTAAAGCAGTTTACACCTTAGTAGAACAGCTATACTCCGGGTCACAACGTGCCTTGGCCGTTGTAGCCTTATCAAACACCCCTCCCCGCCTTTTACAAGATGTGCTGAAGCATCTCGCTGTGCTACCTCAGCGAATTCAAGATTTAAGGCGGGCATCCGCAAGAGCCGGAGCCAGAGCCGCATTGAGCCGGGCAAAGGCATGGACGCCAGAGCTTGACTTAGCTGATCTCTCTCTTGGATATCCGAGCCTTAAGGAGGACGGTACTGCATTTGATGATCAAGATTTCACCGCTTGTGTCAAAGTCGTACGTCCCTTGGCTACCCTTATTGGGAATGATACTGATCTTACTAAGTATTCGCCGGGCTATGATAGTGAGAACCAAAGAATTCCAAACATTCCATATGACCAAGTCAGCCTGATCCCTCCAACGCGTAAGCATACCTTTGCCCCTGAAGTGGACCCGGCCAGTTTAATAGATGATGAGGCTGAGTTTGAAGCCTTGAGTGGCATTGACTGGGCCTCGTCCACCTTCCAGGACAAAGCAACCGACTGTAGAGGCGGAGAAGGATAACCCGGAGTCTTCAAGCCCGCCGAAGGAATGAACCGCCGGGTGTTTTATAACTTTGCAAAAGCGATGCTTCATTTATTCAGACCCGGGGAGTCTTGTAATAGGATAGAAAAAACTTCTCAATGTTTGTCATGCCTTCGCGCATGTTTATGGTGCTTAATACTTTCGTAAGCCGCCATTGTTATGTCTTTCTAGCTCATGTTGATCGCTTGTTTCCTTGATGTTAAATCTCACCTGCTTATATGATCTTCACCATGCGGATGAATTTAACTCCCGAAAGTTGGAACATATGATGTTTACTTCACAACCTGGGATAATCAATATTAAGCCGGAAGAACAAAGCCATCTCATAGTGCTTTCAAAAAGTTCTCAAGATAATCAAGTAATTATGCTTATGACATATAATAAACAATGTTCAGAGGCTTCTGATTCAAATACGATCAGTAAACCGTTCCAAAGGGGTTAAGCTAAGATTCGGATACGATCATATAGCCCTAGTGGCATTGGCGATGCCGATCAAGTGGGTATCGACAGATATGTTCTCTTTGGTTCAAGTACGACCCATGTTTGAACAGGAAGCCCCCAAGTGACCATAAGAGTTGTTTAATGACGCGGATTCAAATACGATCCACGTCAGATCCAAAGGAGTTAAGTTGTGATTCAAATATGATCAAGAAGCCCCCAAGTGGGTTTGGCAGTATGCCGATCAAGCGGGTATCGACAACTATGTTCTCTTTGGTTCGAATACGACCCATGTTTGAACAGGAAGCCCCCAAGTGATCATGGCTAGATTTAGATACAATCATAAGCCGGACCAAAGGGAAGGCCGGATTCAGATATGATCCGCTCCCTGTTGGTAGTTTCCACCACCTGACAAAGAATACATAAAAACATTCTTTGAGGGGGAAAGGACAGAGGTCCTGCTTTATTGCTTTATATAATATGTACATCATCAAAAATATATACATCTTAGAGCCGGTGGCTCAAGTATAGTAAGGCCGAAGATGGGCAATATTCCACGGCTGGCGGGTCTCCTCCTCCGACTTACGTGAGTCTTTGTGCTCTCCAACATCAATGAGGTAATATGACCCGTTGTTCAGATTCTTGCTGACCACAAAGGGTCCTTCCCAAGGCGGAGATAGCTTGTGCATGTCAGATTGATCTTGGATGAGCCGGAGTACCAAGTCGCCTTCCTGAAAGGTTCTGCTCTTAACCCGGCGGCTGTGATAGCGGCGCAGGTCTTGCTGGTAAATCGCCGAGCGGGCTATTGCCAAGTATCGCTCCTCATCCAACAAGTCAAGTGCATCCTGACGATCCTTTTTGTTATCCGCCTCAACGTAAGCCGCCACGCGGGGTGAGTCATGTCGGATGTCACTTGGCAGAACTGCCTCTGCTCCATAGACCATGAAGAAAGGTGTGTAACCCGTAGATCTGTTAGGCGTAGTGTTGATGCTCCATAGCACAGAGGGTAACTCCTCCACCCAACAACCCGGAGTCCGTTTTAAGGGGACAAAGAGTCGGGGCTTGATACCCTTCAGGATCTCCTGATTAGCTCTTTCCGCTTGACCATTGGATTGAGGATGAGCAACAGCCGAAACATCAAGCCGGACATGTTCTCGTTGACAGAACTCTTCCATGGCTCCCTTGGAGAGATTTGTGCCATTATCAGTTATAATGCTGTGTGGGAAACCAAAACGAAAGATCACCTTTTTCATGAACTGAACCGCTGTGGCCGCATCACACTTACTGACTGGCTCCGCCTCAACCCACTTTGTAAATTTATCCACTGCCACTAGGAGATGTGTCTTTTTATCCTTAGACCTTTTGAAAGGTCCAACCATGTCAAGCCCCCAGACTGCAAATGGCCAAGTAATTGGGATCATCCTTAACTCTTGAGCCGGCACATGAGCATGTCATGAGAACTTCTGACAACCGTCACATTTACTGACCAGATCCTCCGCATCCGCATGAGCCATGAGCCAGTAGAAACCATGACGGAAAGCTTTTGCTACTAGAGATTTTGACCCGGCATGATGGCCACAATCCCCTTCATGGATCTCACGGAGTATTTCTTGGCCTTCCGTAGGGGACACACAGCGTTGAAACGCCCCAGTGACACTTAGGTGATGTAACTCGCTGTTAACAATCATCATAGATTTGGAGCGCCTGACGATCTGTCTTGCCAAGGTCTCATCCTCAGGTAACTCACCCCGGGTCATGTAAGCCAAATAGGGCACTGTCCAATCTGGGATAACGTGAAGAGCCGCCACCAGTTGTTCCTCCGGGTCTGGCACCACTAGTTCTTCCTCGGTAGGCACCTTGACAGAAGGGTTATGCAAAACATCAAGAAAGGTGTTAGGTGGCACCGGCTTACGTTGAGATCCCAGCCGGCTTAAAGCATCAGCCGCCTCATTCTTCCTTCGATCAATGTGTTCCACTTGATAACCCTTGAAATGTCCAGCCACAGCATCTACTTCGCGTCGATAAGCCGCCATGAGAGGATCCTTGGAATCCCACTTGCCTGACACCTATCGAGCCACAAGATCTGAGTCGCCCAGACACCTTACCCGGCTTAAGTTCATCTCCTTGGCCATCCGGAGACCATGGAGTAAGGCCTCATACTCAGCTGCATTGTTAGTACATGGGAACATAAGCCAGAGTACATAACGAAATTTGTCACCTCGAGGGGAAGTTAAAACAATTCCATCCCCTGAGCCTTCTAGCTGTCTAGACCCATCAAAGTGAATAGTCCAATATGTGTTATCTGGCTTCTCCTCAGGTGCCTGCAACTCTGTCCAATCATTGATAAAGTCCACCAAGGCCTGAGACTTAATAGTAGTACATGGCATGTACTTCAAACCATGAGGCCCAAGCTCTATAGCCCACTTGGCGCCTCGTCATGTGGCCTCCCTATTCTGGATGATGTCGCCCAAAGGGGCAGAACTTACCACAGTTATAGGATGACTTTGAAAGTACTGCTTCAACTTCCGGTTGGCCATAAACACTCCGTAAACGAGTTTCTGCCAATGTGGATACCTTTGTTTAGACTCAATGAGCACCTCACTGATATAGTAAACCGGTCGTTGAACCGGATGCTCCTTGCCAGCTTCCTTACGCTCCACCACGATGGCAACACTGACCGCCCGTGAATTAGCAACCACATATAATAGCAACGGCTCTCTGTCAATGGGAGTTGCAAGAACCGGTGGTTCAGACAATTGCCTCTTCAAGTCTTCAAAAGCAGCATCCGCAGCATCACTCCAGACAAAAGTGTCAGTTTTCTTCATCATCTGATATAACGGAAGGGCCTTCTCACCTAACCGGCTTATGAACCAGCTTAAAGCGGCAACACGACCCGCCAGTCGCTGAACATCATTGATGCACGCCGGCTTAGCCAGAGAGGTAATCCCCTTAATCTTCTCTGGATTAGCTCCAATGCCTCTGTTTGACACTAGAAAACCTAAGAGCTTGCCCGCAGGTACACCAAACACACACTTGGCTGGGTTAAGCATCATCTTGTAAACTTGGAGATTATCAAAGGTCTCTTTCAAGTCAGATATCAAGGTTTCCTTTTCTCTGGACTTCACCACAATGTCATCTACGTAAGCATGAACATTGCACCCAATTTGATCGTGCAAACAGTTCCGCACACACCGCCGATAAGTCGCCTGGGCACTTTTGAGTCCAAATGGCATAGATACATAACAGAAGGCTCCAAACGGAGTGATGAAAGCTGTCTTCTCCTAGTCCTTAACTGCCATCTTGATCTGATGATAACCAGAGTAAGCATCCAAGAAGCTCAAACGTTCACAACCTGCCATAGCATCAATGATTTGATCAATACGGGGGAGAGCAAAGGGATCAGCCGGACAAGCCTTGTTTAAGTCCGTGTAATCCACACACATCCGCCAAGTGCCGTTCTTATTGAGCACTAACACCGGGTTAGCCAACCACTCCGGGTGAAAAACTTCAACAATAAACCCGGCCGCTAAGAGCCGGGCGACCTCTTCCCCAATAGCTTTCCGTCTCTCTTCGTTGAACCGTCGGAGAAACTACCTGACCGGCTTATACTTTGGATCAATATTGAGAGTGCGCTCAGCGAGTTCCCTCGGTACACCCGGCATGTCAGAAGGTTTCCATGCAAAGATGTCCTGGTTCTCACGGATGAACTCGATGAGCGTGCCTTCCTATTTAGGATCCAAATTGGCACTGATACTGAACTGCTTAGAGGCATCTCCTGGGGTAAAGTCAACAAGCTTTGTCTCAGCGGCTGATTTAAACTTCAACGCCGGGTCATGCTCAGTAGTTGGTTTCTTGAGGGAGGTCATATCCGCCGGGTCAACATTGTCCTGATAAAATTTGAGCTCCTCCGCAGCACAGGCAGACTCAGCATAAGCCGCGTCGCCTTCTTCACATTCCAAGGCCACCTTTCGACTCCCATGCACAGTGATGGTGTCCTTGTAACCTGGCATCTTGAGCTGTAAATAAACGTAACATGGCCGTGCCATGAATTTAGCATAAGCCGGTCGCCTAAATAGAGCGTGATATGGACTCCTGATTTTAACCACTTCAAACGTCAACTTCTTAGCCCTGGAGTCGTACTCATCACCAAAGGCCACCTCCAATTCAATCTTACCAACTGGGTAAGCCGACTTACCCGGAACCACCCCATGGAAAACAATGTTGGATGTTCTCAAATTCTTCTCAGTCAACCCCATGCGCTGAAAGGTCTCGTAGTAGAGGATATTGATGCTGCTACCACCGTCCATGAGTATCTTAATGAATTTGTATCCACCAACTTGGGGTGCTACCACCAAGGATAACTGACCCGGATTATCGACCCGTGGAGGGTGATCCTCTCTGCTCCATATAATGGGATGTTCTGACCATCTCAAATAACGAGGAATTGTCAGCTCAATAGAATTCACGACCCTCTTATGAACCTTCTGGTCACGTTTGCATAAACTAGTGGTAAACACGTGATACTGCCCACCACTCAACTGTTTCGGATGGCTTTGATAACCCGACTGTTGTTGCTGTTGCCCTTCTTGACCAGACTGCTGCTGACTATTAACGCCTGGATGCCCCTGAAAGCCGGAATTTGAACCACCGCCCGAGCCATAAAAACCGCCAGCCCCTGAGCCGCCGCCAGATCCATGACTACCATCAAAGGTGTTGGAATTTTTAAACGCCTTCATGATTGCGCAATCCTTCCATAGGTGTGTGGCGGGGCACTCCCGAGTGCTGTGTCTCGGGCAGGGCTCATTGAGTAGCGGCTCAAGAGATGGGCCTGACCCACCAGATCGAGGCTGCTTACCCTTACGTCTCCGATTGCTACCCTGCGCATTAGCATTGGCTACAAACTCCGGGTTGCCGTCCGCCTTATGCTTATTGCTGCTTAGATTCCCCGGGTTATGCTGTTGACCCTTTCCATTGACGTTCCTTTTTCCCTACCCTGTCTTCTCATCGTCAGACGCGGGATCCTTGGTACTATGAGAATCGGCATATTTGACTAAAGCCGCCATCAGCGTACCCATATCCTTGCAGTCACATTTAAGGCGCCCCAGTTTCTGCCTCAGCGGCTCAAAGCTGCAATTCTTCTCCAACATAAGGACTGCAGAGCCGGCATCCATCTTGTCAGATGAATGAATTATCTCCTTGGCTCGGCGTATCCAACGGGTGGTGGATTCACCCTCCCCCTGCTTACAATTCGTCAAGTCCACGATCGACATAGACTGCTTACAGGTGTCCTTGAAGTTCTAGATGAAACGGGCTTTTAACTCTTCCCATGAACCAATGGAATTGGGTGGCAAACCTTTTAACCAAGACCGGGCCGTTCCATCGAGCATCATGGTGAAATATTTAGCCATTGCCGTGTCACTGACTTCCAACAGCTCCATGGCCATCTCATAACTCTCGATCCATGCCCCGGGCTGTAAGTCGGCTGTGTAATTTGGCACCTTTCGAGGTCCCTTGAAGTCCTTGGGCAGGCGCATGTTGCACAAAGCCGGTACCAAACAAGGAACACCACCGATTCGAGTGGCTACTCTCGCCTCAACAGAAGTCGTTGGATACTCTGGGATATCCTGATGAGCCGCCTGTTGAGCCGCCAGCTGAGCCGCCCGCTCGTTCTCCTAACGTATTCGGTCTTGCACCAGGTTATAGCCACCGTGTTGGTTACGGCGTTGGGCGTTGCTTGACAAAGCTTTGGACTCCATGTGCCTGCTGTAACTCGGGCTCCGGTTCGGACGAGGCGGTGCTAACCAAGGTGGAGGAGTTGAATGAATCATCTCTCTGCTATAAGAATAGGTATCTTGCTGAGCCAGGGCCGTCTGGAGAAGCTCTCTGACTCTCCGGGTCTCCACCGCTGTCGGGTCATCACCGTCCATGGGCAGAGCCGCCAAGCGCGCCTAGGCCGCGATTAAGTTCTCTATGGGGTTGGAAAAGTGACCCTCCGGTATCGACACATAACGCGGTGGTGCCATGCTCACATGAGGAGGTGGCATCTCTCGAGGCTGAGCCGGTCCTCCTGCTCCGGCTGTCATAAACTGATTGGCATCTGGCGGGTTACTTGGGCCGGCTCCAGGTGTAGCAAAAAGAACCCGAGGGTCGTAATTCAGAGGTAAACGGGATTGGGTTTTCTGGTGTCTCCTCCTCATTACCTCATTGGACGCGTTTAAGCTCATCGTGAGCTGGTAAGCTTCTGACTGCAACCGTTGTGCCCGGGCGTCGAGAGCCGCCCGCTCTGTAGCTAGTCTAGTATCCTCAGCTGCCAAGGCCTCCTTGGCCTGAGCTATCTCCTCACGCACCCGTGCCACCTCCGCGTCATGCTCATCTTTGTTCGCAGGGATCACCGTGGTGGTTAACAGGGCCGTAAGCTTGTCCATGAGGTCTATCAACACCTGAGCCGACGGGCGCACAGGGCCACCTGCCCCGGATGTCCCTATCCTGGATGTTATTGCTGCAGCAGCTGTAGAGTTAGAGCCGGGCTGAGTCCCAGCCATGAAGATTCCTGCCCATCTTGGCGGCTCATAGGGGTCCGGAATACTGATGCCATTGGGACAGCCCCCGAGCACGCCATCTTGCACCTGATACAACGAATCTGTTGAACCGGCGGACGAATCACCGTCTGAGAGGACGGCCGTCTCACCACCATCTTTAGATCCTTTAGAAAGTTCCTCTCCGTGGATGCAGCCCACGAAAACACGCTTCATGACGGGTTGAGCTCAGGTCTTCCTTGCACGCTGAGCCGTCTCGATGAGGTCGGTGCCGCTGTCTGGCTTAGGTCCTGGCTCTCCGATCCGGCCGATGAAGACGTGGATTCCGCCGAAGGGGACCCGGTACCCGTACTCAATTGAGCCGGCATCGGGGCCCCAGCCTTCATCGTCGATGTCGATCTTGCCGCAACGACTCTTGGTCATCCGGCCCGTTACGTATCCCTTGAGCCCTTCGAAGTTGCCCTTCAAGAACTCAAATCCACCGTGCGCTGGCCCCACGGTGGGCGCCAATTGTCGTGGAATTGTCACGTCAGATGTCCTCGTGAAAGGACTTAGTTGTGGAGCCATCGCAACTAGGAAGCTTGAAGGGGTTAATCGGGACAAAGGACACGAGAGGTTTTTATACTAGTTCGGCCCCTTACGGTGAAGGTAAGGCCTATGTCTAGTTGGGTTGGTATTGATGTTTCGATGACCAGGGAGCAAGATACGCTATGCCCGGCTCTCGATGAGTTGTTTCTTGCCCTAAGCCGCCAGCAGGTCGTCCCCTTATATACACGGGTTGGCGCCCTGTGGCTTACAGAGTCCCGGTCGGCTTATAAACAGTGTTCGGCTCGGTGACTAGTTAAATCTACCTTATAATATAAGTCACGCCATTATGGCGGTTTACTACAACGGGCCTTAAGCCGCATGTGGGCCTTAAGCCCTTATTTGAACCGCCATCTTCATGCTTGGGTCTTGGGCTTCTTTCTGGTGAATCTTCTTTGCGTAACCCGGCCCCTCCTGGGCGGCTTACACAAATAGTTATATCCCCAACACAAGCCATAGTCAAGTAAGCAATGCAGTGAAAGCACGAAGACTATCTGTAGCTAGGTAGTATGGATTAGGATGGAAGATAGTATGAAGTCAAACAATAAACAGTCTTCACACAGTGAAGTCAATCAGATCAGGCAAATGGCAAAGACTTCACAAAGACAAATTGTAAGTAAAGAGAGAGGAAGGATAGAACCAGTTGCTCGGAGAGGAAAGGGGGTTTGTTGAACCAGTTCCAGTTGCTGTGACAACTGTACGTATGGTAGGGAGGCTGAGATTCAACTCAGAAGACCGTGTCTTCACCTAAGAACACTTAGTCCTCGCCCAATCACTCTGGTAAGTCTTCAAGGGAGACTTCCAAACCTTCACAGACTTTGTTCACCAGCAATCCACAATGACTCTTGGATGCTCAGAACGCGACGCCTAACCGGATGGAGGATTCACAGTCCTCAAGTGTAATAAGTCTTCAGATCACATGGACAGAAAGACTTCAGTGATGCCTAACACTCTTTGGCTCTGGGTGTTTTGGGCTTTGTCCTTGCAAGGATTCTCTCTCAATGGCTTTGGAGCTGGGTTGCTCTCAAACAACAAAAGTCATTCACTAACTCTAAGCAGCCACCAATTTATGGTGTAGGGGGTGGGCTATTTATAGCAAGGAGGCAACCTGATGCGGAGCATCCTACGGTCATCACCATGTCAAGAGTCCGTTTGGCAAGTGACACGTGCGACCTCTACTTCACATACACAAAGGTGAATCTTCTCCTTTACACGTGCTCACTTGACCCCTTTGAGGATGGTGTACTACTTGACACTTCTCCCGTGTGCATGCATAGGTATTGTCGGAGCTTCACGGATGTCAAGGGGGAGTACAAGCGCCAAGGAACGACTACACCATCCGCGAGGGAAGCGTGGAAGAGAAGACGGAAGAAAGGAGAAGAAGACGGAGCGGCTGCAAGAGCCAGGCCGGACATCCGGACCGCCATCCGGATCATCCGGGCTCAGCCGGATCATCCGGGTACCCCTCCGGATCATCCGGATAATTGCGTCCGAAGACACCCGAAGGCCTCATGTGAAGCCGGATCATCCGGGCCCCCTCCCGGATCATCCGGACGATGGCCGGATCATCCGGACCCTCATCCGGATCATCCGGGCCTTGCCTGCGTGCAACGTTTCGGGCCGAGGCCCATGTACCCATTCGCCCCCTTACTTACCCCTTCGCCCACTAGACTATAAATAGACCTCCTCCTCCCGATTTTTAGGGTTAGCAAATATGATAGCTCATTCTTAGGTGAGCTTTGCTCCTACCTCTACTCTTGAGAGAGAGAGACTACCACTCCCATGGAGTTCAAGACCTCCATGTGAGAAGATCCTGCGGGATTCAAGACCCCCTTGTGGGAAGATCCTCTAGGATTCATCAGACCTCCTCTTGGAGATGAACCTTACCTTGTATCTTTCCCTTTGTTGTTCATGTACCTTGTGATCTTGTGTGTTTGATTGTCTAGTGGATGTGTGATTTGGACTTGTTCTTGAGTGTTTCCCCTTGTGATTTCTCCCCGTTCTTCCCCGTGTTCATCGTGTTCTTTGAGGGATCCCGCTCCAAACGTGAAAGATCGACGCTATAGGGTTCCACCCTACATCATTATGGTATCATGAGCCACGTTGATCACGTTTTTGGAGCCCCTACCCCTCTTTTCTAGCTTGATTTTGTTGTTTTCGTCCTAAATCCGAAAATCCCCACCAAAAATAGCCCCAAATTTTTTTGTGATTTGTTGGTTTGATGATGTTTTGTTGATTTTGATCCGTGGATTTGCTTGGTTTCAAGTGGATCTAGCATTTCTCCAAGTTTCCCCACCTTCCATCCACGAAATCTCGTCAAATTTTGCCCCGAAAATCATCCATTTCCGCCCAAAAATTCGTCCCCGAGAGGAAATCCCGAGCAGTTTGACCTGCCCGGATCATCCGGACCTTCTCCCGGATCATCCGGACATCTCCCGGATCAGCTGGACCCTCTCCCGGACGTCCGGATACCCCACGCACCCAGAAAACAGAACCGGAGCTGACGAACCCGGATCATCCGGATGTACACCCGGATCATCCGGACCTAGCCCGGATCATCCGGACCTCCTCCCGGATGTCCGGTTAACCCTGAAACTGACTCGGCTGAAATTTTGTTTTGGTCATAACTAATTCATCCGGAGTCCGTTTTTGACGTTCTTTAGCTTGTTTTGAAGCTATTGACATCCCCTATCCCACAAAAATACCACCAACACCATTTGACACCATCAAATTTTCGGGATTTTGGCATCTTTGCCTAGGGCTTCCACCATATCATCCGCATAGCCACCACCGACTTCCGCAACCTAACCCATTTTGTTCCCCATTGCATATGTGGTTGTATGAGTTGTGATTAGAGTCTCCTAAGGTGTTTCGGCTACTTAGGGACAATTGCTTCTTCATCAACCACCACCACCACTTCCACATAACCCTGCCCATCATACACTTCCACCAACCCAACTTAACCCAATTGTTGTTTGAGCTTGTTCGAGTTGTGGCTTGTGTCTCCTAAGGTGTTTCGGCTACTTAGGGACGGCAACTTCAACTTTGACACGTGTATAGCCCGTCATCCCACCTCCGCATTGCCTAGTGCACACCACCACCGCTTTCCGCTACCACCATTTGACATTTGTCATTTGAGATTTTGGGTTCGCGGTTTTTCCGTTTCCTAAGGTGTTTCGGCTACTTAGGGACGAGTCTCCATCATCTTGGTACCTACATCAAGAACACCGCCACTCATCATCGCAAAGGACGGTAACCTCGATGACACCTTTGTATATTCCCTTGCAATTGCATTGTTAACCCCTAGCCCATTTTGCGTTACTTGCCTATCGAGACTAGCCATTTGAGTATTGCCGGCAACGTGACTTGTGCACATTAGTGGTCTACACCATCCATTGCATACATACCATATCATCTTGGTATCATACCATCCATTGTGCCTCAAGTTTGTTCCCGCATATACACAATTGCTATCTTGGTTTGTGCATTGTGCAAAAGTGGCCATAGAAAAAAAAGAGAAATAAAGCTTTTAAGCAAAAGAAAGAGACCAAAGAGCTTGTAAGCAATAGCCATAGCATCACAATATATCATACGGTATCATATTGATCATCTTGGATCATTGTGTGAGAAACACCGGGAACCATACATATATAGCATACTTGGGATAGAAAGTTTATCCATTTTGCATCTTATAGGTTGTGCACAAGTGTCGTATCCGCCTATTGAGCAATCGTGCTAGCGTCTCTCTTGAGTTGTGCAACACGAGCGTTTTCCGTGGATTCCACATTTTGTGCTCATTCCTTGGTTGCACGACCCCATTTATCTATCCGTGTGTGTGTTTCCGTGAGCCACATATTGCTATTGGTCTACTTGTTTCGCTTGCGAATTTGTGAATCTCTTTCAACATTATTGACTCTTGCTAACATTTTGCATCAAATTTTTTGTGCCACTATCCTCACCGAGCTCTACCATAAGCTTTACTTGATAGGTGTGAGTGAACAAGTCCGGTACCAATTCCACTATTCTTTCATCTCACATTGAGTGAAACGAGATACATCCTCAACTTTGGGAAAAGGTAACTTGGTATTGTTTATCTCATTTCCTACTCACCTCTACTCGAGTCTTGTGATGGATAGGCAAGGCATTTCATCTTCGGTCTACAACAACAACGACGAGTTCGATGCCATGAACAACAACTCCGACGCCAAGATGCAAGCTAAAATGGAGGAGATCAAAGCCCTCATCAAGTCCTACAAGCGATCTTCCTCATCTTCGAGAAGACGCTCAAGAGCACATGCTTCCGAGCTACCATCTCCGGCAAGATCACATCGGCATCGACACCATCACCAACAAGAACGTGAAGGTCAAGAGCCCTACATCAACAACCGCTCAATGACTTCACCATCTCCCTTGGCATCTTCGCCAAGCGACTTCAAGGCATCTTCGCCTACGGACATACGGCATCTTCGCCAACAAGAACCCCAAGACTACGCTCAAGAGAAGCTCCCCAAGCTCAAGTCCGCGACTTCCACGAGCTACTACGACCTCGACATCGACCACACGATTCCTTTCTATGGGACTCAAGAACCCGAGGAGTACCTCGAGTGGGAGCGTTTGATGGACGACTACCTCAAGCTACATCAAGTTCGTCCTGAAGATCAAGTGAAGTGCGCCACAAGAAACTTCCACGACTACGCCTCGATATGGTGGCTTCACACACCTTCGGAGAGCTACGAGATGAGTTGGCCCAAGACGAAGAGAGCTTTACGGCGAGAGTTTGTGCCTCCAACCTACACGGAACAACTTCGACGCCAATTGGAGAACACCACCCAAGGATCCAAGTCCATCGACAAGTACTTCAAGGAGATGATGATTGCCTTGCGACGAGCCGGCGTGGACGACCCCATTTCGATGAAGTTCCACTTCATGATGGGATTGCACAACGACATCTCCAAGACCATCTTCCTCGAGAACTACAAGTCCATCGACGACTACTACATTGGTGCTCTCAAGGCGGAACAAGAACTCATGAAGGCCAAGGCTTCTCCACCCCAAGCAAACTTCGCGGCGACCAAGCTCTACGACAAGCATGAGGCTAGTACCACCAAGATGTCCAAGCCCGACGAGCTCCAAGACGATGCTCCCAAGTTTGACTTCACCGCCATCCCTCTTTGTGGCATTGATGGTGCCGAGTCTACTTCGACTCTTTTTCAAGACGGTGCGGCGACGAGTACGACTACGGAGACCCTCAAGGACCAAGCTTTGGAGGCGAGCGACAAGGTGGCGAGCAAGGATGATGCTTCCATCTTTGGAGGCGAGAGTGATGATGTGCCATCTTCGGCCTTCATCTACGGCGACGGTGACGAGATGATCGAGCATGGGATTTTCCCTTCGGTCATGGAGGAGAGTGATGATGTGCCATCTTCGGCCTTCATCCACGGCGACGACGACGAGATGGTTGAGCATGGGATCTTCCCTTCGACCACGGCGACGTATGATGACTTGAGTGACTTGTGCCACCATATTGAGAGTGAGAGTGACTTCACCACTAGCCCCATATATGATGAGTTGCCACAATTCCCATGTGAGGAGAGCCACAACCCCCACCACTTGAGTGAGATGAGTGACTCCACCATACGTGAGTTTGAGTGCACCTATTTTGAGGGAGTGAGTGAACCACCACATAGAGAGAGTGAGATAGTTGATAGGTCTCGTGAGGCCATTTGCATTTCTAACAACTTGACCTCTACCTCTATTGTGTCTTCTCGTTTGGTGCTAGGTCCCATTTATGATGACGCGCCGATCCTCGACGACTTCGTCCTCCCTTTGGACAAGACGATGGCCATGGTGGAATATGATGCACCGCCCACATGGTTCCATCAAGATGATGATGATGACCACCATTTGGTCTTTCCCACCTCACCTACACCACTTGAGTGGAATGACAAAGGTAACAAAGGTGACGGTGATGCTCTAGTCCCACTAGTGGACATTCTTGACATTGATTGCTTGCATGATGTTGATCCACCTATTGCCATGCTTCATGCTAGTATGATTTCCCCATGCGATGATTTGCCCATTTATGATGAGTATGAGGATTCTATTGTGGAGTCTATTAGTTGTGATGCCATGTTACATAGGATTTCTTGTGACAATTCTTTAGGTCACATCATGTTTGCTAATCCGCTTGACTTGTCATATGCTATGCATGAGATCAATCATATGTCATATTTGCAATCTCTTCATAGTGACTATGCATATGCCATTAAAATAAACCCAATTTGCACATATGGCATAGATGACAAGCCCATGGTTATTGGCATTTGTTTTTCTTGTGATGATATTGATATGCTCCCTTTGCATAATTTATCTCATATGCCATGCCATGCCCACCTAGCTTCGGATATGCATTGTTTTGGATGTTGTCCATTTTCTCCATGTGATGTTTCCGATATTGTTCATGAGGAGACCCCCATAGTTTCCTCATGCATTGTAGGAGATTTTGATCCATCCCATTCATTGCATGATCCAAATACTTGTGTGCACCATATGCTCCCCATGAATGAAAATCCTATTGATGTGCCATATAATTGTATGCTCAATTTGCATCCCCATCGTGTCATACATAATAACTATTCTTTCATGATGGATGACATGTTCTTATACCATGCATCAAATTTCTTTGAGCATTTCTTATCTTGTGCTAACTCACACGTGCACATACACATCATGATGGATGATGTGTACATTTACCACGCGCACAATTTCTTTGGTTTGTGTCTCTTTTGTGTAGGTACCCATGAATACTTGTCAACCTCGCAATCCCACGAGTTGACAAAACGAGCTCTAGAGAGCAATGATGCCTTGGGATCCCATGGATTGTCTTTCCCACCGCTCTCTTCGCGCAAAGACGTCGTGCATTCATTCTACATGGCCCTCACTTGGCTATGGGTTATTGTTCATTACATATCATATGCCCATCTTGCCATGTTCACTTTGCATGATATGCTCATTCATATGCCTTTGACATGCATTTGTGACCCATGCTTTGCATTACACATGATGATTGATTCTAGTACTTGTATGTGTATTTGCAAGCTTGGTGGAGATATTGCTTGTTCTTGCCATGTTCCTTTTGTGCACCATTCCTATGGTGACACTTTCATCTTGCTTTGTGTTCGTGCTTGCGATATGTCATGTGCATTGTCTATGCCTACTATTTGCTCACATGACATGATTGCCATGATTTCCTCTAGTGTGTTGCATCTTCGCTCCACTAGTTTGCATGACATGCTTGATATGCTTGCTTGTGTTGCATCACCCATGATTCATACTTGCTCATTTCATGCGGTTGATGACAACCATCTATATGCTTTGCACATGATTCATATTGTTTCTTGTCATATATCTCCATGTGTTGCCTCTCTCAAGCTAGATTTGCCATGTATTGAGTGCAACAATGATTCTCTTCTTGCTCATGAGATTGCCCCCATAGCATTCTCGCATATATTTGGAGATTTTGACATAATTCTTGTGAAACATGCTTGTCTTACTTCTTTGCACCATATACCTAGTGCCATGAATATTGCCATTGTTGCATCATATTATTCATGCACTTGTGCTTCTAATGGTTATGTGCAAAAGATGAAAACCATCATGATGGATGATGTGTTCATCTACCATGCGCATACGTTCTTTGTTTTGTTTTGTGCATGTGTAGGATACTTGGACTTTGTGTCGACTTCCACTTCACGTGAGTTGACCATTCGAGCTCTTGAGAGCGAGCCTCATACATTCTACCACGAATCGCTTCTACACCGCATTTGCTTCCACTTCGGCATTGTGAAGAATGCACAAGGACACGCCTTCAAGGTGACATCCTTCTTGAGCTTGGATATTGTGGATCATACTTCATGTGTTGCTTGCACCATTTGCATGCATGTTCGAGATATTGCTTTCACCCATGATTGCCACATTTCCATGCTTCATGATATATATACCTTGTGTGTTGCATCCAATTCTTGGACTACTTGCTACTATCATATGGTTGGTTGCACCAATATCATTTCTTCACATATGCCATGTCCCTTTGCTTGTCACATGCTTGACTTGATTGCCTCACACATGATGAACAATTGCTCTTTCTATTGTGTTGAGTGCCACACTATATTCACTACACCCTATGCACATTATGCTTGGATTGTCTTGCACTTGACCCATGTGTTTAGACACTTCATTTTATTTGGTGTTGTGAATACTTCCTATGCCTACCATAGACCTTTCATTGAGCAATTTGTCAATGCTTGCTATGACCTCGAGGTAGCTGCTTATTCTCTTGTCACACATGTTTGCATCTCTATCTCACATTTGCATACTTGTCCCCATGATATCTTTGCTTGTGCTCGATTGATATGCTTACATGCCATGTCACAATCCTTTGTCAAACCATATGCTATGCATGATGACAACACTTGTTTGGTGAATCACCTCTTCAATGATTGGTTTTGCACTAATGCTAACCACATTTGTTTTTCCAAGTGTTTGTTCTATTTGCTCCTTTTGAAGGAATCACAAGACGGTGCGACATTGAAGAGTGCCACATTCGATCTACTGGACGATGAGTGCTTGGTGATCGACCACTTCGACACGGCACCGCCATCTCTTTCCCATGGTGATTTGGTTTTCGATCCGAGGTCGGATCTTTTCCAAGGGGGAGGGGATGATGCGGAGCATCCTACGGTCATCACCATGTCAAGAGTTTGTTTGGCAAGTGACACGTGCGACCTCTACTTAACATACACAAAGGTGAATCTTCTCCTTTACACGTGCTCACTTGACCCCTTTGAGGATGGTGTACTACTTGACACTTCTCCCGTGTGAACGCATAGGTATTGTCGGAGCTTCACGGATGTCAAGGAGGAGTACAAGCGCCAAGGAACGACTACACCATCCGCGAGGGAAGCGTGGAAGAGAAGACGGAAGAAAGGAGAAGAAGACGGAGCGGCTGCAGGAGCCAGGCCGGACATCCAGACCGCCGTCCGGATCATCCGGGCTCAGCCGGATCATCCGGGTACCCCTCCGGATCATTCGGATAATTGCGTCCGAAGACACTCGAAGGCCTCATGTGAAGCCGGATCATCCGGGGCCCCTCCCGGATCATCCGGACGATGGCCGGATCATCCGGACCCTCATCCGGATCATCCGGGCCTTGCCTGCGTGCAACGTTTCGGGCCGAGGCCCATGTACCCATTCGCCCCCTCACTTACCCCTTCGCCCACTAGACTATAAATAGACCTCCTCCTCCCCATTTTTAGGGTTAGCAAATATGATAGCTCATTCTTAGGTGAGCTTTGCTCCTACCTCTACTCTTGAGAGAGAGAGACTACCACTCCCATGGAGTTCAAGACCTCCATGTGAGAAGATCCTGCGGGATATCATCAAGACCCCCTTGTGGGAAGATCCATCTAGGATATCATCAAGACCTCCTCTTGGAGATGAACCTTACCTTGTATCTTTCCCTTTGTTGTTCATGTACCTTGTGATCTTGTGTGTTTGATTGTCTAGTGGATGTGTGATTTGGACTTGTTCTTGAGTGTTTCCCCTTGTGATTTCTCCCCGTTCTTCCCCGTGTTCATCGTGTTCTTCGAGGGATCACGCTCCAAACGTGAAAGATCGACGCTATAGGGTTCCACCCTACATCACAACCTGACCTGATTTGCCCAAAGTGACCCTGGGTCACTAAGGAACTGGCATGTGTCCAACGGTCAGATTTCAAACACCCGCAATAGTTTGACTTGAGCTACAAGTAAAGCTGACTCATCCAGCTCTGGATAAGATTTGCTATCATTGTCTTCGCTCGAAGACATAGGATTTGGTTGAGCATCACTTTAGTCACTCTGACTTTGTTCACTTGGACCCCACTTAACTGTACGGTGGTTCCTATGACTCAACAAAGAAGAAAAGGAAACTATGAAACAACTATGTCTTCGCACTCCATAGTCTTCATACAATGTCTTCTCATGTTATAGTCTTCAATGTGAATATCTTCACAGACCACCATTGTCTTCAACGTCTTCACACATTTTTAGGGGTCATCTCTGGTAGGAAAACCGAATCAATATGGGACTACTACCTGTGTTATCCTGCAATTCTCACAAACACATTAGTCCCTCAACCAAGTTTGTCATCAATACTCCGAAACCAACTAGGGGTGGCACTAGATGCACTTACACCATGCTGGCGTTGAGTGCGAGGAATTTAAGAACTTCCTCGCGAGCAGCCTAGTCAAATTCGTTACTGTAGACTTTATGAATGATAGAATAGTCCTGGGTCAGATGGGCCTCGTTGTAGGCGAGCCCTTCGACCTCCAGAAGAATGGGTTGGTGCCCTCCCGTGATTAGCCTTCAATGCTGACCCTGGTAGGAGCCATGGTTCATCCTTCGTATGGTAAACTGAAGAAACCTCTGCCCAAGTTTCGTCGTGCATTGAAGTGGAATGTACTAGATATAGACCACATCCACTATGCTGCAATGGATGCCTACCTTTGTTTCAATATCTACAAGGGTTGGATGAAGAGCAAGAGTCAAGTGTGCGGTTCAAGCAAAGAAGTATCGGCCAAGAGGAAGAGGGACAAGGACGAAGTCGAGCACGTGGACGAGGAGTCCGAGTAAGGTGGCAGTGTCGTTGCTCATGGTGGTTCTAATGCAGTTTCTACCGGATTAGTTGCTTAGTTTAATTTCAGGGGTGCTTAGTTTTATTTGAGGGGTGTGTTGTGCTGAGCCCCCAGCAGAACTATGTTATGTTCCTTCTCGTTACTTTAACTCTTCAGTACATACATACTAGTATTTCTTACGGATCATCTTTTAGCTTGTATAGTACTACCACTCGTTTCTTCACATTATCTACGTACAATATATATGGCCAACATCATATAGCCAGTAGTTTAGTTGTCAAAGAATTTCAGGGTGCTTAGTTTTATTTGAGGGGTGTGTTGTGTTGGACACCATTATTGTTACTCAAATCTCTTTTGCCATATTATAATGACATAAATACATATGTACCAACATGCCAGCTCTCCCTCTATCTCACTATAGTACAATAAAGTGTGGGGCCTACTTGATGCCAATAGTGTTCTTATTTTCCTGTAAAATTATTCGCTTGGTTACTCCTGAAAAGTGGGGCCACGCTTATCATTGTGAGAATCGGCTTATTTTTGTCATATAACATGGTCAACGGGTTTGACGTGAAAACAACAATGTCTAATGGCAATAGCAAACATCTAACAGAGCGATGACATTTTTGAGATATCTAATTGCATTTTTGAGGAAGCAGCTCATGGATCGATGGAATTTTTGAGTAGTTGTAACTTCTAATGGCAAAACTGAGTAGTGATACACAACTAGTGACATAAATAATAAGAACCCGAGAATTAAATAGGTATGCTAACTTGTTTAATAGAATTTAGCACCCCATTTAAGCACGTACTACTTTTTTAATAGTACTATATGCATAATTTGGCGACAAGCGCTCTCTATATGTACCACCTTTTTTCTTTAATTTCATCTTGTTAGTTTTGCTCCATGGCGCAATCCATCGATACTACTACTGTACAAAAGTATACATTTTTAAAAGGCTAGAGGGCGGGGCAATCTCGCTTGGTCGGTTTCACGAGAGGCGAGGGCCTTTGTGATTTGACGACTCATTACTACTGGAAGGTGGGGCCTTGTGATTTGACTGATCGTATAAATGTTGCCGACGACCTGAGGAGGATCAAAGAACCGTGTGGTATACTCAAGTTTTCCACTGGAGTACCAGTACGACAGAGGAGCACGAAACACGGCAGCCCAGTGCCATATGGCGATAAAAAATGATCTAATTTGCTAGTCATCGATCCCACGACGACGCTCATCGCTAGCATTGTTCTATTCATGCCTCGCAGAGAACGTGACACATGCGCCAAAACACCCGAAGCAAAAGAAGAAACACAGGAGCAAAAGAAGAAGGAAGATTATCACCCCAAAAAAAGAAGGAAGATGCACACACAAGTTTGGAGCGCTGCTCTCTACTACATGAAGGGTTGCTGGCGGCGGAGTCGTAACTGCTTCTTCATCGCCTCCACGACCTCAATCTCCTTGCGTGTCTCCTTCGCCATCGTCTTCATGTTGTCCATGACGCGGGATTTCTCGGCGCGAGCCTTCATCATCTGTTCCACGGCCGCATTACGTACCTTGACAGCAACCGGGTGCTCGATGCGGAGCTTCTCCAACTCCTACTTCTGTTCCATGATGTTGGCCTGCAGCATCTTCATCGAGGAACTACTCTTCTCATGCAGCTTCTTCCAGTCGGCGTTCTCCTCCTTCAGCAGGTCGAGCTCGTGGCAGATCTTCGCCTTGTCCTCCTGAAGTTGCAGGATTTCGTCCATCGCCTTCTTATCCAACGTAATGCTCTTCTTCAGCAGCATCACCAAGCCAGCGGTCAACTCCCCCTGCTCATTGAGCTTAGCGGGCAGGCCATCGAGGCTCTCCTTCAGCAACTCCACCAAGCCGTCGATGAACTCCTCCTGCATATTGAGCTGATCGGGCATGTTGTCGAAGGATAACGACTCCAGCGCCGCCAGCACGGCATGTTTGCCTCCGTGGCTATGGCACTCCTGGGAGCCCTCGCCTCTGCAGCTAGGGCGCTCCTGGGAGCCCCCGCCTGTCTCTGCCAGGCGGTGAGCCCTCTCTTTTTTTTCTGCGACCTTGGTTGCCGCTCCCTTGTTACGAGTAGTTCTCGACCTAGAGCTCTGCACAACGGCCATGGCAAGAACAGACGAACAAGGAAGACTTATGAGGAGGAAGAGGTAGAGTGATTTTCGTCTAGGTACTAGTTCCCCTTTTTATAACCTAGTACTAGCAATAGTACTAAAACCTGCATAGCGGGAACACGTTCAGGTTTGATACGTACTACTAGGTGTGAGCAGGTTTGCACTTATAATTATACTATACACATTGGAATGTGATGGGAACAAGCTAAAGATTAATTGATGATTTTGGTTTCGAGGCCCGAAATGGCTCCCGATGAGTCTCCTGGAACACAAATTTCAAGTACTACTGCTCAAATATGGTCGCACAAGTCAGTGATGTAACTGGTCGTACATGTCAGACCAAGCCGATGCATGTCACGGGTCCGACCGACCGTCTATTGGTGCGACGACCGTAAGTATTACGCGATGGAGTCTTCTGGTTGTGGCTTCGGGTGATTGTCACGACCAAGCATTCAAAAACTAGTGATAAATCAATTACCATATTTTTCCAAACGACCAAGTATTTTCACAGGAATACAATACACATAGATGGAGGGATTGTCACGGTTGCAAACCGCCGTGGCGCCACAAGTTCACTACAGCAGCAATCGAGTAGGTCACTGCATTGCCGACGGGGAAGGAGGGCATCTCACCTCGCCTATGATGCATGCCTAGCAGCGGCACCGCAGCTGGTCCCGCCATTTGGCTTCTCCTACCGCCCATTTGAATAGTTGCATCGGCTGCTCATGCCATTCCGCAGGCATGCGCGTTCTTTCCTCCACAGTTGACTCCGTGAATATGATCTCTGCCATTAGCCCTAGCTTGAAATCAACGCGACGCTGCCAGATGCTGACATCCCTCAGCATCTCTCCCCCGAGATCAACTTGCGCCTCCGCCTTGTGCTGCGCCAGGCGCACCTCCTTCGAACTTCTCTCCAATCAATGCGACGCTTCCTCGATCCGATTTGCCCTTGCTGCCCACCACCTGAAATGCAGCACTGGCATGTCCTCCGGTGCCACTGATCTATGATTGCAGAGCAATGGATCCCCTCTAAAATACATGTGGGTTTTGCTCAAAGGCGGTAGTGTTGCGAGCCGCAGTGAGAGGGCAGCCTGAGGGATCCTGGGATCTAAGGGATTATCCATGGCGGGATCCGGTGGGCGAGGTGGGGGGGCGAGCCTGGGCGCTGGGAGAGCCCTACGAGGCTAAGATAAAGATAGTACCACTCCACTCCGTCCATATTTAAATACAAAGGCCACCAACAGTAGCCTTGGCAAAAATTGATCATGTTTCCTGCGTCCTGGTTTATTGGCCCCCTTTTTTGTGCCACTTTTTATGACATAAATAAATATTATGTTACTCCTACTTAAAAATATGGTCAAAATTGGCACAAAATACTAAGGAGACCAATGGAAGTAGCAACCCATGATTTAACTACTCGCATGCACGCAGTGGAGTAGTAATGTCTTTCTCAACTACTTCCTCCCTCACGTCCACTCAATTTGCATGCGCTGTATTAATTGACCATCAATGAAGTGAAGGACTTTACACGTGTCAAATTATCACATGGGGTGGATCTTCGTACAAAAATGTGTCCCACTGTGTACCCACGTGTGTGTGTGTGTGCGTGCACATATTCGCTTTGTGCATGTACTGCTAGTGTGCCTGAGAGAGGACGAGTACATTCTTCTGGAACCAGGAGCACGCCACTGTGATCAATCCACACAAGGAGGTCGCGACAACGCCTCCACATGTGCCACGTGGCTTCATGAACTGAAAGAGAGACACTATGTAACGTGCCATTGGAATTCTAATTTACGTGTTTTGCACATACTGGAAGTACTAGTAAGGTACACGTGCATTGCACGCATCAGATTTGGAAACCAAATTATGAATAAATACCACACGATAGCATGTAAGATTTGAGTCATATATGCATGATGTAGATGTTCATTTAATTCTTATAGTTCATCTCATTCAAAATCAATTAGTTTTTATAAAAAAGTTAGGGCCTCTTTGATTCGTAGGATTTCCAATTCGCAGAAATAGGAAAAACATGGGATTAGAGTGGAATGTCGTCTTGAATCCTAAGGATGGTACGAGTGTTTGATTGTGCATAGAAAAAAACGTAGGATTCTTTCAAAGAGGTTTGAGTGGATGGAAAGTTTCCTATGAAATCTAGTGCAAATGAATCCTATGGAAAAATTCCTATGGTTTACAATCCTACGAATCAAACAACCAAGATAGGAAAAATTCCTAAGGATTAGAATCCTCCAAAATTCCTTTGAGAATACTTTGAATCAAAGAAGCCCTTAATCTATTTTATGATTCATGGAATTGTGCGTTGTAAAGCATAAAGTAAAAACAAATAATGGCAATTCAACTAGAAAAAATTTGGGCAGTTATGATACGGAAGATTCTAGAACAAAGGAGAAGCACTCGTGTTTTGAGGTTTGTGCATTATGCTTAAGTTCAACCATGGAGTCTGCTAGATTGTACATGTGGCAAAATCCGGTGGGGGGCTAGAAGATGGTGCGAGGGGCCAAGTGGAGGGAGACTACGAAGGAGTGCACAAGTGTGAGATTGATATTTAAAGAGAGGGGGCGAGAACGTGCGATGTTGCGCGCAGTGGCGGAGCCATGAAAATAAATGAGCTAGGGGGCCAAGCATTGCTAATCCTTTACGAGGAGGGCCAATTCATCAACTTAAACCATTTTACCAGCGATTGATCTACTGATCACATTCATATTAGCATCAATATATAGTGATGTTAGGGGGGCAGGGCCCTTGCTGCCCCCTATCTTCGCCATTGTGCGCGCGTCTGAGAGATGAAGTGGAAGGCATGGATGATGAGAGGGGGACGTTGGATATATAATTAATGTGGGTGTATTAGCTATGTAATCCTATATAGAGGTATAGACTGATCGATGTGTACGTGGGAAAGAGGGTGAGACCTCACTAGATATATAGATTGATCGGTTTGTGTGGAAAACTGGGAAAGACCTAGCTATATATACACACACATAGAGGAACATCGATCGTTGTGCATGCACGTGAGAGATAAAGAATGCCCGATATGATGAAGAGGGGGAGGTGTGTGTGTGTGTGTGTGTGTGCGTGTGTGCATGCATGGGAGACCGAGCTGAAGAAAAAGATTGCATGTGTGCGATGGATAATGCCGAGTGGAAGTGTGTGTGCATGCATTCACGAGAGAAAGTTAGTGGTACAATTATAAAGAGAAGACAATTGTGCGGGTGTAAAAGACTAGGTGAGATCATAATCAATGTAAAGTTGAATTCAAATACTTGAATAAGAGATCATGATGTTTGAAACCCATGCATGCATGAATATAACTGAGATATGCACGGTGTGGTTGGGAAACGAGCATGATATACTGTATATACATTGAACAAGGTCAGACTGATTTGAATTTGAGATACCAATGGTAGACATCGTTTGGCCACATTGCATTCGTGCATGGACACACTATTCTAATTGGAGATAATGGGTGGCTTTCACATCACATATCTATACCTATACCCCTATATATTATATTTTATATTTTTATATAGTGTGCGAATAACTTTAACTTTGAAAGATGGTCGTTGGATGAAGCCAACCCGATGGTGCAGAGATGGCAAACTCGAGCACTACTCGTCGTTGGATATTCTACATTCCACCAGATTTTGCCACATGTACAATCTAGAAGACTCCATGGTTGAACTTAAGAATAATGCACAAAACTCAAAATACAAGCACTTCTTCTTTGTTATAGAATCTTCCGTATCATAATTGCCCAAATGTCTTTCTACATGATTTGCAATTATTTGTTTTTACTTTATGCTTTACAATGCACAATTCCATGAATCTTAAAATAGATTAGCTTTCTTATAAAAACTAGATAATTTTGAATGAGATGAACTATAAGAATTAAACGAACATCTACATCATGCATATATGATTCAAAGCTTACATGCTATAATGTGGTATTTATTCATAATTTGGTTGCAAAATCTCATGCATGCAATGCACATGTACCTTACTAGTCTAAATGGTGTTTGTGTGTGTGTTGTGTGTGTTAAACACATTGTACATAGTATTATACATGGTTTAGATTCCGAACATCTAGCTAGAGTACATGTACTATGATTTGAATTCAACATAAAATGGATACCTATATTTGAATTTGAGATCGTATGTACATGTAGTTCGTATTTATATAGGAATTTACTACTCCTATATTCATGTCAGGTGTTGTGAAGATAATATTTAGATGGTTGTATAACTAACCCGAGTACAATCCATTCAAACAGGGAAAATGTACTCAAATTTAGTCCATATGCTAGACAACACAAATTGTTTTTTTATTGTTGAGGGAAGTGCAAATTGATTTGGTACTGTACACGTTATGTTCATTGTCCCAAATTTTTTTTGTTGTATTTGAATGCATTTCTAGTAACATAGTAAAACGGGACATGGCTCTCTCTAGTGATGAGGTGCAAATTGTCTTTTTTTGTTGTACACATTAAGCTTGTTCTCCCAAAATTTCAAGTCGCGCCTTGTTATGCCAAAATTTCAAGCTAGCATCTCTCTCTATCGTGCTGCGAAACTCCTGCCTCCTCAACCCGCGCCTTGTCACCCCGAAATATTTAAGATATATCTTTGTCTCGCTATGCTCCGAAAACTCCCTCCATCTCAACCCGCGCCTTGCTATCCCAAAATTACAACACGCCCGAAAACTCCCACCTCCTGCGAAATCCCGACACGTGAAATGCCCGAGATACCCCTGAACCGAAAGAATCGCCTAGCTCAAATTAGTAGGGGTACTTTCATAATTTACCCCACATTTTGGACAAGCTTGTCCCTAAGCCATGGTTCCCCCTCCCATCCCATCCACCCACCCATTCGTACACCGAGGCCGTGAAAACCCCCGAAGCCCCACACCATCCTCCATCCGCCACCCAGCCGAAGCCTCTTCCCCGACGACATCGTCCACAACAACACCTTGATGTCCCTCATCCACCGCACTAGATGAGGATTCTTCGTCGATCCCGACGTCCCACCGGTTCAGCCACCCCATCCTCCACCTCCAAGGAGCTGCCCGACGTTCCCCTCGTCTTTCACGCCACCTCCATTCCCACATCGTCGTCTTCACCTGCACCATCGAAAGAGCAGCATCATCACCATTTCCTCGGATGAAGTTGAGACCTAATCGCGCCACCAAAGAGGTTCTACACTAATCGCCGTATTTTCTTCTTGATTCGATCTGATGGTGCTACTGGCGCTCGGTCCCGAGCCGACATGGCGCGACTCCATCCACGCCGGCGTCACCAGCCACTTCCTCCATGGCGTCGCTCCCTCGGCGGTGATGTCCACAACAGTAGAACCTGCTAAAGCTTTGGCTCTCGCTCGCACTGCTGCTCTGCTCTTGCTCTCGGTCCCCTACCTAGTTTTCTCTTGCTCTTGCTCGCGCTATTGCTCTCGCTCTTGCTTGTGCTTGCGCTGCTACTCTCGCTCTTGCACTTGCTTGCGTTGCTGCTCCGATTTAGCTACACTTCAGATGACTGGATCGACTTTTGGGTCAGTCAATTTTCAGGGGGTGGGGGGCTCGCTGGAGTTAAGGAAAAACTAGCCGCAACGAGAAGGGGGGCTCGCCGGACAGGTACCCCACTATCTATCTTAGGATTCAGGGTGGGGGCGGTGGTCGCCGGCGGTGTTGGGGCGGTTACGTGGGGATCGCCGGACAAAAAGCTCGGTGCGGGGGGGGGGGGGCAAGAGGGATGGCTGGGGCGGTGGCTGACCGGCGGTGGGGAGTGGTTTCGGGGTGGGCGGGGCGGCGGGGCGGCGCAGAAGCGCCGCCGGCCGCAGGCGGCGGGGGCTGGCGGTTTCGCCGGTGTTGGCTGGCAGCTCAGGAGGGTGGAGGTTGAAGATGAACTGCATGCCTTTGATTTCGTATCCAACGGCTAGAAAATCGACTGGCCAGATATGAAAAAGTCAATCGACTGACGTGTAGCCTCACCCTGTCTGCTGCTCTACTCTTGCATGCGCTACTACTGCACAAGCAGCAGATACTGCTCTCGCTCGAGCCCCTGCAGCTGCTACCTAAGATTCTGCTACACAACCAACTGCCCCGGCTCTCGCACGCGTTGCTGCTAATGCTTTTCTGCTACTAGTGCGTTCAGTTTCCACAGTAAAATTCGGTTTCAACAACAAAATTCAGTTTCGATAGTTAAGTTCAGAGATGAGCGGCTGATGTATTTTACATCTAGCACTTTGTGGTTATGTATTTTACGTCATCTATTGGAGATGCTATTAGAATTCCACTCAGGTTAACATTGTCTATCTTGTCCTGCTTCAGCCTCGCCATCGTACAACTCACCGGAGCTGCTCCAATGATGGAACCCTCCATCACAGCGGAGCAGTACCCCAGGTTCCATCTCTAGGCGCCTAAGATCTTCTTCCCCTCCTCCGATAGCCAAATCAGCCGGAGCATCCTCACCGACCAACCCAATCACGCTGAGATCGACATGGCTTCGCCAAAGAGGTTGTACACTTGTTGCATCTCTTTTTAACTCTACATGTTATATATCCACTGAGCACACGTACTAACATGAAATATGATTAGTTTCTCCTACTATATGACAAGCAGTGAGGTACAAGGCAACTTAGCTATCTGTGGTGGACTCTCTTCAATGCCATCATTATTTATCTCTGCGCGTTTGAGTTGTGCATTTGTAGATGGACATGGGAGTTGAGCTAGTAGGGCAGTGTTCTGGGTCCAAAGTAGTAGAAGTAGCACAAATACATTTTTTGAGTGTAGGCTTTTCCTTGCTCAAACCGGCCTACTAGAATCGCCAGCGCTTGAAAGGAAAAGTGAAGGAATAACATAGGAATTGGAAAGTTTCCTATGGTATTACTATTCATGCATTTGGTTCAAAGGAATGGAGCAAAGGAAAAATGTAGGATTTGTTGCTTTAGTGTCTCCTTGAAAGAAAAACCGTAGGAATTTTAATATCCACCTGTCCTCCTTTTCAAATTCCTATTCACGAAGCACAAGACTAAGAGATAGTAGCATAAGAGCATTACAGCCGTACATTTTCTTGTGGTTTGACTTATTCTCACCATGCTTCTTCGCATCCTGTGATCTTCCAATTCTTGTGAACCAAACACCCAGATTGGCAGAAATCCTGTGTTTTTAAATTCTTTGTTTTGCACGTGCATTCCTATCCTATTCATGTGTATTTCCTATCCCTGCATTGTTTGAATCATCAAATTCAAACAAGCCCTTACACAATTACTTCTGTTATAGATATGTGTCAAAGAAAACCTTGTGTGGTTTGTTCCGCTCCTGTTGTGTTGTGTTCCACCCCAGCTCAGCTTCTCCAATGACAGAAGGGTTCACCATAGCAGGGATTTGCTCTCCAGACTGTCTTTCACCGCCTCAAATCTTCTTCCCCGCCGCTGGTAGCCACGACAACTGCATTACCATCATCAACTAAGCAGATGACCTTGAGGACTACATGGGTCCACAAGAGAGGTCGCACTCTTGTGTGTCTGCTTACGTTATGCATCGCTTAATTTGATGGCATGCTACTTTATCGTCCTGTTCACCTATTAGACTCCGAGTCAGGTCCAAACTGATGCTGAAACTTGAGTTTTTAAATGGTTGTGGGGTACATATTGGGGCAGCAATCAATACTATATGTCTACTATATGGTTAATATCGGGTGTCTACTATGAGTTTCATCTTGGGTGCAAACAAACATTAAAGGAGCCATTATCTGTATTTTTTAACTAAAGCTATTATCTGCCTACTATCATTGGTTTTTGGTCTATCCACAGTTTGCTACCATCACTTTGGATTTGTGCATGCGCTCCTTACATAATCTTACTATGTTTTATTCCTATGCATGTCAGTTATTGTACACAGTGGAACTGAACATGTAGAGCAAAAGAGATGAGCCTTGCATGGCAATAAAATTGCATGCAGACGTCGCTCCATGGTGGGCGCAAAGACAGCCCCCCCCCCTCCACCCATTTAGGATTGTAATCAAGAGGAAGATAACTGTTCTGAGGGGGATTCGGAAGGAGAAGACCATTCCTATTTACCCCCTGAGGTCTTCGCTCTAACTTGGCATGCTGATGTTGGTAATATCATGCATATGGTGCCTTACATTGCTTACTTTATACATCAAATATGTCATCTGCTTAGTTTATACATGCTTTGTGTGAATGCCATATGTTTAGTTTCTTTATCGTATTTGTGAATCATGCAATGCCATCTTGTTTAGTCAGGCATCATATGTGTGAATTTTGCAATGCCACCCTGGTTAGCCAGTCATCTTATATGTGAATTATATCATGCCATCATTTTTTATTACGTATTAAATTTGACAACAATTTTAGTACATTCAATTACTCTTCCTGTGCAACAGCCATTCGACACGGTCATGGATAAATCTGGAGTGGAAACAAGGTCTTCAGAGCAGACAATGCTATCTAACAAAGCGCATGTCTTGCTGGTTACGGATAGCTCCTCAGAGGAGGATTCAGAGACAGATGACCAGTCCTATTCCCCCTCCCCCCCCCCCCCTCGAGGTGCATCCTCTAACTTGGCAGGGTTATGTTCCTCATATCGTGCGTATGGTGTCTTGCATTGCTATGTCATTTGCTTAGTTTAGACGTACTTTGTGTGAATGCCACATGTTTAGTGTCTAATTACCATATATGTGAATTATGCAATGTCATCTTGTCGCAAGGCATTATATATGTGAATTATGCAATGCCATGTTGTTTAGCCAAGCGTCATATATGTGAATTATATCATGCCATCCTTTTTCTGTATTTCTCATTGCATTTGTCGACAATGTTTGTATATTCAACTGCTCTTCCTGTGCATCAGCCATTTGAATTGGTGATGGAGAAATCTGGAGTGAAAACAAGGTCTTCAGAGCAGACAATGCTACATGCTGAAGCAGATATCTTGCTGGTTACAGATAGCTCCTCAGAGGAGGATTCAGAGGCAGATGACCTGTCCTATTATCCCCATGAGGTGTATGGTCAAGCTGCAGGGTTATATTACTCATATCATGCATATGTTGTATTGCAATGCTTAGTTTTTACATCATATACACAATATTGAATACCATCCCCTTAGTTGACACATCATATATGTGATTTCCCTCTGCTCACTTGCTTAGTACATAAATCATATATTTGAATTATATCATGCCATGATGTTTACATAGACAGCATGTATCTTAATTATAGCATGCCAACACATTTTCTAAAGACATAATATAGTTATATCATCTCATCCTATTTACATAATAATCATATTTTGAATTATGTCATTCTATCCGTGAATTATATCATGCCATCATGTTTCCATCAACAGCATGTTTGTGAATTATGGCATGCCAACCACTTTAATAGACACATCGTATAGTTATATCATGTCATCCTGTTTACATAGTCATCATATTTTGAAGTATGTCATTCTATCATGTTTAGTTAGCCATCATACATGTGAAATTGTGTCATGCTATCATGTTTAATTAGCCATCATATATGTGAAATTATGTCATGCTATTCTGTTTGGTTAGACAACATAAATGTGAATTATTTCATGCCCTGTCTTCTTCCCTACTATCCGTTGCACCTGTCTATCTTACAATATATGTACAATCAATTACTTTTCTTGTTTATCAGCCATTTGAATTGGAGGGGGTGATGGCAGTATCTGTGGGAGTAAAAACACGGTCTTCAGAAAAGATCGTGCTACCGGTCGATAGAACCACGATTGTACTTGCCCAAGAACCAACCCCACCACACATAACACAGACTCACGCAGATTGTACCCATACCTAGTTGGACAGAGAACCAGCTACACCCCTTCTAACCCCAACCCCAGCAGATAGTAACCCAGTTCCAGTTGACACAGCACCGTCTCCATCACAGAGCACCCAAACATGAGCAGTTAGTAAGGCAACTGCAGTGCCCAAAGCACGAGGACCACCACTTCGAACCCCAATTCAATGCTTAAAGCAGAAGAAGAATTGTTCTCAGGTCAGGTTCCGTAGCTATGGTTCATACTCCTTTGCTCTTGCATCACTGTATTTACTCATACCAACTAATTTCAAATTTGAAGGATGCAACTGAAACTCCAATGGAGCAACAGGTATATTTTAAACCTGTTTCTTTAACGTGTTTGCTGTTGTAACTTGCTCTATGTTGATTTTAGTTTCAATTGAATAAACAGTTATGTTCTCATGCCATGCACATTACAAGTGTTGTTATTGTTGTGTAGTTTCCCACACTTATATTATGTCTATGCTGCTTTGTCTTAAATAGATATGATCTGAACTGTCTCTATCTTGATTTGGCAACATAAACTAAACTGATATAGACCATACAGTGACCATACTACATAGATATATATTTGTTTCATGTTGTTATCCTATCCACCTTACTACTGAACTGGTTTACCAAAATGAGTTTTATATACAACATGGTAAACCTGTGATGTGTCTATTTGTTTCTTTTTTAGAATGTGGATAAAATATTGGAGAAGAGTACCCCGTTATGCAATGGTAAAGGAAGTAATGCAGATAAGGTTCAAGATAGTGAGACATCCCGGCTGGTCTCCAAGAAAGCTGATAAAAACTATATTGAAGACACTGAGACAACCCCAAAGTCCTGTCTTGATGTAGTGTTCGAGTTACTGGCTACTACTGCTGGCACTAGCTCTTCAAACTCACTGCCTGAATCAGTTCGGCTTCTTGAGTCTCAACTTCAAGTTGAAAGACATCGATCAGATGTTACGCGACAGGAAGCCAAATGACTGAGGAAGTCCCAATAGAATTCAGATGCATACTTTCTCATGCAACATCAAGTGCTGGAGGGTTTAAGCGCCAAACAAGAGAAAGTTATTAAGCTTGCTAAGCATCTTACCAGCATTATGGGTACCCAGGATATTGTTTCTTGAGCTCTTCTGAAGTGGTTTCAGTTCTGGACTTGTTTTGCTGCGGCGTTTATTTGCACTGGTCGCCAACTTTGACAACCAGTGTATGTGATATGTTGCTTTGTTCCCTATATTTGCACTGTGGCGAACTTTGATGCCCAGTGGATGTAATATGTGTAATAGTCATGATAGCGTAGCGTAAGTTTCTTGCTTATTTATTTCCTTGTTGCCTTGTTTATTTCTTTGCTTGTAGTCAGTGCAGTTCTTTTTCCACGGTTTGCTAGTGGCCGCAATAGCCTATTTTAAAAAACTACGCCACAATAACCATGGGCTATATATTTACTGTAGTGACCCTGGGCCTCCTACGGGCCGTAGAAACAATGAGCCTTCTACGGGCCATATTAACAATGGGCCTTCTACGGGCCGTAGAAACAATGGGCCTTCTACGGGCCGTATCATCAATGGGCTTTCTACGGATCATATGATCGATTGGCCAAACATGGGCCAATAACAGACCGCATTATGGGTCGTAAACGGGCTAGAGTTGGAATTGTCTGTTCATGGGCCAACCATAACGGGCTGTCATTAATTAGCCGTATTTGATGACTCTATGAAAACGTCCCAATGGATTAACGGGCCGACTGTAACCACGGGCTAAATTTGGCCCACAAGCGGAAAGGAACGGTAACGGGTCATAAGTAACTGAATGTTGGAAATGAGCCCAAGAATAAATGGGCCCTCACAAGGCTGAAAGATAACATGGGCTGGAAACGGCCCAATAAAATAATGGGCCGCTAATGGGTATAAAGTGATACACTGTTCATTATGGGTCAGTTTCATCACGGGCCGTTAATGGGCCAAGAGTTACAAAGGGCCTCATATGGGCTGAAAGACGTCATGGGCCATACATGTGCCAGAAGTTAAAATGGGCTGGAATCATATTGGACGGCCCAGATGACACTACTGGGCCTAATTCGGATAGGACGTAACTGGCCCTGGGTTAGCGGGTTGTAAATGGGCTATATGCGAACATGTCGTTAACAGGCTTTCCGTGGGCCGGCCCGCTACCTTTTGACCAAGTCAAATGGGTCGGCCTTTTCACAGGCATGGGCCTCTGTTGGGCCGTGCCATGTGTCGACATATCATAGGCGCCTTCGGTCCAATGAGTGGATGACATCTGTCCCAACAGTGAGCCGACACGTGTTTCCTCCAGCCAATGATGATTTTACACGTGGAAAATCCCCATTGGTCGGGGTTGTTAACGGGTTATCAGATCCAAATCGGAACCCGATAGCTTAACGGCGACCCGTTACGGTGGATGCCACGTGTCGGTCACCCTTGACGAAAGCACTTCTATGACGCGCGATTTATCGTCATGGAAGTGGACACTTCCGTGATGATAATTTTGGTAATGTCATGGAAGACTTCTACGACAACACAGGTATGACTGTCTTGATTCTGTCATAAAATCGTCATGGATGTACACGCATGACAGAAAACGTTACCTACTGTGACAAACACGTATCAACATGAAAGTGTTTTTTTGTAGTGCTTGTTTTCCTCGTCGAGGAGGTTGATGACAGAGGCGGTGCTTTGGTGGGTTGGCATGCTTGGAAAAGGTGGATGTGCTACAGGCTGCGCTTGTTTCCTCCATGCATCGCGTGCCGCCTTGGTTTATGCGCAATATCGCTGGGTAGCGGCGGGAAAACTGTGAGGAAATGGCGGGAAACAGTGGCGTGTTAATAAAACGCTATCAGTTAATGGAAACTTAGCATAGAAGGAACATCAAGCTAGCACGACGCGTGCGGGCACATTGCTCGCCCAAGGCTATGATCCATATACTTGCGTGCCCAATAGAGCACACTATTCACAATAAAGAATACTGTTTCGTTTATCCTAGTAGAGCAGTGGAGGCAAGCGTCACAATAAGTAGATGATGATCAGATGATTGTTTATCCAAGTTAGTTATGCATGTAATAGTTTACTTTGAAATGTCATGTGTGTATTAGCCACCTATGTAATTAGATGTTTGCCGCGTATCACATACATCTTGTTTATGTGAAACGTTTATGTTCTCTTGGCTCAGCACAAACAGTTTATCGGAATGAAGTGTATGCCCTCCATTGCACACACCTTGATCTGGTTGAACCGCTTATGTTGCGTTTCCTAATCAAAAACAGTTCATCCGAGTGAATTGTATGCCGTATATCGCAGACATCTTGATCTGGCTGACCGTTTCTTTTGTGTTGCCTAATCACAAACAGTTCATCCGAGTGAACTATATGTCGTATATCGCACACACCTTCATTTGGCTGCCCGTTTCTATTGTTTCGCCTCATCACAATTAGTTCATTGAACTGAACCGTATGCCTCGCAACGCACAAGCAACTAAAATTTGAACTGTGTTTGACGTATCCGCCATCGCAAACGTTTTGCATCTTTTTTGACGTTTTTTTACATCACCGTTTGTGATAAATGCATCACACACAATTTTCTCGAAGGGGAGTAGTGTGCCATGGCACTCCATGCTCTGTGTCATAACCGTGAGACCAATATGTTTGAAAATTCCTTCCAATTTACTGTACATGGAATTAACTTGCACACAAGTACACAAATATGATTTTTCAAACCGTTATGGTTAGGTTTTGCATGTACATGTAGTTCCAATTTGAATTACGGTCATTAAATGGCTAGAAAATCACTTAAATGTTTTAAAAGGTCAAATGACCCCTGAAATTTTCCAATTTTGACACGATAGCCGTATTAGTACTACAAATTTTTTCGTACATTTAAAACACCATCCGGTGCCACTTTACTTCAAATTTGTCTTTCACATCTAATAAAATATATCAACAGCATCACACACAGTTTTATCGTAGGAACCGTTTGCGATGAAAATGCGTGGGTCTATTTAAGTCTTCCTCCTTAAGCTTCGCCGGCTTCGTCTGCTCCAGTGTCGGCAACCCCCGAATCCATGAATCCCGATCCCCATTTCCGCAACCCCTTCTTGCAAAGATGAAGCCGTGGAAACGGTTTATGAGGGCCCGTACTATGGCCGCGTCCTCCCCGAGCGCTACCGCCTGCACCGAGAGCGCAGCCGCCTACGCCGAGAGTGCCGCCGCATCCGCCGAGAGGGCATCTGCGGCAGCCGACAGAGCAGCTCCAGCAGCCGAGACGGCTGCAGCAGCTGCTCCAACGGCGGCCGCGAACGCCGAGAGCGCTCGAACTGCCGTCCGTGTCGCCGATGTCACCCTTGCCCGGGTCGAGGCCATCCACGCCAACATCGAGGACGCACACGCCAAGATATTCCAGGCCACCTCAGAAGCTAGCATGCAACCCATGTCCGAAAAGGCGGCGGTGGCCATGGAGCACCTGCTTCCTCATGAGATCGTCGAGCGGGAGCTGGAGATGCAGGAGGCGGCGGAGATCGAGGAGCGCCGGGAGGAGGAGTTGCGTGTTGCCGAGGTCAAGGTAGAGAAGAGTCTATCCGTCAAGGAATCGGTGGTGGAGTACCAACGCGGGCTCTGGCGCAGCCACTACTATGAGTACTACAACCTTGAGGGCGGCGCCAAGGACGAGGATGAGTACGGGTACGAGTACGAGGACACGGTCAACTTCGGCAGGGGGACGCGGAGTCCACCAACAGCGGCATGTCACCAGGACAAGTCATTGACGTCTCATCTCACACCGGCGTTGCATAGGCTGGCGTGACGGTGGCTTTGTTAAAATTATGCGTACTTAGGCTTTGTTTTTAATGTTGGTCTTTTGTTAGAGCAATGTTTAGGTCAACTAGCTCTGTTTAATTACTAAAATTGCTCGATTCAGTAAGTGTGGTACGTGTGTTGTACGCTCTTTTGTGTGCCCAAATTAGAAAGCGATGTTAAATTATGCAATGACGTGGATGAGGATAGTACCCAGGGAAATTTCCACCAAAATTTGAATTATCAAACTCATCCCATGCACGTAAAGCAGAAGAAACATTTGCGATGCACTCAATCGTACAAAGTGAATAGTGTCCGACGGCATCGCGCGAAAGTTTCCCTCCACATTTCGAAATTTTTGGCCTACCGCCGAAATATCTACCCCCTCCCCTTACCCACCCCCCTTTCTCCCCGACCATAGATCACATTTCCCCTGTTTTCTCCTTCCTTCCTTTCGAAGCTATAGCCGCTTCCTCGCTTGCTTCCTCGCTCTCGCTGTCTCACATCCTACCGTCGGGGTCGCTATTGTCTTCTTTAATGACCTCTCCAGCAGTTCCTCCTACGACGACGAATTTTTCACCACCCAGGTATGCCTCTCTTCTCTCTCTCGGGTTATGACTTGGAATGAAGGATTTTAACCCGGCAGTCAATTTGAGTCATTTCTTCCTCTTGTAGGTCCCTAGGACCATCAGTTGCAACGAATGGAGCGGGGGGCTGAAGATATGCATGCTCGTTGTCACCATCAATCTCCATTAGTGAAGTTAGTTGCGTTTCAATCTGTGGACAGTGGGAGGAAGTTTCTGGCATGTGCAGAGAAGGTTAGCCCCACTTTCGTCATTACAAATCATTTGTTAGATGTGATTCAGACACTGTAACTGTGCTATGTTATTATGGATGTTAAGACAGTGTCATAGTTTGTACCTAGTATCTAAAAATGTGCCATCTCATCAGCGATGTCGTTAGAAAATTATTTGGCACCGCTTCAGTAGTTTGTGCAGCCAACTTTGGTCCACACATCCGAATAGCCAAGCAGTAAAATACTAAATCTTTATGGCATGAAGGAATTGGGCATCGGAGAACCTAGGTGCCCCAGAGTCCGGTTCCTTGATTTTTTCCACTGCATCGGCTCGCCAGTGCAGGGCACCAGTGCCAAATGTAGCAGCAGTTGTCTTGACACCGGTTTTGGCATCATAGTGGACGTCCTTAGTGCTATTAGTTCTATGTTACTAAATTTATGCATGTACACACCTATTAGTATCAATTTTATGTCATCCAAACACTGTCGCTATGGTGTTGCAATTATATTAGCTTCCTCATAAAATGTTCAATTTGTTATTTATAGTACATGACCAAGAACTTGTAGTGTTGTTGTAGTTAATTATAGCTTCTGATGTTTCAGAATTTGGTTGTTGTCTCGGTAGCAATTAATTCATTTGCACATTGATTTTTTTAGAAGATATGTCATAATTAAACTGTTTCTTCAGTTTTTCAAAATATGTATTTGGTGATTTTCTATGTTGCTAGAAACCCATTTCCTCTACAATTATTAATGATCTTGTTTTAAATATTATAGGATGAACGGAAGTGTTCTTACCTGGAATGGGTTGATCAAGAGTGGCCACAATCTTTGAAGATGTGCCTAGCAAAGCTCTAGAGCATGTATGAGAAAGAGAACAGAGGTAGGCTTAGAGAAAGTGTTCTCAACGCTGAAGAAATATTTCAAGATGCGGGAAAAAAGGAAGATGGAAAATGAGCTCAGATTTTTTAAATTAGACTTTGCTAAGATGGTGTTGGCGAAGGAGGAGGCACTTTTCTAGTTGGTCGGTGCAAAACAGGTTCTTACTGAACAGAAAGCAGAGGTGGATAAGACGAGCCTGGGTGATCTCGATTAGGGAAATGGATATATTGTTCTAATATTGTTCTTATGAAGGTGAACTAGCTATATGTTGTATTGTGTTGTTTTCAGGTAGCTATCGTATTGTGATGTTAAAATATATTTATGTGCCTGATATGAAATTGCCAAACAGTTGTTCGATATGAAATGTGAATTTGCGTAATACTGGAATTATTAATTGTAAACTAATAAACCTATTAAATGGCTCATTGAACTTTGCAAACGGTTATAGCAGTAAAAGCGGTTGTGATCGATAGCCCAATGCCATACAATTTTCTTCATCAAATCATGTGTGATGTAGTTGAATAAAAGTAGACGATTAACTGAGGCAGAGCATGTGGATAGTTACACCTATCACGCACAAGGCTATACATAAAACTGTGTGGGATGTATATACGAACGGAAACGTTTTCCCTGGATTGACTCTGTGGGATGTACATACGAACGGAAACGTACTTCTTGGATTGACTGTCTGGGATGTACATAAGAACGGAAATGTATTCCTTGGATTGACTATGTGGAATGTACATAACAAACCAAAACGTTTGTCTGGGACTGACTGTGTGGGATGGACTTACGACCGGAACCGATTGGGCCTATATAACCGTATTTGATCGCTCGCCCATTGCACACGATCTCATTTTACCCAGTGTGTGTGACCGGAGGGCCTATCCCCGACGGTTTCTTGGTCGTGCGGGAAGGACCTCCCTATCACAGTCACACACTTGGCGACGGTTCAAAATGTCGTCGCGGAAAGGGGTTAAAAACCGTTTGTATAGCACCTCGTTGTACCAATTTGTATAGCACCTCGCTGTACCAGTGCTAGCAAACCAGAACTAAACATATTCCTCTGTAAGGGGTGAAGGAATAGCAAGTGATGCTCGATGGCGACAAAGAATTTGGTAGACCAGTTCACCTTCTGCACAAGGACTACATCTGGTTGGAGGGGTTGTGATTTAACATAGAAGATACTTGAGGTGATCTCCGAAGCTTTACACACTTCTTCAAGTACCACAATCACTCTTGGTCTCTGAAGAAATTAACACCTAACCGTCTAGGGAGTTTGCAGCTCTCAAGACTAATAGGCGGAGCGTACTAAACTTAGATTCGGATTATGCTAAACCACTATCTAAGTTCTCGGCTCCAAGGTTTTTCTCTTAGTGGATTTTAAACTCAAATCACTTTGGAGAGGGGTTCCTCAACAATCTTCTCGGAATTAAACAGAGCAACCAGCGGATAAAGCAGGTGCGGGATGGCTATTTATAGCCCCAGCCTTCCCTGATGGGAAATGACCATTTTGGACACATGGTCCAGCCAATGGCCAACGGATACGTTCACAACGGTCAGATTTGAAAGCAATGGTAACATTACTTGAGGAAAAAGTAATGCTAACTCTTTGGTCGGAGTCAAATCTTTCGCAAAGAAGAAGATCACAGTCTCTTGCTAGCAAGTATTTGCTCGGAACACTAAGAGATTTCTGTCACAACTTTCATAGGATTGAGTTTAGCAGCAGAGAATCAAAGCTTCGAACACTACACCCCTCTTTATAGTATGATGGTCCTATGACTCAATGAAGAACAACGAAAGGAATACTACGTCTTCACTTCGTCTTTGACTTCTTTCGGCTACAGTCACTTTCTTCGCAAGCCACGGAACCAATTGCTTTATTTCCAAAGAAATAGGGGCACTCTCGACAGTATAACCTTCGTGGATAATACTCGCTGCCACGCAGGGTATTACCTTCAGAGTTTATATCAAACTCCTCATGACATCAGGGACCTGTTACTCTATGTACACTAGCAAACACATCAGTCCCTTACTGTTTATGTCAACAATCTTCAAAACATAAGGAGGCAAATCATTGCACCAACAACGCTATAACTACTATTATCCTGGAATATGTGATTCAGTGGAAAACTCATATGCAAGTGTGGAACGATAAATGGTAAAGTATAGGTTCCCAGTCTTGCCTCTAAGACTGGCTCAAGTGTTGTTGGTGATCATGTTTTCCGGATCTTAGGATATCGTTAAGTGTAATGATAGTGCTAAAACAACATTGAGAGTATGACGTTAGAAGAACGATCATATTGAATCGACCCAAACTTGTTTGGTATACTTTGAGATAATATCCTAAAATCAATTGTGATAACACAGATTATTAGCAGGTGTTTTTAGTTCCTCCAACCATGAGAGTATCGTAGTCACTTCCTACCATATGGTGAAGTTTGTAACACGGTGATCATAACGACAACCTATAGGTTCATTGGAAAGTTTGAGAAGGGACTAGATAGCTCGAGAGTGGGATTTGCTCCTCCGATGATGAAGGGATATTCTTAGGGCCCACTCGGTGTGACGACATGAATCATCGTCTGGCCAAACACAAGTGACTACGTCACGGGGATGCCGGAACACTTCAACAAGAAAGAAGAACAAAACCGATAACGAGAAGAACGATATAGTTAGCATGTGCATGACTCAGGAGGATACCGGCATGCCTCGGGTTTGTAAAGTATCCTGAAGCAAAGAGAACATCACATGACAATCAAATGTTCACTCGATGTCATTTGTGTAATCGTAGGGATCGATATGGACGTCCACGATTCCGCTATCGGTCATTGAATGAAGGAGATTCGTTCATTTCTGTGATTTACCGAAACTACAGGGTCAAAAGCTTAAGGTAATCACGATCTACTTTGTGTTTGTAGGACAAGATTATCGAGGATTTATTTGTGGAATTGTTTCACTAATATTCGAAATAGTTTCGAGAGGAACCGAAAGTGCTTCGGGGTCACCAGAAGGGTTTCGGAGTTTACCGGGCAATAGCGGGTATTATCAATAAATAATATATAGGTGAAAAATGTTTATGGTGATGCTAAATTAATAATAAAAGGCTATAGTATTTGTAAGAAGGATTTTATAATTAATAGAATATCAATGGGCCTTAAAAGGCCTAGAGGTGGAAGGCAACTTGGGCCATAAAGGCCCAAGTGGGGAGGCACCCCCCCCCCCTTTCCCTCTAGGGGAGGTTGAATCGGGGAAGCGGAAGGTCCTCCTTCCCCCCTTGGCCGGCGCAAGGGGGAGGGGAGTCCTTCCCCTCCTCTTGTGAAAGCACAAGTGCTCCCTGGGTGATTTTGGTAATTAATGTCAACATATCTCTTATTGGACTAATATTTTTATCTAGTATATTTTCAGATAAGTCCAACAATGGAGTGGCATGGACAAGAGGATGAGGAACCCCTTCAAGATGCTCAGGACAAAGGATTGGCTCAAGCTCAAAGTTCAGGACTCTACATTTTCTATTTCAGTGATCCAAGATCACATTGAGTCCATAGGAAAGACAATACTATTAAAAAGGGAATGAGGTGTTGCTTAATGGCTTGCTTGCTCAAAGTGCTTAGTGATATGCTCCAAAGCCCTCAACCACTTTCTCATATCCACATATGTCCCAAACCAAAAGTTAAACTCGGCCCCACCGATTTGATCTATCCGGCGCCACCAAGTTCATTTGACATAGCCACTACCAGAAACCCTAATCACTTCGGTCTCACCGATGGGATCTCGGTCTCACCGAGATGGGCTTGCAAACTCTCTGTTGCCTATTGCAATAATTTCGGTCTCACCGGGAATATGCAGTCGGTCCCACCGAGTTTGCCTGACCAACTCTCTTTTCACTTATTACCAAAATCGGTCCCATCGAGTTTGTGTAATTGGTCAAACCGAGATGAGGTTTACCCTAACCCTTGCACATCAGTCCCACCGAGTTGATCATATCGGTCCCACCGAAATGCCTAACGGTCACATTATGAACTAAATCGGTCCGACCGAGTTTTCTGATTCGGTCCCACCGAGTTTGGTAAATTGTGTGTAACGGTTAGATTTTGTGTGAAGGCTATATATACCCCTCCACCCTCTCCTCATTCGCGAGGAAAGCCATCAGAACATGCATACACTTCCAGCATTCATTTTCTGAGAGAGAACCACCTACTCATGTGTTGAGGCAAGATATTCCAATCCTACCATATGAATCTTGATCTCTAGCCTTCCCCAAGTTGCTTTCCACTCAAATCATCTTTCCACCAAATCCAGTCCTATGAGAGAGAGTTGAATGTTGGGGAGACTATCATTTGAAGCACAAGAGCAAGGAGTTCATCAACAACATTCCATCTATTACCTTTTGGAGAGTGGTGTCTCCTAGATTGGTTAGGTGTCACTTGGGAGCCTCTGTCAAGATTGTGGAGTTGAACTAAGGAGTTTGTAAGGGCAAGGCGATCGCCTACTTCGTGAAGATCTATCCTAGTGAGGCAAGTCCTTCATAGGCGATGGCCATGATGGGATAGACAAGGTTGCTTCTTCGTGGACCCTTCGTGGGTGGAGCATTCTGTGGACTCGCGCAACCGTTACCCTTCGTGGGTTGAAGTCTCCATCAACGTGGATGTACGATAGCACCACCTATCGGAACCACGCCAATAAAATTCGTGTCTCCAATTGCGCTTGCACACTCCAATCCCATCCCTTTACTTTCTTGTAAGTTGCATGCTTTACTTTCCGCTGTTCATATACTCTTTGCATGCTTGCTTGAATTGTATTGTGTATGCTTGAAATTGTGTTAATCTACCACCTCAACTTGAAAAACTTAAAAACTGCCTGTGTGTTGAGGGTCTATTCACCCCCTCTAGACACCACTTCTCCATCCTTTCATCTTGGCAGCCCCTCCTCCCCTCTAACCTATATATACTTGAGGTATTCGCCCTTTTGTGTACACAAGTTTTGGAGCCTCCTCTAGTTCCTCTAGTTCCTCTAGTTCTAGTTGATCCAAGTTGATCAATTAGAGCTTGACCTAGTTCCTCTAATCCTCATAAATGGAAGCCTACTGTGGTTCTAATCTCCTCCCTCTAATTCTCCGGTGACAATTAGCTCTGGATAGCGAAGCGCTGCCGGATCGTGAAGAACGTACGCTTGCAACCAAGTAAAGGGTCATGCTTTCGGTCTTCCGTTTGAGGGATCATTCAACGGTGGCTCGCGGGATTGTCTCCAATGGTACGAGGGACTCCAAGTACGATCTACACTGACTCGTCTACTTTTGCTACACTCCGTCGGTAACGATCGTTGATCCAAACCTTATATGCATCTTTGTATTGTTCCCGGGTGATCTAGGGCGAAATTTTTTGTTTTCTACTACATTTCCCAACATGCCATTGTTGTTTTTGCTTGCTGCATTGGTGGGTGAGGCGGCTGCGTCCGAACGGGTCATGGCGGCGAGAGGTCAACTCGATCCGCTCCCCTATTCATCGGCCACAGGGATGGCCACAATCGAGATCGACCATGGCAGCGGTGGCGGGGATGAAAGGCGCGGGAGATGAAAGTCCCTCCCTCCCCCCCCCCCCCCCCCCCCACCATTTCTCGTTTTACAAGTCCTTACAAAAACAGCCTCCAATCCTGGATATCTACGGTACGAGGGCAATTTTTTAGGGGGTGTATAAGTTTTACGGGATGAGGATGCTTTGCGGTATCTGGTGTGGACATTTTTTTCACCTCATACTGTAATGGCGGTTATTTTTCAGTTTGGGGTCTTTTGTGGGATCTGCTAGAAATTGCTCTTAGGCATAATTTCATATATTTTTTGATGTACTCAGACCATTTGATACTTCCATTGTGATAATGAATGTTGGACCATGTGGTCTCTTCGTTTAATAAATTTGGATCGTAACACTTGTATGCCCTATTCATACTTATATATCCAGGTTACCTCTTGGGTAGTGGGATTGTCGTGATATTTGATTTGTAAAGAACGTGGCATGTGGCAGCCCGTGTATGATAATGCACCGCTAGGGTCCATATTAGGAATAGTACTGCATATGGGGCCTTACAGTATGTGCCTCGCATGCCCAACTCTATGGATATTGATCTAAGGGATGAAGACGACATTATGACACGCAAACTAGTCCGCTAAAACAAACAAATGAAGGTTCAGAGAAGGAACCTGCTGGCAGTACGGTCAAGAAGAAGTCTGACTTGTCGGCTAAGTCCTTTGAGAAGAAACCTGATGAGACACCGGACGATGCGACACCACCGCTCCCTCCATATTATGTCCCACCAAGAGAGGGGAATAAGCCAAGAAACATGGCATCACCAAAGAAGAATGTGAATAACAGTGCAATTCCATGACCGGTTGTCAATCAGGCGGAGCATCGCCAAGAGCAATGAAAACACTGTGTTGGAACTGCCGCGGGATTGGTGACCCACGACAACGCATAAACTTCGCGATCTCGTGGGGTTGTGTGTACCATCAGTTGTTGTATAGTTGAAACTCAAATGTCGAAAAACCAAGTGGACAGTCTGGGGGGTTCTACAGGGTTTGATTCAAGTTTTGGTATTGCTAGTAGCGCTCGCAGCTGTGGACGCTTTATCTTTTGGAATAAGATCTAAACCTTGAATAATTTTTTCCTAAGTATCACATTGATGCCTAGATTTCTGAGTCGAGCAAGGAGTAATCGCAGCTATCTTGTTTATGTGGAGGCGCAAACAGAAATCTCCACCACAAAACTTGGGAAGCGATGAGGTTCCCCGGAGGGGAGAGCACCCTTCTTTGGGTTTCCATGGGCGACTTTGTTAAGATTCTACACAAGGAAGAGAAGTTCAGGCGAAATGAACGAGACGATGCACAAATGGAAGCTTACAGGGAGGCGGTGGACATTTGTAAGCTTGCTGGCCTAGGGTATAAAGGTTCGGGTTGGATCTTGGATGTGGAGAAACATGTTGTGGGCGGCTTCTGGCGTGTTTGACTGGATCGTGCACTGGCACGACTTGCTAGTATTCTTTGTCCTGGTTTGCATCGCTAGAAACATATCATGCTGGGAGAGAGTGATCATTTCCCAATTATATGAATACCGAGGTGCAGGGATACGAGCAAAGCAACGATCCTTTCGATATGAGTGCATGTGGGAAAGGGAAGATAGCTTCATGGGTATTGTCGAGGAGGCATGGAAAACTGCACCTAGGGCTAGCTCAGTGTCCGAGCTGTCAGCAAAACTGAGTATTGTTGCAGGTGCAACGAGTCTGTGGGGCAGGAATGCATTTGGTTCGGTCAGGCAAGATTATGTACAATTGTAGCTTGAGCATCTTCGTGCGCACCCCTTGTGGCTAGACCGAGTGAGGAAGATAAAGTTGTGGCGTCTAGAATCGTTGGGTTGTGCTACCGTGAAGAAGTTATGTGGAGATAAAGGGCACGCATCCAATGGCTGGTGAAAGGAGATAATTCCAAATTATTCCATAGGAAAGCAACTGCCCGTAAAGCCAAGAAAATAATTGTTTCTCTTGAGAGGGTTGATGGCACGACGTATGCGACCCAATCGAGTTGGAGACTATGGCTACGAGTTTATATGAAAACCTTTATACATATGACAACACTATAAGGATGGAGGAGGTATTATCTCACATCGCGACTAAGGTGGATGGTGCCCTGAATATGAACCTTAACGCTACATATGGTGATGAGGTAAAACTAGCTTTATGTCAAATGTTTCCAACTAAGCCCTAGGGCCAGATGGATTTCCCGCTCACTTTTTTCAATGACATTGGGATCTATGTGATGATTAGGTGACTGATAGGGTGCTACGAGTGCTCAATGGAGATGACTCTCCGAAGGAGATAAACAAAACGTTTCTTGTGTTAATTATCAAGATTGCTAGTCCAAAATTTTAGGAGAGTTTCGATTAATTAGTCTTTGTAACATGATCTTTCAAGATTGCTTCAAAGGTACTCGCAAATCGGCTCAAACTCATTCTCCCTGACGTCATTTCTGAAGAGCAGTTCACATTTGTACTGAGCCTTCTTATGACAGACAATTTTATATCTCCATGCAAATGTCTTTATCACATGAAGTTGAAGAAGGTGAAGAGCAATTGTTTATTTTCTTTTTTGAACACGGTATAGACATGGACGCTCATACATGCGCATATACACCCGCTGCTATGGACACACACGCACACCCTACCACTATGAGCACCTCCAAGAGACTGAGACAGCATCATCTTGAGATTGACGAAGTCGCCATAGATGCATTTGTAGTTATCCTCCCACTAAGTGCACGTAGCCGGAAGATCTAAAATAAATCCACTAAAATGCAAGCACCGGTGTCAAGTCTAGTCGAGGACTTAAACCCTCTAGAGATAGCACTGTCCGCCTAACAATCCAACCAAATGTTGGCTCCCAAGAGTAATTGTTTTGTGCTCTTATATTGGGCATGATGAAAGCTAATGACTGCCTACAGTGCCATATTTTAATGCGGTCATGCCCCAGTGCCTAGAGTGGCCATATTTTAATGTGTTCACGGATACAGTTATGAGGTGTCTCACTTTAGTTTCTTTTGCGGTTATGTTTAATAGAGGGAGATTGGGTGATTCAGGTCATCCAAGGGGGTATTAAGGTAGCTCCAAAGGCTCCTCCAGTGAGCCATCTTACTATTGTCGATGATAGCCTCATCGTCTTTAATGCAACACCGATCATGGCTACTACAAGAGTTAGCTCCTTGTTAAGGAAATAATGTGATGCCTATGAACAACAAATTAATAATGATAAGTTATCCATGTTCTTTACTACAGGTTGTTCGGAGGCTTTCCTCCAAGAGACTAAACATGTGGTGCAGGTCCCAAATGAGAAACTTCAAGAAAAATACTTGGGGCTTCCCTCATATGTTGGGAGAACAAAGGAGGATCATTAGGATGAATTTTTTTTATGTGGCCTCTCTAAATTATTCCAAGCTCCACTAAAAAATCCAAAAGGTCTTGGCAAAGTTTGACAAGGATTTGAATTTAAAAAGAAAAAAAGGCATGGAGGTGGTTTGAACTAGGGCTATGAGATAGAAGAGCTAAAAGTATTCAAGATATTATGGTAGCTCTCTTATGAGAAAAGAACACCAAGTGAAAAAATTGGAGTGAGTTGAAAGTTAAGGCCAAAAGAGAAGGCTCGGAAGAACCTAAAATTATTATTATTATTATTATTATTATTATTATTATTATTATTATTATTATTATTATTATTATTAAGTATTATTATTATTATTATTATTATTATTATTATTATTATTATTAAAGTTTTGCAATATTAAAAGTTGTTGTGATTAAACATGTTCATGTCAAGTTAATGCAATGCAAATGATTGTGGTGATGTTACGTCGATGCTAAAATTAAAATAACATGCAAAGTTGGTTAGGGTATTACTCTGGGCTATTGCAACCCTCTTCCTTCTACCCACGGTCTTGTGTAAAAGACTACTGATTCAGAATTCTAATGACATATGAACTTCAGATATTACACATATTCCTACTCAATTAGTTTTTTCTTTTGGGAAAAGTCAACTCCATATATTGTCATGTATTACATAGTGTAGAGCCTTACAAGAAACACCCTTACAATTTTTAAAAAATACATCCTTGGGGCTTCCAAAATCTTCTTCCACATGCATCCACCAACAACAACGTGAGCAAAGATTGTTGCCGCCTCTAGGCCTCCATCTCAGCAGAGCAAACTTATCGAAACCTAGTAGCTTGTAGAAGTAGCAGTTAGGATATCGTTGATGTAGACTAGAAGAGCCAACGGCCGCAATCTCCTAGAAGGAAAACATTGAATGGATCTTGTAGAACACCCCGATATGATCATGTGGATTCGAGGAACCCAAATCTCACACGCTCCCTAATGAGATCTAAGTTGGCCAACCTTCATCGGTCAAAATTGGAACTGAAGAACCAAGACACATACCGAAGACCAAGACACACATCCACATTGTCTGCTCCATAGGACAACCCACCGACAAACCTGCAAAAGAAAAAGGCAGACCTGGAGAAATAGATCTAGAGATACTCTCATCCACAGCCTCCCGACGATAAGAAGAAGCACCACCGGAACGAGGGCAGGACAGAAAGACATTATTTCACGGCGACGGTGATGTCAGCATCTCAACGGAAGACACATCCTAAATTTATTCCTAACCCTACCACCATCAGATTAAGGCCATGCAGTCCCCGGCCCTCTTGTCGCCGGAGTGACAAAGGGAGAGGAGGCCCGCGGTCTCATCGGGGAGAAGAGTGGACGGGCCATCATCTCTGTTGCTAGGTCACTGGAGCAGGTGGTGGGAAGAAACAATTTGTCTATTTCCTCCCTTCGTTGGGCGTTGTGGAAGTGTGGATCTTGATGCGGAGCATCCTATGGACATCACCATATCAAGAGTCCATTTGACAAGTGACATGTGCCACATCTACTTCATGCATACAAAGGTGAATCATCTCCTTTACACGTGTCCACTTGTACCCTTCGAGGATGGTATACTACTTGACCCCTCTCTCGTGTGCATACTTAGGTGTGAGCGGAGCTACACATTCATCATGGAGGAGTCCAAGCACAAGAGAACAATTACACCATCCAAGACGGAAGCCTGGAAGCGGAGAAGGAAGCGCCAAGAGGAAGGCAGCAGCTCCCAGGCGACCCCGTGCGCACGGGCCCCTCCGACCCCGTGCCCACGGGCCTCCCAGGCTAGCGGTCCTGAAGACCCCGTGCGCACGGGCGTGTACCGTGCCCACGGGACCCCCGTGTCCACGGGCCTCACGGACCCCGTGCGCACGGGCCCTTGCGTCCGGTCCCTGGATACCCCGTGCGCACGGGCTCCACTTACCCCGTGCACACGGGGGGGCCTGTGTGATGTTGCGGGCTTTGCCCATGTTTTACCATTTCGCCCCCACTTATCCCTCTCTTTGCCTAGGACTATATATACTCCTTCATCTCCTCCATTTAGACTTAGCTAAGATTAGATCTAAACACTAGAGCTTAGCTCATGTACCTCCCCTTGTGGGATTCCACTCCATCGGAGTTCAAGACCTCCATTGGAGAAGATCCCTAGTGGATGAAGACCCCCTTGAGGGAAGGATCTATCTAGATCATCAAGCCCTCATCTCCTTCATAGGATTTGGGATGAACTCTACCATGTATCTTATTTCCCTTCGTTGTTCATGTACCTTGTGGATCTTATGTGTTTGATTGTCTAGTGGATGTGTGATTTGACTTGTTCTTGAGTGTTCCTCTTGTTTTCCCTCTTTTGTTCATCTTGTTCTTGGGGATTCCCCCTCCAATGCGTGAAAGATCTCTCCATAGGGTTCCACCCTGCACCATCTTGGTATCAGAGCCATGGTTTCTCATGAAATTGGAGCCCCCCTCTTAGTTTTCTAGCCTAATTTTGCTTGTTCTTGCCCAATTTCAAAAATCCCCACAAAAAGAGCCATACCAATTTTTTTGTGATTTGAAGTTTTTGTGAGTTTTTGTTGATTTTGATCCGTGGATCTGATGTATAGCAAGTAGATCTACCCCCTCTTGCGTCCCCATACCCCAATTTTTCTTTCCCCCATCAAATTTGATAAGAAATACTTGTGCATGAGGATACATGGAATAGGAAACATTCTTGTTGCATACATATAGGTTGGTGCCAAGTAGTGAATCGTGCCCAAGTGTGCAATCAAGCTAGTGCTCTCCTAGTGTTTGTGCAACACGAGCTTCGTCTTCTTTAGGCAACTTTGTATTGCTCATCCCTATAGTTGCACAAGCCCCATTATCCCATCGTGTGTGTTTCTTTATTGCCCTCCTCTATATTTGTGATCACTTGCTTTGCATTTTGAGTCCTTTGAATTTATTTCAACATTTACAATATCTTGGACTTCAATTTGCATGAAATTTGTGCCACTTGTCCTAACCAGGCCACTCGATAAGCTTTACTTTGTAGGTGTGAGTGAACAAGTCCGGTACCAATTCCACTATTCTTTCATTTCACATTCAGTGATACAAGATACATCCTCAACTTGGGGAAAAGGTAGCTTGGTATTGTTTTATCTCATTTCCTACTCACCTTTGCTCGAGTCTTGTGATGGATAGGCAAAGCACATCATCTCCAGTCTACAACAACGACGACGAGTTCGATGCTATGAAGAACTTCATCGACGCCAAGATGGACAAGCGCATGGAGGAGCTCAAGGCCCTCATCAAGAACCGCAAGTGATCTTCCTCATCTTCGAGAAGACGCTCAAGTGCAAAGACTCCCGAGCTACCATCTCCGGCAAGTACACACAAGCATCGACATCGACATGACCATGAAGAGCGAGCTTCAGGACACGTGTTGGCTGCTCTGCCAACCCCGTGCACACGGGCCCTCGACCCTCGTGCCCACGGGACCTCGTGCACACGGCCTCCTGTACCCCCGTGCACACGGGCTATACAGAGTCGCGACATCAACTACAAGGTTGCAGCTTCTTCAACACCTTTGGCATCTTCGCCAAGTGACTTCAAGGCATCTTCGCCTTCGGACGCACGACATCTTCGCCAACAAGCACCCCAAGACTACGTTCAAGAGAAGCTCCCCAAGCTCAAGTCCGTGACTTCCACGAGCTACTACGACCTCGACATTGACCATGCGATTCCTTTCTATGGGACTCAAGAACCCGAGGAGTGCCTCGAGTGGGAGCGTTTGATGGACGACTACCTCAAGCTACATCAAGTCCCTTCCGAAGATCAAGTGAAGTGCGCCACAAGAAACTTCCACGACTACGCCTCAACATGGTGGCTTCACACACCTTCAGAGTACTACGACATGAAGGCCAAGGCTTCTCCACCCCAAGCAAACTTCGCGGCGACCAAGCTCTACGACAAGCATGAGGCTAGTACCACCACGATGTCCAAGCCCGACAAGCTCCAAGACGATGCTCCCAAGTGCGACTTCACCGCCATCCCTCTTTGTGGCATTGATGATGCCGAGTCTACCTTGACTCTTTTTCAAGATGGTGCGGCGACAAGTACGACTACGGAGACCTTCAAGGACCAAGCTTTGGAGGCAAGCGACAAGGTGGCGAGCAAGGATGATGCTTCCATCTTAGGAGGCGAGAGTGATGATGTGCCATCTTAGGCCTTCATCCACGGCGACGACGACGAGATGGTTGAGCATGGGATTTTCCCTTCGACCACGACGACGTCCGATGACTTGAGTGACTTTTGCCACCATATTGAGAGTGAGAGTGACTTCACCACTAGCCCCATACATGATGAGCTGCCCCAATTCCCATGTGAGGAGAGCCACCACCACCACCACTTGAGTGATTTGAGTGACTCCACCATATGCGACATTGAGTGCACCTACCTTGAGGGAGTGAGTGAGCCAACACCACAAAGAGAGAGTGAGATAGTTGATGAGGCATATGAGGCCATTTCGGTTTCTAACAACTTAACATCTACCTCTATTGTGTCTTCTCATTTGGTGCCAGGTCCCATATATGATGACGCACCGATCCTCGACTTCGTCCTCCCTTTGGACATGACGATGGCCATGGTGGAATATGATGCACCCCCCACATGGTTCCATCAGGATGAAGATGACCTCGATTTGGTCTTTCCCACCTCACCAACACCACTTGACTGGAATGATAAAGGTAACATAGGTGAAGGTGATGCTCTTATCCCACTAGTGGACGTTCTTGACATTGATTGCTTGCATGATGTTGATCCACCTAGTACCATGCTTCATTCTAGTATGATTTCCCCATGCGATGATTTGCCCATTTATGATGAGTTTGACGATTGCCATGAGGAGTCTAGTAGTTGTGATACCATGTTACATAGGATTTCTTGTCTTAATTCTCTTGGTCACACCATGTTTGATCATCCGCTTGACTTGTCATATGCTATGCATGAGATCTCCCGTATGTCATATTTTCAATCTCATTGTAGTGACTATGCATATGCCATTAAAATAAACCCAATTTGCACATATGGCATAGATGACAAGCCCATGGTTATTGGCATTTGTTTTTCTTGTGATGATATTGATATACTCCCTTTGCATCAATTATCTAATATGACATGCCATGACCACCTAGCTTCGAACATGCATTGTTTGCCATGTTGTCCATTTTCTCCATATTATGCTTTCGATATTGCTCATGACGAGACCCCCATAGTTTCCTCATACCATTAGGAGATTTTGATCCATCCTATGATTTGCATGATTTCCATGATTGTGTGCATATGCTCCCCATGAATAAACATGCTTTTGATGTGCCATATACTTGTTTGCTCAATTTGTGTCCCCATCGTGTCATACATAACAACTATTCTTTCATGATGGATGACATGTTCATATACCATGCCTCAAATTTCTTTGAGCATTGCTTATCTTGTGCTAACTCACACGTGCACATACACATCATGATGGATGATATGTACATTTACCACACACACAATTTCTTTCGTTTGTGTCTCTTTTGTGTAGATACCCATGAATACTTGTCAACCTCGCAATCCCACGAGTTGACAAAACGAGCTCTAGAGAGCAACGATGATTTGGGATCCCATGGATTGTCTTTCCCACCGCTCTCTTCGCGCAAAGGCTTAGCGCATTTCTTCTACATGGCCCTCACTTGGCTATGGGTTGTTGTCCATTACATATTATATGCCCATCTTGCCATGTTCACTTTGCATGATATGCTTATTCCTATGCCTTTGCCATGCATTTGTGACCCATGCTTTGCATTACACATGATGATTGATTCTCATACTTGTATGTGTATTTGCAAGCTTGGTGGAGATATTGCTTGTTATTTCCATATTCCATCTATGACCCATTCCTATGATGATACTATGATCTTGCTTTGTGTTCGTGCTTGCGATATGTCATGTGCATTGCCTATATCCACTATTTGCTCACATGAAATGATTGCCATGATTTACTCTAGTGTGTTGCATCTTCGCTCCACTAGTTTGCACGACTTGATTGATGTACTTGCTTATGTTGCATCACCAATGACTCATACTTGCTCATTTCATGCGGTTGATGACAACCATCTACATGCTTTGCACATGATTGTTATTGCGCATACGCTCTTTGTTTTGTTGTGTGCATGTGTAGGATACTTGGACTTCGTGTCGACTTCCACTTCATATGAGTTGACAATTCGAGCTCTTGAGAGCGAGCCTCATACATTCGACCATGACTCGCTTCTACACCACATTTCCTACCACTTCGACATTGTGAAGAACGCACAAGGACATGCTTTCGAGGTGATATCCTTCTATCTCGAGAACACCCAAACCATGAGCATGCATATTGTGGATCATACTTCATGTGTTGCTTGCTCCATGACACCTTGCACACATGCTAGCGATCTTGCTTCGACCTATCATTACCACATTGCCATGCCACATGATATATATGCATTGTGTGTTGCATCTAGTTCTTCACATATGCCATGTCCCTTTGCTTATCACATGCTTGACTTGATTACCTCACACATGTTGAACAATTGCTCTTTCCATTGTGTTGAGTGCCACGATATCTTCACTACACCCTATGCACGTTATGCTTGGATTGTCTTGCACTTGCCCCATGTGTTTAGACATTTCACTATATTTGGTGCCTACCATAGACCGTTCATTGAGCACTTTATGCATGCTTGCTATGACCTTGAGGTAGATGCTTGTTCACTTATCACATATATTTGCATCTTGACCTCCCATTTACATGCTTGTTCCCATGATGTACTTGATTGTGCTCAATTTATATGCTCAAATGCCATGACACACTTCTTTGTCAAACCATATGTTATGCTTGATGACAACACTTGTTGGGTGAATCACCTCTTGAATGCTTGGTTTTGCTCTTACGACAACCACATTTGTTTTTCCAAGTGCTTGTTATCTTTGCTCCTTTTGAAGGAATTACAAGACGGTGTGACATTGGAGAGTGCCCATTTGGAACTACAAGATGACGAATGCTTGGTGATCGTCCACTTCTACACGACGCCATCATCTCTTTCCCATGGTGATTTGGATTTCGATCCGAGGTCGGATCTTTCCCAAGGGGGAGGGGATGATGCGGAGCATCCTATGGACATCACCATGTCAAGAGTCCATTTGACAAGTGACACGTGCCACATCTACTTCATGCATACAAAGGTGAATCATCTCCTTTACACGTGTCCACTTGTACCCTTCGAGGATGGTATACTACTTGACCCCTCTCTCGTGTGCATACTTAGGTGTGAGCGGAGCTACACATTCATCATGGAGGAGTCCAAGCGCAAGAGAACAACTACACCATCCAAGACGGAAGCCTGGAAGCGAAGAAGGAAGTGCCAAGAGGAAGGCAGCAGCTCCCAGGCGACCCCGTGCGCACGGGCCCCTCCGACCCCGTGCCCACGGGCCTCCCTGGCTGGCGGTCCTGAAGACCCCGTGCGCACGGGCGTGTACCGTGCCCACGGGACCCCCGTGTCCACGGGCCTCACGGACCCCGTGCGCACGGGCCCTTGCGTCCGGTCCCTGGATACCCCGTGCGCACGGGCTCCACTTACCCCGTGCACATGGGGCCCCCTGTGTGATGCTGCGGGCTTTGCTCATGTTTTACCATTTCACCCCCACTTATCCCTCTCTTTGCCTAGGACTATATATACTCCTTCATCTCCTCCATTTAGACTTAGCTAAGATTAGATCTAAACACTAGAGCTTAGCTCATGTACCTCCCCTTGTGGGATTCCACTC